>NC_084892.1:21461666-21808333 GCF_958979055.1 Alnus glutinosa
TACCGACGCTGAAGTGACTTTGATATATTTATTAAAAATCATGGATAAGGGAATATTTACATGAGGTTATGAGAATTTACATTAATTTTTCTAAATTTCAATTTAAACTTAGTGAATCAAATTATTTTTTGGTTCTATATTCAAATGCACTCTACATTAATCTCATATAATCTTTTTCTATACTATTTAAAAAATATATATATTTACTCTTTTTTCTTTTTCTTTATTCTTTACCCAATGTCTCCAAAATCAAATTAGTTAGAAAACAAACCAAAACATACATCCCATTATCCACATCCATTCCCAACCGTCCCTTTCCTACTTGCAACGAGCCACACCCCTCTAAGACTCCAAGCAATTCCATTAGAAGCTCGGAAATCAAATGTCACTCTCTCAAACAAATACAATGGAAAGTAGGCCTAAAAATACAGGCGAATAATAACCGCTCACATCTACTATTCGCTATTCGTAGATGTGGTTAACAAAAAAACTATCCGCATATGCGGATGCAGATAGCGATTTTAGGATATACGGATGCAATTAATAATCACATATGCGTTTCCTTTATATATAATATAAATTAAATTAAATTCACTAAAACAACGTCGTTTTAGATTCGGTAAGTTTAGAATTTTTAGGTTATGTTAAATTTTTTTCACTATCATCTCAAAGTCATACCTCACTACATTTACTTTTTTTCTTTTCTTTTCTTTTCTTTGAGTAATCCAAATCTTGATTACTATATGAAACAATGACTCTATCGCTGATAATCATAAATTTTGTAACAAATAAAATCTTAATTTATTTAAGCTTACATATAGATTTAAATAGTCATCCAAAATGATCATTATCGCATATACCGCAATTACTGTGCGGATGCGAATATCTAAAAGTGATAACCACACTATGTGGATATTGTTAGTGACCGCATTCGCATTTTCACCCCTATTATGCACTTGCCACCATCGAAGCCAGAGTTGCCGGAATAACATCGCGTTTAGAATATTGGTTTCTAATAAAAATTTATAATAATAGAATAGAATTCAAAATTCTAAAAAAAGAAAAAAAGAAAAAAAAGAATGCTATTTCAAATTCCTTTTCTTTAGCTTGTTATATATTTTAGTTTTTTTATAGAATATTTATATAAAATTCAAATCCGAAGTAAAATGAAACCACCATAGTTTTAATTGTATCACTTTTATTTGTATCGAATAAAAGTAATCTATATATTATATATTTGAAATAGGATTATAATGGATGAATCTTGAAACGTGACATGTACCGCAACAAACAAGTGAAACTAAGTGGCATTTTTCTGTAATAAAACCTTTACTTACGGACCCTTCACGATAGATCATATTATGAAACATGGTGCGATGTCTAGTGGAGCAATGAAATTAAAATTCTTATTTTTTTTTGTTTTCCAACTTCACGATTTTAGAGCATTTCTTCTGCGCAACTATTTTATTTGGGAAATTTATGAGTTCTTTTTCACTACTTAGAGCACTAGTAGCAGATATCCTATAGGTAGTTATTTTCCCTAAATATCGTTAGAGTATCACAGGAGGATATAGTTTAATTCGATGCAAAATGAAGTACTTCAAACAACCGGGATATGCATTTGAAAAAGGTGCCCCAACAAAAATTTGAAAAAAGTAACAAAAAATCACCCACATCAGTTTTCTTATATTTCCCCTAAATCCTTGGATAGCTACAGTGCTACCCAACGATGTATTGGGTAGCACTGAAGCTACCCAATAAATTATTTAATGATAAAAATGACAAAAAGTAGGAAAGTAAGAAAACGAATAAAATAAGAATAGAGAAAAAGTATTTAATTAATATAGGAAAATATAAAAAAATCTATTGTGAAATATTTATTTATAAGGAAGCAAAAAATAATTTTGTTCCCCAAATTTAGGAAAAATAGTTAGATATATAGTGCTGGTGCTCTTATGCTAATTCAAGATAAGAGAATATCATTTCCTCTAGCCACAGAAGGAAGTTACCAAGTGTACAGATCAATCGAGATTGATCGACAACCAATATTTCTTGTAATCACAGCAACAAGAAGATAAATGGTCAGAAGAATACCTGGCAATGGTTTTAAACAGAAAAGCGTTGAAATTCCTCCATACGGGGAAGCTTAAAATAAAGCGGCCGCTGCTTTAGTTTCTTTCTTTTGCCAAAAAGCGTCAGTTGTTACCGATAAAGAATGCTTCGGATTTGCAATTTGTCTCACCCACACAAGACATTTGATAAAGTAACAAGCTAGTTCTGAAACATTAACTAAAGAATGCATTTAAAGAAAGAACACATGAAGACATTATGCCCGAAAGAGACAATAAAGCAATAAACAAGCCCCAAATTTCGGTCATGGACTCCACCCTGCCTGCAATTCACCAAGCCCTCCAGCCTATATATTGATTCCTTGCCCTATAATTCGTAATTTCAAGTGAAAACGTTTGCCCTTTAAGTCTTTTACTTGATTCTCCATTCATCAAATTTCATGACCGATCCAAAATTCAATCATAAATAAATTTACCAATGCATTCTTACAATTCAACTCTCATAAAAAATTAAAAAAAAATTAAAAAAAAAATACAGTAAAAAAATTGAAGTTCATTACACTATCTGCTCACAAATCAATTACGAGAGATTTGTACATAGCCATGTGATGTAGGACAGATTTGGAGAGATCTGTTTACGTGTTGTGTTTGATTTAGGGCTGAAAGTTGGGATTTTTAGGGCTTGGGATAGTAGAAAGTGTCTTCAGGGTATGTATCTAGAACTAGGTTTGGAAAAGATAGGTTAAAAAGTTAAAAGGGCTGTTTCCTGAACCAAACAGGATGCTGAAAATTCTGGACAGCAACTGCTTAAAGGATTCGTAGGGTTTCAAGGATGTGATGTGCAAGAAAGGCAATGTTCTAGGGGCTGTAAGTGTAGAAGTAAAGAGAAGCACAACAGGAATTTCATTTTTTTTTTTTTTGGCTGTGAACAAAAACCCATGAACAATACTTGTATGCATGCATTAAAGAAGAAGCAGAAGAGAGAACATACAAACTAAACCCAACATACCTCGATATCAAAACACTCAAAATTTTACTAATCAAAATCAGAATTCTTTGAATACAATAATACCTACTTGTATAAATTCATCGACTCTTACTTAACATACGATTAGGATTCTTAATTTGACTAGTAAACTAAATACCTAATAAAACCCAAATAAAGACCGACTTGAATTGGAAGAAAATAAATCCAAAACACTCAAAAACTCCCAAAAGTTCCAGACTCGACTCAATTACCAAAATATCTTAAATTCGCAAGAGTAACAGAAAATTACAGATTTGCCTCTCATTACAAAACTAATAATAATTTCTGCCCAAATTACTAACTGATTTAACCCCCGCCTCCTAATGGCTTGATCTTCAAGACCATAAAACTTGTCAAAATCTGATGTTACACTGTTTGAAATTTAGCAAGAGTTAAAGCTTCAGTAACATCATCAAGACAAAAGGAAGAAGATTTCAGTGTCTCGAAGCATTACTAGGTAACATTAACATTTAATAAAAGTTGACCTCACACACAAAGAAATATATATATATATATATATATATCTGCAAATCAATTGCAAAAGGGAATACGTGCTTCCACACCCCCAAGGCTCTCCAGAATACTAACATCAACAACCAAGGGGGTCCCAAAAGGAAAGGAAAATCCTGACATAACCCTTTTTTTTAAATAAGCAAAAATCCTTAAATAACTAAATCCCATTTAAGTGTCAGTTTTTTTTTTTTTTTTACCAATAGGTACATACAATTCACAATCCCATTCAAGATTGGCTGCGTGACCTCAGCCTCCACCCTCTTTACAAGGAGAGGAGATGCCATTTAGTTCAAAGACCTTGGGGTCACAACTTTTCTAGAAGAAAACCTCAAGACTCTAATCAGTGGAAGTAAGGCTAACTCTTATTATTTATAAATGCGGCATGACACATTTAGAGGAAAAAAGCTCCTTAGAAAGGGTCACAAGTTGGTTGTGCATGATGGGAGGAAAAAAAAATGTATTTTTCTAACGCTGCAATTGGCAATGCTCCTCTTCAAGAAGCTCCCACTGATCAGAGTCCCCCCACCTTAATAAGTGAAACAGTTGCTTAGTACCTGCCACCCATTGGGCAGATAAACAGGGTTCTGGGCATGCTACCCAGCCAATTAAAGATACTTCCTCCTTATAGATCCTATACCCAATCCTGTGATATTGGAAAGGTAGGGAAATGATCATTCTACTAAAAGTTTGCCTATTATCCACATACTAACATCTATCCTGGCAATTCAAACAAGATGATGGAAACCAACCTCCAAGCGACTAGGTCAACAAACATATGTTTTGCATGCACGGACAGGACAGCTTTTGAACCAATAAAAAGCACTAGGTTGACCTGAAACCTAGGTATGACGGCAAGTTTCCCCATGAAACCAACACCCTAAAGAGAATCCCCTCAATGTTACAAGGACTGTGTAGAGCTTAGTTTACTAAACAAGAGAGCATATTGAACAGAGCTAGGATGGCCTTAAACCTATCAACTGAGTGGATTCTTCCATGCGACCACCTAGAAGATAACTCTTTCCATGCTCAAGGGGACTGGACCGAGCTAAGCAAATCTATACGATGGTACTACATAAAATATGTACGACAGTATTATAGCCTACTTCTCACTTACAATTCCTGACTATCAGTGGGGGAGGGGGGCAGGCAATAATCACAGATGATTGATATCACATATTTATAACATATGCAGAGTAATGGCTCACTTGAAAAAATTGTTGTGAGATAAGGAAAGAAAAAACTTTCATGAAACATATGGCTCAATCTGTTGTAACTTGGAAAGCCAACTTCAAACTTAAACCTTTGCTATCCTGATTGAAAGTCGAAAACATATTTTCAGAAGGCCACAAAACTGCAGTTTCATTGATGCTAACTTTCTAATCTTCTTTGTTGGATAAGCAAGATTTGCACACAAGACTGACCTCCACCTCATCCCATCTCTTCACCACTTGAGTCATGAGCCAAGTGTTTCACCAATGCTTTACATATAGTGCAACTTTGCTATACTCAACCTTAGCTTGTATGAAAATACAAGGAGTGATTCTTTTTCTTTTTCTTTTTATGGGAAATCTAAGGACCAATTTTCTTTTTTTACCATTAAAATAAGCCTACCTTGATAACAACACTTGTGTTAGACGAACAAGTATACCACAAGACCATCTTCTTCTAGGCAATGATACGATAGAGGCTTGGCTAGGAACTTACTAATTAACACCTACCGCACCAAACGTTCTTGATTCCAAAGCTAGCTTTGGTGATTTTATTGATGGTTCCTTTCCAATAGAATTCACCCCAAAACTTTGAAGAGATCTTTTCCAACAATACCCCACACTCCATTTTTTTTTAATGGACAATAATTTATTGGAGTAGAAGAAACGCTTGCTTACACAAAAAGTACACAACAGGAAAAAAAAATTAGGAACAAAAGATACATTCCGATCTAAAAGGGAACTCAAGGAGGAGGATTTTAGTTGAATCACATTAGACTCGCAATCTTTAAAAAGACGTCGATTTCTTTCTCTCCAAATGCTCCACGTTAGTAAAGTAGGGATGACTTTTCATATGGCCTCTTTGGATTGTCTCCTCACTTGCGTCTTCCAACAATGAAGAAGCTCTAGAATATTGCTAGGCATGACCCATGAGACTCCAAATAAGATGAGAACTAGGTGTCATATCTCACTAGTAAACTCAAAATGAATGAGAAGGTGGTTTACGGTCTCCTCGCTTTTCTTGCAAAGACAACACCAATTGACAGGGGTAAGACCCCACCTCTGAAGGTTGTCAATCATAAGAATTTTACCCAAAGCTGTCGTCCAAGTGAAGAAAGCAATACAAGGTGGAGCCTTCACTTTCCAAATGTTCTTTCATGGGAAAAGGGAAGACTCTCCAGAAAAGTATAGTAATAGCTTTTCACTCCAAACCTATTATTATGAGCTGGGAACCACAACATTTTGTCTCTCTCTTGGGTAGGTTTTCGATGTGTAGAATAGATTGAGGAATGCAACAAGGAACACAAGCTCCCAATCCTGGACCACCCTAACAAAAGTCAGGTTCCAATGGACATAAGTGCCGGAAGAGTCCATATAATCCGACACTAAGGCCTCTTTGTCCCGAGGTATACAATCGAGTTCTGGGAATAGGGACTCAACAATATCCCACAATCCTAACAGAAAAGCATACCAGAAACATTGAGACTCAAAAGTTCATAAATTTCCTACCAGGCAAGTCTCCTACAATATAAATTCTCCACACTGCAGGTGTCCCTAGTATCAATCCAGACATGTCTCGTACAAGTTACTAAAATTGCAATTGCCTAGTCCTAAGTGAGATAAAAATAAGAACTTCAAGTATGCCTTTCACATCTAAATCAGCATAAAAGTATCACATACTAAGCTGTACATTGCACAATGACATGCTCACTACCAATTCTTAAAAAGATTTCTCTTTAGTCATCCTCATTTTCAATTAGTCTATTGCAAGAGAAAGAATGGTACATAACCAAGGTGGTGGCTTTTGAAGTAAAAGGCAAAGTTTATGAAGAGAAGCCCAATATCATGCAAAATCTGACCAAAAATAAAGACAGGAAAATTCAGCAGAACACTACAACAATTCAAAAAGTCCAGCTTCTTGATGCCAGTTATCATTCTATTCTACGTGTCCTCATTTGCAGAATATAAATGGCAAATGACCACAAACATGAAGGCTATGTAGTATAACAGCACAAGTATTTCCTGCATTGGCTTAGAAAAAAAAAATCCCGCACTGAGAAAATGAGAAAAATCATGACCATTTGCAAGTTCTTACATTATCATCACCTACATGAAACATTGCAAGGCCTTAAAAAAAATGCTCGCTACAAGATATACACATGAAGCATTCTCGTGCAATAATATACACAAGTAGTATATTGCCTCGTGATAAAAGTAATACAGCACATTGATTGTGACTACACCAAACAATGGCAGTGCTGATCACAGGTATTGCAAAATAGGAACACACAAAGCACCAACAGATTACCGCTAATTTTGCGTTACAAATTGAGGCCTTCTATGGGTGGAAGTCTTACCCGATTACCATTGAGTATCATCTTAGGCCCTCAATCAAGCCCTCTAATTCTCTCCTCCCAAACCTTCTCCCCTGCAAACTAGCATCCCTAGACCTTGCAGCAAAGTAAAATATCAACCAAGCCACCATGAAATAAACCTCCACAACTGACAGAAACACCGTGGCGAAAAATCTTCCACAGACCCGAGCAAGAACCCACCTGACAAACGACCCACAAAAAATAGCTTCCAAACACTTGATCTGGATAGCCTGGTTCAACATCGTCGATATCAAATAACAACCTTCCTTCATAATCTCCCTCCCGGTCCTCCTTGAATCCACTATTGCAACCCAAGCATCCACAGCAAATATAAAAGCCACAAATGTATCAGCCAAAAACCACGTAAACAGAAACCCTGAAATCTCCTTCTCATAACCCCTAATCCACGGAGACATAATCGAAAATGGCATCAGTTTCAACCTCACAAACAGCTTAAAAAACGAGTACTGATCTTCGATTTCGCCAAAATACCACAACCCTAGAAGCTGAGTTAGTGCATCTCTCACCGCCCATCTCATCAAAATAAACCCCGAAAGCCTCTTGAGGCCCAATCTTGAACCCTCCCACATTGTACCAAGAAATGAACTGAACCTCCCTAACAGATCATTCACAACAGTAATGAAAACAATGCCTAACACCAATGAATACGTAACGAGAAACCCGAGAATCACCCAGCCATAGGCGGCGGATAGAAAACTCACAAGAAAGAGCAGCGTTGCAGCGTCGCGGCGACCGAGCTCTAGTCCCCTGAAAAGGAATTGGAAGTCCACCACTCTGTCCAAGTCTTGAACCTTCTCCTCCAATCCAATCGTCTCGTTCTCTTCTCGCTCATCGTTCTCGTCGTCGTCGTCGGAGAGATACGGGTTCAAGCTCTCGGCTCTGAATGTAACCCCCGTGCGCACGATCTCGGGGATGTTGATCCCGTTGTCGACCACGCGATCCGAAAGCCCTACTTTGGGGCTGAAACCGCCAAGAACCACGAGGGTGCCATTGAGGGGGGCCTTGCGGGTGGAGCCGAAGGGGGAACCGTCGTCGTGGTCGTCGCCGGAGAAGAAGTCTTCGTCCAAGGTGCCCACGCGGGTAAGGTGGAGGAAGGGACGGCGGCGGTGGCCATGTCGGTGGCGGAGGGAGGCAGCGGGGGAGTCGTCGCGGTGGCGATTGGCGTTGGTGCCGGCGAGGTCGAGGCGGGAGAGGAGGGCCCTCAGAGACGGGTCGCGGTCGATGAAGGAGGTGACGTGGCGCGTGCCATCCTCTACGGTGGTCCGGAAGGAGAGGAGGAGGAGGGAGAGGAAGAGGAATGTGGGGAGGTTGGAGGCGAAGGACGACGACGTCTCGCGGAAGAGCTGAGACGTGCTGCGCAGGTTTTCCAGCCTGGCGTGATCACTCATGGCGGTGCGGGCTACGCTTGATTCGGAAGCGTTTTCTTGATTGTGTCTTCTTGTTGACTAATCGTTCGTTTCTGGTTTCAGTGGTTTGGGAGGAAACGAAAGCGAGGAGAGAGAGAGAGAGAGAGAGAGGGTGGGGGAGTGGTCTGTGTTGCCAAAGGGTAAGGGGGATGGTGGAAATGTGGTCACGCGATTTTATAGAACGTGAGAACGACGCGCTGGTGTGGGTTCGACCGTTCGGGGAATGATTTGCACATTTATTGTGGTAGAGGGGAAGAAGCATCGCATAATTGATCGAAATGTAGCACATAATAATATTAATAATCGGGCCCCATAATATACAAGATGATTGCGTTTATCAATATTTCAATGTCCACCGGTCGGTTCAAATGTTCAATCAATCGGGATTCATCGTTGATGACCAGAAATGTCACACAAGCCGATTCTTTTGGTAAGATAACTTTTGAAACTTAAAACAGTACGTGTAACGATTTATCTCCGATTATATAATATTTTCGGTTTTTTCTCTTGAATTAGACTTTTTAGAAAGTCATTTATCATGATTCTACTCTCGTATCAATATGTTTAACTGCGAATTCCTAAAAGGTTCACTTCATTTTTTGCATACCAATGAGTGTCCGTGTAGAAGTCTATGAGCTTTATTCACTTTCAAAAGACACATTGAAAGAGGAGATGACACCATGGCTGATAGCATGTAAAAATCTATAGGCCTTACTCACTCTCAAAAGATGCCTTAAGAGAGGAGAAGACATCATAACTTATAAAGTGCCAAGGTCATGTATCTCTTGGCGATGTGAGACACTTTAACAATCCGCTAGTGACCCTCATGAGCATGCTCCCCTATCTCAGGCTGGACAATAGCTCCAATATCATTATAACGACATAATATTGTCCGCTTTTTGCTCTTTAGAACTAGACTTTTTCGAAAGTCACTCATCTGAGTAATACTCTCACATCAACACGCTTAACTGGTAAATTCTAATAAATTCATAATCATCACCATTTTAAGATATATTATGTTCATAAATATGCGAATATACATATAAACACTTTCACAATTTTATTCCCGTACCACACGGACAACAAAGTACCATAGAACCCGTGAGCCAAGAACTTATATATATATATATATATATATATATATAGAAGGGAAAAAAGAAAGCAAAACGCCGTACATTCGAGGCTAACTGTCGAACACTTTTGATCGTCAAACTGCTATAGGAAAAGATGAGACAATCACAATCTTCAATAGCCATCCAAACATTATCAAAACCCATTCCAAGGCTTTAGTAATGAATTTGCACAAGGGAGCATAAAAGAGGGGCGAATTTTGACTGTAGCATTTCCTTTTCGTACTGCTGCTACTACCTCCATCCCATTAAAACTTAAACGTTAAATCTTAGTCTTAAAATAAGAAATTGTACGGAAAGTCATAAAGAATTAATGTGCTACAAAGCACTTATTTAATCTTTTTATGCTAAGGCTTTCGAATCTACTTTCTATGGCACGTAGAGTTGTCTACGACATTATGGGTCGTTTTAAAACATAAAAACAAATGGTGAGTTGAATACTCGATAAATAATATAATTAGGGGTTAAAACTCGATTATGGTTGTCGGTTATTGACTAAAACCGGTAACCTTAACCGGTGTTGTAGTCGGTTGGCTAAAATCGCCAATCAACTTTGATAACCAAGTAGTCGGTTACCCGAGTATTTAATAACCGGCAGTTATCGATTGGTACTCGGTTATTCGGATCAGATCAGGTCCCAAAATTTAAAATAAATAAATAAATAAATAAGTTTTTGAACCTATTTTGAGTATTGGGCCCAACTTTTTTGGGCTTCATTTAGACCTTTTTAGCCCTTTTTAAAAAATATATATATATTTCAGTATTTTTTAGCCTGATATGCTGGGCTTTGTTGTGGGTTTTCTTAAAAAAATTAAAAAAAAAAAAAAAGAAAAAAAAAAAGAAGAAAACTTAGAAAAGAAAAGAAGAACTAAAGAGTGAAGAATGAAGAATGAAGATTGAAAAACAAAAATGAAAAAACTAAGAAAGTGAAGAAATTGAAGCTTGAAGCGTTGACGGCTGGCTGAGGCAGTAGAGAGGCGTGAGGGTGAGGCGCAGAGGCATAAAGGTAAGAAAGAAAAGTGTAAAAGTAAAACATAAACCTAAATTTATTAATTTAAATTTTTAAATAAATAATATATATATATACCTGATTACCGATTATAACCAAGTATATATAATTGTTAAAACCAATAACCGCTCCGGTAAAACTGGTTACCGGTTATTTCTAATCGGGTACCAAATCGGTTGGCCAATTTGCCGGTTACCAACGGACTTTACACCCCTAGTAAATAGATACATTGTACAATTGAAGTTGGAAAAGAAAATTATTCCAAAAACATTATAAAGTACAAGTAAAACAGTCACACATATCATAAACATTATTTCCCTTTAATATTTGTTGAATGGCTAACACACAACTACGCCTTATGTGTAAGGGTTGCCGACCACAAGGATCCCGGCCCCGCTCCCATGGCCATAGGTGGAGCCACTTCTAGGATGTAGACATCACTTGATAACCAATGGCACACTCGAGTGAGCCATTTTCAATGGACCATACGAGATAGTTGCCTCGCCCATTAGGAACAATTCTATCGCATATAATTTCATATGGCCAAAAACAATTTAAAACTCTTAGGTTTTTGAATTGGCTAATCCGATGACAAAATAATTTTGAATGTAAGTTTTAAAGGTATGGTTGTCACTACAAAAAAAAATGGGATTTCTGGATGGTTTAAAACCGTCCAGGATAATGGGTCGGTAAAATAATTTGCGGACAGTTTTAGTAAAACCATCTGCAATTGCGGACGGTTATTTGTGAACCGTCCATAATCTTTTATGGACGGTTTTGGTCAAACCGTCCGTAAAAAATTACTGACGGTTTGGCATCAAACCGTCCATAAAATTATGGACGGTTTGGGCCCAAACCGTCCGTAATTTATAGACGGTTTGGGCCCAAACCGTCAGTAATTTACAGACGGTTTGAGCCCAAACCGTCCGGGATTAATTACGAGGAATACCCGAATAATTCTGGACAGTTTGGGCCAGAATTATTTTTTTTTTTAATGTAAGTTTTAAAGGTATGGTTGTATGTGTTCAAGACAAGTTTGGAGCTGAAACAAAGAAAAAATCAAGAGTTGAAGATTTGGATTGATCAAACTCAAATTGGATTGAACAAATTTAAATTAAATCGATCAAATTTAAATTGGATCAATCAAAATTTCTGCAATGAAATTTTACCTTAGCGACTTTGCCCAAATAACCTTGTCTTTATGTAGTTTATATAAGCATCATAACCCACGATTTTGGGTGTAGTAGAGGGGCTATTTCATTATTGTTCTAGAGAGTTTCAAACTTTTAATCCATGTTCTTGAGCCTAAACGGTGCCCAATCCTCTCTTTCTTGTGCCAAGAGAAATTCATGTCTTGAAAGCTTTCATTGCTTATTCTCTTGGAATGTTTCTTTCAAACCACATAGTTCATCATCAAACAACCTTTAGCCTATCAGAGTTCCGGTTAAGGAGATCAAGTAAAAGAATTGTTCAAACGTTCTGAAAGAACTACTGCAATAGCGGGCAAGCGGGTCGTTTGCTTAGTACAAGGGTGTGTCAATTGCAAAGATTTAGTAAGTATGAAGATATTGTAATTTCTTATTCTTCTATAATGGGTTGGTTTTCTGGGTTTGGTTGCTCCGGAATTGTTTTACTTTTGAAGATTTTTTCAAAAGGTTTTCACTTTGCTACCAAATTACTTGTGTTGATTGATTTATTGCTTTCAATATATTTTATTATTGTTTGTGTGGTTAATAATTTTTCTACATTATTTTGGCAATACATTTTCAACCCCCTTCTAGGTGTTGATTGGAGTCTTAGGCTCTCTGTTTTTTTAAAAACCTTTCATGCAGGGGCGGAGGGAGAGGGGGTCGAGGGGGGGCATTTGACCCCCCTCACCTCCTAAAAAATCTCATAACCCCTGTATAATTTTTTTTTATACCCCTGAAAATCTGAAATGCCCCCCCCCCCCCCCCCCCTTCAGCATTTCATCAATGGGCAAACTTGCACACCCTTTGCGGTGGATTTTTTTTTTTCTTTCTCATAAACGTTTGTCATTCCTGTAAATAGGTAAAAAAAAAAAAAAAAAAAAATTACAGAGTTTTGAGAGGTTGAAGAAGGGACGAAGCCGAAGGTGGAAGACAAGCTAAGTTGGCAACGTTTTTTTGTTTTTCTATCTCCTAAACGCACAGCATAGAAGTCTTCAAAATTTTTATAAAAAGTCAAGAGTCCATGCGTGTGTAAGGCATTGGCAGAAGTAAGAGAAGGAATGACTGACAGCTGGACTTTGAGAAGCACAATGACCAGTGTGTATCGCAAGTGGTGAATGGTTAAATCTGTAGAAAAAGAAAAGGAAAACGTCACTGTCCTATAGAACCCCACCATCTGGCAACAATGTATATAGGTGTATTTTTTATTTTTTATTTTTTGAAAATTGTATATAGGTGTATTTGTTATTTAGAGCTCCAACAAAATTCAAAGTACAGCTCTATTGTTATTTAGAGCTGCGTAGAACAATAGAAGAATTTAGATTTGGGCCCCGTTTAGTAATTCCCCTCCTCTCCCCTCCCCTTCCCTTATGGGAGAATTTTTTTTTTGAGTGAGAATAAAAAGTGATTGATGTGATATAAAATAGAAAGAATTTATATGGAAAAGTAGAAAAATTTTGTATTGTAGTAAATTTTTTTGTTTAAATAATAATAAAAAAATTGTTGATGTGATATAAAAAGTAAAAAATGTTAAGAATGTTTTGAGTTGATTTTTTTGGGAAAGGTAAAAATAAGGAAAAGGGGGAGGGGAGGGGGTTATTAACAATTCAAATAAGCCTTCAAAATTTAACTGTTTAAATTAATTTCTAAAAAAAATTCAACCTTTTAGTTTTCAGTTATGTAATAAACTTTTATATTGATTAAGATTTAAACTTTTATATATGAATTGTTTTTTTCAATTTATTATTCTTTTATATTTAGATTGCTTTTTTTATAATTGTTTTTATATTTAAGTATTTATGAATATATATAGTTTTTGTTTCAAATTTTAATTATATAAAATATATAATTGTAGTTACCTGAGATTATGGAGAACAATGATTCAATTGAGCTACAATCAAATTCTAAACGAGCTCGTATTGTGATAAATTTAGCAAACCTGCCAACCGATCATTGCTTAAAGAAAAAATTAATTAATTACCATCCTAGTGATAGAGACAACATTCGCAGAACATATCTACAAAAAAGACTTTTAGTTAACATTTTTAATTATTTTTTGTTCAACTTCAGTATTTTTTTTTATTCATAAAAAAAAAAATCTTGACCCCCCTAACCTAAAATCCTGGCTCCACCATTGCTTTCATGCTTTCACGAAGTTTTCATTTTTCTTTCATGTATTTCTTTTCATAAAGTATCATACCATAGCAAAAGCATGCATATAGAATCATTTTAATTTAAACCCTTTATAAAATATATAATATTGGATGCATAAAAGGGGCTACAAAAAAAAAAAAAAAAACATTATATCATATACCTTGAAGACCATTTTAAGAAAAACATTCATTGACATTTTGAAGAAAGTAAAGGTACAATCATATCTACTTACTTCGTTTCTTAGCTTCAAGAATTTTAACACACCTCACTTAGCAACATAATCATAAGCATTCACAAAAAAATTACTTTCTAACGTTTTCATATATCATTTATTTATTTATTCTTCATTATTTGATCTTCTTAACCATTACTTCCCACGCTAAATGGCATATCTAATTTCTCCTCTTTAAGACACTTATTTTCATATTGTATATTCAATTCTTTTCTTGAATGGTCACACTATGCATGTACGTTCAATTTCTTTATATAGATCATGCAATATGTACTTATTTTCGTGTTCTTTAGAGTGTAAGTCTCGTTACCACTTAAATCTAGTCTTTTATAGGGTCATTGTGTTTCTAAATAGAGTAATGATTCACTACCACCTAAATATACAACTTTTCACCATCTTGTATATGTGGCAAGGTGGTCCCTCACCTTAATTTATTTATTTTTTTAAAAAAAAAAAAACTCAAAAAGTAGTGGAAGACCACCTTGCCACATAGGTAAGGTGGTGAAAAGTTGTATATTTAGGTGATAGTGAATCATTACTCTTTTAAATATAATATCAACCTGCTCCACAACCCCACAGTTGAACCAATGATGCTCCTCATTTCTTTGTTCATGCATACTAACGACATATTATGTAACGTTCTTGAAGTTAATTAACTAGTAACTAACTCGAAGTGTCATTGTACCCTCCCCGAGCTTATCTAGGATCTGTTTGATTTTGCAATTTCAAAAAGTACGATTTAGCAATAGCGATTTAAAAATGGGCATTTGAAAACATGATTTTTTAAAACGCAGTTAAGTGTTTGGCAAAATCACAATTTGACATTTAAAAATCGTAATTTAGCCTTTAAAATTGTGCGTTTAAAAAAAAAAAAAAAAACTTTCATGCCAGATTTTCTGCGTTTTCAAATCACAATTTTTTTAAAATACAATTTCAAACGATTCATTTTATGTGATTTGGTTTAAAATCAAACTTTTTGTTTACGAAACCGTAATGTCAAATACACCCTTAATAAGTAAATAACCCGAAGATATTACCTCTACTCCTCAAGATCGTAATACAAAGCAGCGAAAATAAATGATTTTTTTTTTCTATTCTATCAACAGTAATTATTACAACTAGAGCTTTTGCTAAGAACCATCACATTAATTGAAATCATTACATTACATTACACACATCATTGCTATAAAGAAGATCCATATTAAACCTTAATACACAAAATCATCTCAAACACTAAGTCTGCAGCTTTACCCCAAAATACTAATTACTAGGAGTAGTCTATGAAATCCTACAATGAGTCTTGAAACAATAACTAGATCAATATCATTACGCCAAAGGGCTGCATCTGCCTCGAAGTCCTTCTAACTCAAAACCTAGCTAACTTCTTTGTAAAACAGAGATATTTTACATGTGGAAAAGATAAAGCGTAAATCTACAACTTAGTAAATAGATCACACATGAAACACAGTTATGCAATTAACTCAATAATTTAAGACATGAAAATTAAAACACACATGCAACGGTGTCCCTCAATATGGTAAAGTAGAAAATCATGTTGATGCACAAGTATACAATATTTATATATAATTATAACATAGGTCATAACTCATCCCAATATGGTTTATTCTTGCTTTTACTCCTTCGTAGTAGGGTTTGTGTGTCCCGGAGACCCTTGAAACAGTGGAGGATATATGTGTTCTCTTTATGGGAAATTCTTCTACCGCTGTTGTCAAAGGCAAATGAACAATGAATCTAGAATTCACTTATGGGAAAGTTCTGTCTTTAACTGATGTGTATTTTGTACCAGAAATTAGGAAAAACCTCATGTATAAGGGTCTTGTGAATAAATTTTCTGAGTCAAATCAATTTGTGCTGACCAAAGGAAGGGCTTTGTGGGGAAAGGATATTTGTATGAATAGATGTTTAAGTTGAACCTTAGTAAAAGAGTTGTTAATTCTGCTTACTTGGTTGACTCAATTTCTTTATGGCATAATAGATTAGGCTATATTAACATTAGAAATATGACTGTTTTAAATTTAATTCCTAAATATGAAAAATGATATGGTTGATAAGTGAAGAATATATATGCAAACGAAGATAACAAGAAAACCTTTTTTCCAAAAATTGATAGATCTTCTCCATTGATACAACTTGTACATAGTGATATTTGTGATATGCATAGCAATCCTACAAGAGGTGGCAAAAAGTATTTTGTAACCTTCATTGATATTTTTCAAAATACTGTTATATTTTATCTTATGTTTTTAAAAGATGAAATTCTAGAAAATTTTAAAGTTTATAAAACAAAAGTAAAAAATCAATGTGATAGAATTAAATGTCTTAGATCTGATAGAGGAGGAGAATATTATTTTCCTTCTTATTGTGAATCTATAAGCATTATTCATGAAACATTAATTGCATATACTCCACAACAAAACGGAGTTGCAAAAAAAAAAACATAACTTTAGTTGAAATAGTAAATGCCTTGTTTGTAATTCTAGACTTAATAAAAGTTTTTTGGGAGAAGCTATATTTTCAATGTGTTATATATTGAAAAGAATACCTAAAAAGAAATCCAAGATTACTCTATATGAATTATGGAAGAAAAGAAAACCCAACCTTAGTTATATTAAGGTGTACGGATGTAGGGCTATTGTCAGATTACATTAGCCAAAAATCAGGAAATTGAGACAAAAAGTCATTAAGTATATTTTTTTGGGTTATGCACAACATAGTAAAGGTTATAAGTTCTTAGTTGTTGAACCTAATAATTCTGTTGAGGTAAATACTGTTATAGAATCGAAAGATGCATAATTTTATGAAAATAGGTTCACATCAATTCCATCTATTAAATAATATGGTGGAACCTTTAAGAAATAACAATGAATCTAGTGAGCAAAGCGAACCTTCTGAAATAAGGAGGAGCAAAAGAATGAGAAAAGAAAAATATTTTGGACTAGATTTCATTAAATATTTGGTTGAAGGATCTAGAAATTTGTCTTGTAAACAAGAGATGATCTCATCTAATATAGAATCGGATCATTTTACATATGAAAATGGTATGATGTAACAGCTCACCTCCAACAACACAAAATTGTTTGCTTTTTTGCTCATTCGAACCAGACTTCCAAGGAGGTCACTCATCCTAATACTACTCTCGCAGAAGCACGCTTAACTTCAGAGTTTTGATAGGTTCGTGGCAGTCACGGCTTTAAAACGCGTTGTGTCATGAAGGGTATGAATATACATATAAGCACATCTCATTCCCCTATCCAGCTGATGTGAGACATCACAATCACCCCATCTTGGGACCTGGCGTCCTCACTGGTGACCATCATAAGATCACCCCATTCTTGAAGTTCCAGCGAGTGCCTACTGACGACCCTCATGGAGTTGTGCACGCTTTCCCAATCTCAGGTTGGACAATGGCTCTCATACTATTAGTAACAACATACTCCTAACGACACAATATTGTCCGCTTTTTAGTTCACCCAAATCAGACTTCCAATGATGTTACCCATCCGGATATTATTCTCGCAGAAGCACGCTTAATTGAAGAGTTCTAATAGGTTCATGATTATCACAACTTTAAAACCCATTGTGTTATAAAGCGTGTGAATATACATATAAGCACATCTTATTCTCATACCCAAACGATTTAGGACATCACATATGAAGTCGTAAGATTCTGCATTTTGGAAGGAAGTCATTAATAATGAAATGAATTCTATAATAGGTAATAACACATGGGTTTCTTAACCCCCTGGTTCCACTCCTATTGGTTGTAAATGAATTTTTAGAAAGAGATTGAAAGTAAATGGAACCATAGAAAAATTCAAAATAATGTTATTTGCTAAAGGTTTTAAACGAAAAAAAAAAAAAGGTTTAGATTATTTTGATACTTATGCTCATGTTGCTAGGATTGCTACTATTAGAACATTAATTGCATTAGCATCTATTTATAATTTTGATATTCATCAAATGGATGTTAAAATTGCATTTAAAATGGTGAGCTTGAAGAAGAAATTTATATGCATCAACCTGAGAGTTTCGTTTTGCCTAATCAAGAATGTAAAGTTTGTAAATTAGTTAAATCCTTATATGGTCTTAAAGAAGCTCCTAAACAATGACATGAAAAAAAATGATAAAGCTGTGATTGCAAATGGTTTTAAAATCCATCATTCTATTAAGTGTGTTCATAGTAAGTTTTATAAAAATCAATGAGTCATTATATGTTTATATGTTAATGACATGTTGATTTTTAGGATTGATTATGAAAGCATTGAAAGTAAAAAGAAATTTTGCATCTTCTAATTTTGACATGAAAGAATTGGGTGTTCCTGATGTGATTCTTGGTATTAGAATTATTAGAAATAATGAAGGTGTAATTCTTACTCAATCACATTATATTGAACAATTTCATTGTAAATTTATGACTACACCTTTTAATGCTAGCATGAAACTATATCCTAATACTAGTAGAGGTGTAGACCAATTAGAATATGCTAGAGTTATTGGTTGTTTGATGTATGCAATGGCATGCACTAGACCTGATAGTGCATATTCAGATGATAAAATGAATAGATATGCTAATAACCTTAGTCATATTCATTGGATTGTTGAATAAAGGATTCTTAAATATTTAAAGAAAACCATTAATTATGGAATAGGATACATCAAATATCCTACAACATTGAAAGGATATACGGATACTAATTGGATCACAGATAACGATAATCACAAATCAACCGGTGGGTGGATATTCATCCTTGGTGGATGAGCTATCTCCTAAGGTTCTAAGAAATAGACCTTAATTACAAACTCTACTATGGTGGCAGAGTTTGTGGCATTGGCTTCTTGTAGCAAAGAAGCGGAATGGTTAAGGAATTTATCAATGGAAATTCCTTTGTGGCATAAACTTATGTCTCCTGTTTCTTTACATTGTGATAGTCAGAAAATACTATCACATGCTTATAGTCATATTTATAATGGCAAATCAAGGCATATTCATAGTTATGTAAGGCAACGACTCACTGGTGAAGTACTTACAATTGATTTTGTGAGATCTGTTCAAAATTTGAAAAATCCATTGACTAAAGGACTTGTTAGGGATTTGGTGTGAAAAACATCAAAGGAGATGGGATTAAAGCCTTTAGATCACCAATAGTGAAAACTCAACTCCAATACTTGAATTATCAAGATCTTGAGTTCAATGAGCTAAAGTACACTATATGATGTGATCGCAAGCACCGCATATTGTATTAGTTTTAAAACTAATAAAACATCCCAAGGTTAATGTATTTGAAACCAGTAATATTACAGTGAATGTTGTGTTTTATGCACTTAATAGGCCTATAACAGATTTCTATTGAAGTGTATCAATTATAGGACACTTCTGATAAGCCTACTTATATGAGTGTTAGAGGTGGTTCTGCCTTCTATGAGACTAAAGTTTTGTCTCTAAAGCGCTCATGAAACCAAGATATTGACACAAGACCAATCTACGTGTCGACTTATAGAATTACCCAAAGAGAAGAAAAAACATGTGTTAAATGTGTTTAGCTAGCCAAATAGGATAGCTGGCTCAAAGCTCATCTACCATATTATTCTAATTAGCTTTGACATATTATCACTATGTGAAGGTTTAAGTCTTAAAGGCACCTTCATTTATGCATGAGTTTTTCTATTTTAGTCAAGTTGTGTTATGGTTTTGAAAATGGTGAGGGATTGTTAAAGCATTTTCAATATTAATATGTATGAATATTTATTTTGTGTTTTGAGAATGTCTTAAATGGAAGGTATTAAAGAGCATTGAATGAAGAGAGACTCACATGGAAAAAAGAGAAAGTGTAGTTGGCACGGCCCAACACACTTTAAGCATTTAAAGTAATGCTTGGGCATATGCACTTATGTGTATACTCGATAATGGTGCAAAGCACCAAACGCACATGTGCATGTGTGCGTGGCCATGGGCTATAGGGCTCTTGTGGCGCCTTGATAGCGCACTTGGCACGAAGCATCAAAGCTCGAAACAATCTAATCATGACCATTCAATTTTGGACGGTCGGGATCATTCGATTTGGTGATTTGATCTAGACCATATGATTCTTCTTAGGTAGTTCAACTGGTTGGATTTACTGGACAATCACTAAAGTAAATTGTAAGCTCAAATCAACTTTGATCTAACGGTTGAGATTCTATAATTACGATCTAATGGTTATTATTAAATAATCATTGATAGTTATTTGATCTGATAGTCAAAATTAAGTCTGTTAAAAATATAATAATAATAAAAATACATAAAAGCCAAGGGTGGACAGATTTAAAAATTATAAAAAAAAAATAAAAAATATCGTTTTTTTTTTTTTAAAAAAAAAATAATAATTTTTTTTTTTAAAATTAATTGTTTTTTTTTTTTTTTGAATTTATAGGAGTATTTTTGTTTTATTAAACAAATTATAAGGTTATTTTTGTCTTTTTACTAGCCTTGAGAAGTACATTGACAATATTTTAGTAGTTTGGAGTGTAAAGTGTATAGAGCCTACGGATCTTATTGTCGCGCTTGTGCTTCCTTGCTTCTTCTAACACCTTTTATTTTTTACGATGAAACATATGATTCAGAGTCAGAAAAACTCTTACACGGAGAGTACAAGCTTATAATCCATGACTATTGTTGGGGATAAAATTAACCCTAAAGACACGTGGATTCTGAATACATCTCGGAGTTACATCTCAGACATTTGTTACGACCCATCTAGAAGTTACTTCTCGGACATTCGTTTCAACCTATCTCGGAGTTACGTCTCGGACATTCGTTCCGACCCAGCAAAGACGTCTAGGTATAAAGACGTCTCGGTCTTAACATTCCAGGTGACGGTATAAAATATCCCGAGATCTCCTAGTCTGATCGGAGCGAACATATCTCGGATATTTATACCTCGGAGGTTGGGCAGAAACTACAAGACTATACAGGAAGTTTGAGTTGCAATTCGGTATAGAAGAGTATCTCGGTGTGATAACACCTCGGTATGATAACATCTCAGCCTTACACAACCCTGTTATGGTGCGGCGATATCCCGAGATCTCCAAGTCGGAGCGAATACATCTCGGATATCATCACCTCGGAGGTTGGCTGAAGTATGCCGCAGTTGTCTTAGAATGCGATAAGGATAGAATCCCAGAAGATCAGGGATAAGCCACAATTCCATAATTAATGGGATAAGGTAGCTATTGATACGGAATTAAGATTAAAGAGGTACAAACGCAATCAACTTCGGACTCTACAATCTCATTCGAATTCCCTGAAGATAAGGTTAAAGTTCAACCAAGCTAGGAATCAAACTCCTAATCCAACTAGGCGTCAAGAATTCTGGTAAGACCGCAAGTCTGGTAGGACGGCCTATAAATAAGACCGTCGCACCAGGTATGAAGGACGAATTCTCTGAGCTCTTGAGATTGAAAACATTCTTCAGAAAATTGATTTGAACTGACTTAGGCATCGGAGTGGGCGTAGTCGGCACCCCCGACGAGTTGTTTGTTCTTTTTGCAGGATTGAAGTGATAGATCAGAACCCAGCAGCAAATCACCAGGCGACACGTCACCATACCGGAAACTGTACCAACAGTTTGGCGCCGTCTGTGGGAACGATAAGTTGTTCTTACGAAAAACAAATCCGTGATGGTGACTACGAGACGTTCCAACCCGGCTCAAAACGAAACACGGGAAGAGGTGCTGCCTACCAGCCGAGACGATGTTCGTGGAGAAGCAGAATCTGCTGGACCAGAGGCCAGAATAACCCAACTGAGTCAACAGTTGGCCCAGGCACAGAAGAATGTGGAGGATTTGCTGGCTCAGAATGCTCTGCTCCTAGCTGCTCAGACTCTGCCACCATTCAATCATGATGCAGTCGAAGGGACAAACCCTAATGGAAACCCCAAAGGGTCAGGAGAGAAAGCCGAGCTGCGGAACGAGGACCATGAAGTGCCCGTCAATCCGGCTCCACCTACGGACTCCAAAAAAAGGTTACAGAAGATGGTCCAGGACCTGGCCGCAAAATACGACGCACTGTCGAAGACAATTGATCAGAAATGTGATGGGAAGGAGTCTCTCGTTGACAACCTCTTTCAGCACAGGGAGTCGATATTCACCGAAGAAGTATCCAACTTCAATCTACCCGGAAGATTTAAGGTACCTGACATCCCTGTTTTTTCAGGCAGTGAAGATCCGGTGGAGCACTTGGACAATTTCCGATCCCATGTCTCCCTGCACAAGACACCAGATGCTGTGGCATGCCGAGCTTTTCCTCTCACCTTGTTAGGAAAGGCCCGAGACTGGCTCAAGAATCTTCCCCCGAGGTCGATTGATTGTTTCGACGCCCTTCGAAGGAAATTCCTGGCCCAGTTCGTATCCGGAAGAGCCAGAAGAAAACCCCGAGGGTACCTACTCTCTGTACGGCAAGGGTCAAACGAGTCTTTAAAAGACTATCTATGGAGATTCAACCAGGAAAAGATAGAGACAGAAAGTGCACTAGATGATTTCATTTACGGTGCAATTTTCCAAGGGTTGAAGAAAGATGGACCTTTGATGGCGGACCTGGCGCTGAAACCACCAAAAGATCTTCATACCTTTATGGTAAAGATGGACAGGTACATCAATTAGGAAGAAACGCTCCGAGCCCTTCTCGATAATTCTCAGCAACAGCAACAGCCTTCCACCGAGAAGCCTAAGAAAAAGAAGAATCCTGAGCCCATACAGGACGCCGGTCCCAGAGAATACAAGAAGGCGAGGAAGAATTTCGGAGACTACAAGTGGACACCATTAAACGCCTCTCTCACCGAGGTGCTTATGGAACTCAAAAAAGATCCGAATTACCAGAGACCGAGACCTATTCCAGGAGATCCACCACCGCGCCTGGCTCACAAATACTGTGCCTTCCACGATTCATATGGTCATCTGACCGAGCAGTGTGTATCATTGAGGCAATTGATCGAGAAATTCATCGAGAATGGGAAACTAGTCCGATTTCTCGTCAATGAGAGGAATCACCAGGAGCGAGACCAATATCTGCGGCCAAGGAGGGAGGAAGATCGGAATGAAAGGAGGAATTATCAACCGAGAAAAGAAGAAAGAAGAGGAAGAAGCCGAGAGCCAGCACCTCGACCTCGGAGGGACGAAAGAAGGGAGAGAAGCAGGAGCAAACCTCGGGTGGCGGAGCAAGGCAATCTCCCTATCATCCACACTATCTCGGGAGGATTTGGAGGAGGAGGTGAGTCCAACTCAGGTCGGAAAGCGTATGCTAGGCAATTGGATGATTTCGAGGTATATTCGGTCCAAAAGCCTCCAAAGTCTCAGAAATATAACCCTCTGGTTATAGGGTTCTCTGATGATAATTATGCTGGGGTCTCACTTCCGCACACAGACGCCCTTGTGATCACCTTGACCATAGCAAATTATCAGACTTGGCGGATCCTCGTTGACACAGGGAGCTCGGCTGATATTCTGTTTAAATCAGCTTTTGATTACATGGGAGTTCCACGAGAAAAGGTGGTCTCGGTCTCATGCCAGTTACAGGGTTTCGCTGGAGAAAAGGTGCTGCCTCTCGGTTCTATTGATCTATCTGTAACGGCAGGGACTTATCCGAGGCAAAAGGTCATTATGGTGAAGTTCCTGATAGTTGACAGAGTCTCGGCCTATAATGCCATCATAGGGCGGACAACTCTCAACGACTTCAAAGCTGTGACTTCAACACCGCATCTCAGCATGAAGTTTCCAACAGAAGAAGGAGTTGGAGTGGTTAAAGGAGACCAGAGGGAGGCTATGCGTTGCTACAATCTATTCTTAAAAGACATTCCGAGGCAGCACAATCTGGGTGAGAAAACTAAGGAAGATGGAAAATAGCAATCACTGTTGGGGGAGCCTGTGGAAGCCTTGGAGGAGTTCGAGATAGGTGACTCAGGAAAAAAAGTTTATATAGGCTCACAACTCCCTCAACCCATGAAGGAAGATCTGGTGGCGTTCTTGAGGCGCAATAATGATGTATTTGCCTGGAGCCATGAAGATATGCCGGGGATTGATCCTTCAGTTATTGTCCATAAGCTAAATGTGGACCCAAATTATCGCCCAGTGAAACAGAGAAGAAGGGCTTTTGCCGCCGAACAAAACATGGCTGTTGCGGAAGAGGTAGAGAAGTTGCTGAAAGCTGGATTTATCCGAGAAGTGGATTATCCCGAGTGGTTGGCTAATGTGGTGTTGGTAAAGAAGTCTAATGGCAAGTGGAGGATGTGCGTAGATTTCACCGATTTGAATAAAGCATGTCCAAAGGATAGCTTTCCTCTGCCTTGGATAGATTTATTGGTTGATTCGACGGCCGGACACGAGCTCTTAAGCTTTATGGATGCCTTCTCGGGATACAATCAGATCCACATGGAAGAAGCAGACCAAGAAAAAACTGCTTCATCACAGACCGAGGCCTTTACTGCTATAAGATGATGCTTTTCGGTTTGAAGAATGCAGGAGCCACATATCAGCGACTTGTGAACCGGATGTTTCAAAATCAAATTGGCCGAAACGTTGAAGTATATGTAGATGACCTCCTGGTTAAAAGTATTCGGGCCACCAGACACATAAAAGACCTCCGAGAAACTTTTCGGACTTTAAGGGAATACGACATGAAGCTCAACCCCACGAAGTGTGCCTTCGAAGTTTCTTCAGGCAAGTTCCTGGGGTTCATGGTGTCACAGAGGGGCATTGAAGCCAATCCAGAGAAGGTCAGGGCTGTCCTTGAAATGGAAGCCCCGAAAACAACAAAGCAACTCCAACGGCTGACAGGAAGGATTGCGGCTCTGAATCGGTTCATATCAAGGTCAACAGATAAGTGCCTTCCTTTCTTCAAGATTTTAAGGAAAGCATTTATGTGGAGTGAGGAGTGTGAGGAAGCTTTCGAGAAGTTGAAGGAATACCTAGCCAATCCACCATTGTTGAGTCGCCCAACCGAAGGGGAGATACTCTATCTTTATTTGGCAGTATCTCCCTCAGCGGTAAGCTCGGCGCTAGTCCGAGAAGAGTCAAGAAACCTGTTTACTTTACAAGTAAAGCATTACATGGCGCGGAAGAAAGGTACCTTCGGATCGAGAAGTTGCCATTTGCTTTGATTATTTCAGCCAGAAGATTGAGGCCGTACTTTCAGGCTCATGCTATCAGAGTCTTAATCGAGTATCCGATGAAGAAAGTTTTGCAAAAACCTGACCTCTCGGGAAGATTAGTCAACTGGGCGATGGAACTCGGACAATTTGACATCGAGTTTCATCCTCGGACGACTATCAAAGGACAGGTTCTGGCAGATTTTCTGGTAGAATTCTGCAACATTCCTGAAGTAGAAGAACTTCCTAAGGAGTCAATCTGGGTTGTTTTTGTAGATGGCTCTTCAACACAGGGCAGAAGCGGAGTAGGTGTCCTCCTCAGGAATCCTGAAGGACAAGAGTTCGGTTTTGCTGTGAAATTGGATTTCGTCACAACGAACAATGAAGCTGAATACGAAGCGGTGATAGTGGGTTTGGCATTATCCCGAGAGATGGGAGCAACTAATGTCGAAATCCGGAGTGACTCTCAGGTGGTCGTAGGCCAAGTCTAAGGACAGTTCGAAGCACAAGAAGACCGAATGGCCAGGTATTTGGAAGAAGTGCCCCGATTCCAATCCTATTTCGAAAGGTTCGTCATCACAAAGATACCTCGGGAGGAAAACATCTGAGCCGATGAGTTCTTGAAGATTGCCTCGGGAACAGATGAGGAGATTGAAGCATCTAGAAGGCAAATAATTGTTCTGACCGAGCCGTCAATAGCCCCGAGGGACAACGTTATGGAAGCAGATTCAACACCCGAAGAACCAGAGTGGGCAAGAGAGATAATTCAGTTCCTCAAACAGGGGTTGCTGCTCGAAGACAAGGTCGCGGCTCGGAGGGTGAAGATGCAAGCGGCACGGTTTTGCCTTCTCGGAGAAATACTGTACAAAAGAGGATATTCCGAACCCCTGCTCAAATGCCTCTCCAAGGCCGAGTCGAATTATGTTCTTAGGGAAATCCATGAAGGTATATGCGGAGACCACTCAGGAGGAAGGATGCTGGCACAAAAAACCATCCGAGGAGGCTACTATTAGCCTACAATCAAAAAAGATTCGGCTCTTCTCGTCAAAACCTGTGACAAGTGCCAGAGGTTCTCAAGAATTATGAAAGCAAGTCCCGAGAAGCTTACCCCCTTCACTTCTCCATGGCCATTTGCGAAATGGGGGGTGGATATAGTTGGCCTAATGCCGGTAGGGAAAGGTGGACAGAAGTTCTTGGTTGTAGCTGTAGACTATTTTACTAAATGGGCGGAAGCAGAAGCATTAGTAGCTATAACCACAGCGAATATTATAACTTTCCTCTGGAAGTCGGTGGTGTGCCGGTTTGGGATTCCTCATGCTTTCGTCACGGATAATGGGAAGCAATTTGACTGTGAACCATTTCGGAAGTGGTGTTTGGAGCTCCATATCCGAAACCATTATGCTTCGGTACTATACCCAAAGGCAAACGGTCAGGTAGAGGCGACGAATAAGACCTTGGTAAAGACTCTGAAGAAAAAGCTTGATAAAAAGAAAGGAGCATGGGTTGAATATGTTCCAGAGGTGCTGTGGTCGTACCGAACCACAAGAAGAACTCCAACAGGCGAGACACCATTCTCACTTACGTATGGAACCGAGGTGGTGATACCAGTCGAAGTAGGATCTCCAAGCTTCCGTGTAGCTCACTACAATCCAGGACTCAACGATGAAAAAGCTAAGGTACATCTGGATCTTTTGCAGGAGAAAAGAGATGACGCTCAAGTCACATGGGCAGCATATCAGAATCGAACCGCTCGGTACTTTAACAAACAGGTGGTACCCAGAAAGTTCCAGCTCAGAGATTGGGTGCTTAGGAAGGTGAGCTTAATGACGAAAGATCCAGCGGAAGGCAAAATGGGACCCGAATGGGAAGGCCCCTATAAGGTAGTAGGATGCCATCAGAATGGGGCTTACCGCCTAATGACCGAGACAGGAAAAATACTCCCGAGATCATGGAATGCCGAGCACCTGAAGAAATATTTTATGTAATTTTTTGCTTTTTCCAAACAATTTCATATTCAATAAAGAATGTTTATTTCCAGCACATATCAACAATTGCAGAAATCCGAGAATCAATCTGAGTTATACTTAGAAAAGAATCCACTTGCACTCTTTCCTCGAACAACCCGAGAGGGTCATGGAAAGGATGCAGAAATCCCTCGGCTAGGGATTATGGGAAGACTGAGAATGTCCGAAGCTTCTCGGATTAAGTCCAACACCGAGAGCAAGAAAGAACAGATAGTCTCCTAGATTTGACCAATCTATGAGCACCAGTCCGAGATAGCATGGAAACATTTCTCCTCCCCAAAGATGATCAAGCTACATCAGCGTCCATCTAACTCCTCACCTCGAACGACTCGAAAGAGTTATGGTGGGAATGTTCAGGAAAGAAATCCACCCGAATCCTTTCCTCGAACAGCCCGAAAGGGTCATGGAAAGGATACAAAGGGTTGAAACCCCTCGGTTGGGGGTTTCCGAAGGATAAGGCTAAGGATATCCAAAGAAGAATCCACTCGGTTCCTTTCCTCGAACAGCCCGAAAGGGTCATGGAAAGGACACAGAGGGTTGAAACCTCCCGGTTGGAGGTTTTCGAAGGATAAGATGATGGATATCCCAATTAGAATCCGCCCAAATCCTTTCCTCGAACAACCCGAAAGGGTTATGGAAAGGATTCAATGGGAAGAAACCCCTCGGTTGGGGGTTTCCGAAGGGATAAGATTAAGAATTAGTTCAAATCCTTTCCTCGAATGACCCGAAAGGGTTATGAAAAGGATACCACGACAAAGTTGAAAGATCTAAAGGACAAGAGCATTCAAGATAGTCTATTCCTCAGATGACTTGAAGGGATTACAATACCAAAGTAAAAGACTCCTCCGAATGCTATGATTGTGAATTATTCAAGCTCAAAGAAGAGAGAATCAAAAGGTAAGAGTTTCATTCAAAAGATTTCATTCCATATTTGAAGTCCTTTACAGGTTGAGAGGATTCAAAAAAAAAAAAGAAGGAAAAGATTCAGGCTAGAGGACAGCTTCTAGCTTGCAGGATCGTCAAGAGGATCCTCTCGGGGATCCGGTGCGTCGTCATCCCAACTTGGAACGTCTGGCATGAAGTCTTTACCGAATTCATCCATTTCTAAGATTGCTCTCTCAGGAAACCCAACCAGTTGCGGTCCAACTGTTTCGGGATCAAACTTATATTGGGGATTCGTTATCAAAGTTCAAAAGTTTTCGAAACCCCAATTACATCCCCGAGCCTAACTCTGGTCCCAAAGGAACGGCACATAGCTCAATTGTTTCAGATAGCGCTTGAGTTTTGCCCGATCCACGTCGTATCTAGCTCTGAGCCTAATTAAGAGGCTCTCCGAGTGATCCTGCGCCTTAACAGCCTTGTTTCTCTCGGCCTCAAGTTGTTCAACTTCAGCCTTCAGTTTATCCTTTTCGGCTTCAGTATTCAGAGCGTTTTTGTACGCTTCGGAGCATTCGTTCTGCACGGCCGACAAACGAATGGACAACTGGTCTGCACGATCCAGCTCGGTAAAAAGACTTGCAACAGAACGTGTGTACCGCTCATTGGCCTCCAGTACTTCTTTCTTCAAACGAGCATTGGCAGAACGCATCTTGGATGTAGTCAAGTCTCGAGATGCGAGTTCCTCATCCTTAGATTGAAGAAGGGCCTTCAGTGCCGCAACTTCCTTCTCCAAGCTTGAGATGCAAGCTTGCACTTCGGGGGCAGGAGCAGGAGGGGGCGCCGGATGATTTTCATACTTCTGCCAAAGAGCTGTCATCTTCAAAAGAAGCTATAAAGAGAAAAGTAAGCAAATTCAGAGTCAAGAACCGAAAATTGGATAGAATGAAGGCCTGGTTTCGGGAGAAGAAGCCCCTGCATTTCCCAAAAACCCTTCGGGGATTAAGTTCTTTATAGCCTCCATTGGATGACCCAGAAGGCCTCTGCCCAAAACTTCGAAGCCGACTGAGACCCTAGAGGAAGAGCTAGGACCCACAGGAGGAACAACCCCCGTATTTGGGGCCATCTCGAACTCTCTGGAAGTGCTGGCCTCAACACGAGATCTGCTCCTAATAGAAGACTCAGGAGGCACATCTGCCTCAGGAGCGGTGTTCTTGGAGTCGACCTGAGACCCTTCAGGCACTCCGAGATGAGGAGTCGTTTTAGGTTCATCTGCACCCTGTACCTCATGAGCGGCGCCCAGCATGTCCTGAACAACCGCTTCCCGAGAAATTCTTGGCTCTTCGATATGTTCCACATAAGGGGCTCCAGTTTGAGTTTCAGATTGTTCAGGTATAATACATGGTGCTTGGGGGGTGGCGTGCCCCATTTCACAGTCATCCTCGGGGAGTGGTGGAGTTTCTGGACGTTCTGAGGAAGGGGTCCGAGGAGTGCCTTCGGCCGTAAACTCTTCGATAAAAGGCTCATCTCGGGGGGTGCCAGCGTCTTCACCCCTCTCTTCGAGAGATTCATCACCTGAAGGAGCGGACTCTTGACGTACCTCCTCCGCATCAGAAGGTCTTATAACCGCCTTGCCCCACATCCGCTCGGCCTCCGAGATCATTTCAGCAATTCGGTCCTGGGCTGTGAACTTCCGCTTTCTGGCCGGATGTTTTACCCTGCGCGTGACTTGTATGTCTTGGGCCTCAGGAATCGCTTCATCTCCTTCTCCAGATCTCTCTGGTTCCGAGGTAGTCACCATAGAAGCTCCGAGAGGAGGTTCCTCAAAAGAAGTTTCTGCACCCTGTTCACCCTGGCACGATGCCTCGGAGCCGGACTCATCCCTTAAGACAAAGGAAGGAGCAGCACCAGCTTCTGGTGTAGGGGAAACTTCTGGAACGAAACCCTGAAAACTCGCAGATCCCTCTTCAACGTTTACTCTAGATGACGGTACCGAAGGGGGAGTTCTCCTTGCACCCAAAGCAGCTAGAGGAATGTTCTGTTTCTTTCGCAAAGGAACATCTTCGGGAACTTCTTCGGCTCTTTTAAATGGCCTCTTCTTGGTAACAGGCCTCGAAAATGGAGGGGCATCGTTCCTCTTCTTAATAGCCCCTCTCTTGGTAATAAGCTGTTTGTCTCTCGGGATGTCGTATCCACGAAATTGCCTTAAGTTCTCCTCAGTGACAAGATTGTCAAAGTCAACTTCCTCAAATTTGTCAGCCTTGACCCTAACTGCGGACCACCCACTTATCTTCTTGACATCCTCCTGGTCGGATACGCTGAGTGAAGGGGGGTCGCTTCGGTCAGATCGTAGCAATTGCCAGGTCCGAGGCATCCTACGGTTCTCGGGCAGAAGAGTACCCTCAGGGCATTCTCATTCCCCAGAAACTCTGAAAAATTGCATTGTTGAAGACAGGCGGGTGACGAACACACAGTTCAATCATTCCCTCCGAAGTTTGCCTCGGTTTGTAGATGTTGAAAAATTGCAGGATCTTCATCTCTTTCTTCAGCACAAGCCTCCAAAGAATGTACGAAGCAAATAAATACCTCCAGGCATTAGGCATGATTTGACTGGGTGCAACCATCAGAAATAGGACGAAATCCCGAGCAATCTCTGGAAATGGCAGCCGGAGTCCAGCAAGAAACATCCTTTCAAACAAGGTGATGTCGCCGCCATCAATAAGCCGAGCTCCAGGTGCTTGATAGAACATCCTCACTGTTGGAGGAATTTCGTAGTTCAGACGAAGAACACCCTCCTGCTTCGCAAATAGGGCGGTTTCCACCCTACTTTCCAGGGGAGAGAGATCCACGAAGCCGTCAGACCTTTTTGTCCGAGCCCGAGACGTAGCAGGAACGTTTGAAACAGCCTTCTTATGAGCCATTTAAAAAGAAGAAGAGGAGGAACAGAGGGTACAAAGAAAGAAAAAAGTTTAGGAAGAAGGCGACAATGAAGGACTAAAAGAGAGAACAAGAAGATATCGAGGAATGAACAGTGAAAGTATTCCAAAACTTTAAATACCCCCTCCCCTACGTGTCCAAAATATCAAAGGGCGCCATCATTTAAATATCTCCAAAAACTGAAAAGGCGCACGTTCCGTATTCAAGAATTAAAATCGCTACTTCGATAGTACCGTGTCATGATGACAAAGGACGGCGGTTCAGAGCTGACGTCGCCATTGGAAAATGAAGCGGCAAGGTTTAAATGTTTGAACTTTTGAAAAGATGCGCCGTTCACAGTAGCAGGTACAGGTTGGTAGGCAGAAAGTAATTCTCTTATTTCTATTTACTCCTGAAAATTAGAGAATTAGGGGGGGTAACTGTTGGGGATAAAATTAACCCTAAAGACACGTGGATATTGAATACATCTCGGAGTTACGTCTCGGACATTTGTTACGACCCATCTAGAAGTTACTTCTCGGACATTCGTTTCAACCTATCTCGGAGTTACGTCTCGGACATTCGTTCCGACCCAGCAAAGACGTCTAGGTATAAAGACGTCTCGGTCTTAACATTCCAGGTGACGATATAAAATATCCCGAGATCTCCTAGTCTGATCGGAGCGAACATATCTCGGATATTTATACCTCGGAGGTTGGGCAGAAACTACAAGACTATACAGGAAGTTTGAGTTGCAATTCGGTATAGAAGAGTATCTCGGTGTGATAACACCTCGGTATGATAACATTTCGGCTTTACACAACCCTATTATGGTGCGGCGATATCCCGAGATCTCCAAGTCGAAACGAATACATCTCGGATATCATCACCTCGGAGGTTGGCTGATGTATGCGGCAGTTGTCTTAGAATGCGATAAGGATAGAATCCCAGAAGATCAGGGATAAGCCACAATTCCATAATTAATGGGATAAGGTAGCTATTGATACGGAATTAAGATTAAAGAGGTACAAACGCAATCAACTTCGGACTCTACAATCTCATTCGAATTCCCTGAAGATAAGGTTAAAGTTCAACCAAGCTAGGACTCAAACTCCTAATCCAACTAGGCGTCAAGAATTCTGGTAAGACCGCAAGTCTAGTAGGACCGCAAGTCCGGCCTATAAATAAGACCGTCGCACCAGGTATGAAGGACGAATTCTATGAGCTCTTGAGATTGAAAACATTCTTCAGAAAATTGATTTGAACTGACTTAGGCATCGGAGTGGGCGTAGTCGGCACCCCCGACGAGTTGTTTGTTCTTTTTGCAGGATTGAAGTAGTAAATCAGAACCTAGCAGCGAATCACCAGGCGACACGTCACCATACCGGAAACTGTACCAACAACTATGAAAAAGCAAAGGGGGGAGACCTGAAAATAGTCAATTTGAGGGCCAAATCTATGGGGCTCTGGCATCAAAAAAATTGGGGGCTTGCTCGAAATTTTTGCTCCTCCTCTTCTTCTAGTTCGAAGTACTTTTACTTTGTCTCTTGAGTCAATTCTAAGTCCACATGGAGGAGGCAGAGGTAGCAGTAATCAGTTTCGTAAAAGAAGGTGGTGAGTTGCAAAGGAAGGAAGGAAAGTATGTTTCGAAAGTGGCAAAGAGGAAGATGAAGTATGTGATGTACCGTCTATGATACGAATTCAAATTGAAGTGGGAAAAAATAAAGTAGTTAAATTGCATGTACAAAAAAAAATTATTTAACCCTAACTATTAATGATATGTTAGTGATTTGATTTTCCGTTTATAGAATTCTTGTTCCTTTGCATTTTTTTTTTTAATTATTTAAATGGTACATGAGATCGTCTTCCTACAAAAAAAGGGTATTACACTCTGCTCGATGGTGGGTGGGTCAACCCACCCACGCCCTCTTAGCTGGTGGGTGGGTCGCCCCACCCATCCACACCCTTTGACAACATGCATGGAGAGGTTGCAACTCGCGCTCCATCAATGTACAAAGCGAGTAGCGAAACAACCGGAACCCCCAACCTCCATTGGTGGGTGGGGCGACCATTCATCTATGAAAGACTTGAATGGATCCAACCATGTTCCTTTCACTAGTGCCGTTGTTAATGCTCCACCCACCCACATCCTTTATGGGTACCAGTGCCCTATCACCCCCTAGATAGGAGGGAGGTAGGTGGTCGTTCTTCTCTTTTTGGCCATAGGTCAAGATGAAGTGACACAATTGTACAAGCAAAGCTACTATATATATATATATATATATATATATATATATATATATATATAAAGTAATTTGATCAATTTTAAACCTTAAAACATTACCGGTATTAGTGATTATTTTAACTACTCAAAATACATATTTTTTTTATTTTATTTACTAATTTTTTAATATAAACTCCAAAATATTTCTCTACTTTCTTCAAATATTATTTTTCAACGGAACTTTTATTGCGAAAGTTAAGGGATAGGGAAAAAATAAAAACTAACTAACTAAAAGGTGCTACAGTGCTTTTCATAAACAAAATCAAAATGAATGAAAATATAAGGAATCTGAAGATGCTTAGGGGCAAATTTAATAAAATGTTGAACCTCATAGATCTCTTTTGGAGGAGTAATGCTATAAAGATGAGTTTTCCTGCTATTCACCTACTTTTATGAGCAATGGCTTGTGTCTATTTATAGCTATGCTAGAAAAACTAATTAATCATCCAACAACAATACTTAAAACATAACAGGGTAATATATATATATAAATTTGTGTCACCTTTTTCTGGGAATCAAAATTCCGTACTAGATAGTTGGGTTCTTGAGGCCAATTTAGACATGACGTTATTTTTAATAACCTCGAAATTCATAGATCAATCAAAAATATGATTCAAAATCTAAAATAATGCCACGGACTGCAGGGAAATAATGAACGGCTTAATTAAAATCAGGCTTCTCTGGGAACGTGCAGCCAGACCTCTGAATGATAACATTAGCTGCATAACAGCCAGCTCTCACACAGTCTTCAATGGATTTCTCATGAACCAACTGTGATAAAAATCCTCCAACAAATGCATCCCCTGCAAAGAGTAAATTAGAGAATATGTTAAAAGACGTGTCGACATTGATTTCATATGCACTGTAAGATGTACTAACTTTAAATCTTGGCCATGAAATGCACTCTATCCGTTTCAAATATCTTCTTCCAACATTTCATAGTACCATGACTACTGTACATACACCTATGTGATTTTAAGGGAAAACAAGGACCCCCCACACCAGTTTTAATGCATTCATGATTTTAAATGTAAAGGAGCAAATGAAACCAATAGATGGTGGATAAAAAGCAATACAATATTATTCTAATATTGTAAACCATTTACCATTATTATTTGTTTGAATTGGTACTTTTAATTATTCTAATATGCCAACCAGGAAACAAAAGTAATATATATGGCAGCTACAGACAGAATTAGCAGGCAGAATTAACCTTTATCATTAAATGCTCTAGACGATTTAAATTTTTTACACTACTCTGCATATAAAAAAGTAAGCCGCTAAAACCCCAAGGGCGGATAGGGGCCAATCGAATCTCTTCTTCCACTTCTCTTGGGCCCAATTATTTGTAAAAAAACAGAAAAGAAAAGTAAGCTAGTCTATCCCGACATTTGAAACATTACAAGCACAAAACAATGCATACCTGCTCCATTTGTATCAACAAGTTTTTCTTTAGGTAATAATATTACAGGGAACTTCTGCACTTTCCCATCCTCAGCAACAACAACAGGATCAGCACCCTGAGTGATAACAGTTATCCTCTTGTGTGTTCCTGATGCTTTGGGCCACCGGGAGATTTTTAGTGCTATTTCCTCTACATTATCAGTCTGGTCATAAAGAACATACCAAGCATGTTAAATTTTGGAACAGAAACTGTGAATCGGGTAGAATCTGGTACCAAGCAACCATTACCTCCCAACCATGAACTTTTGAGAAGGTTCTTGCTTCTGTCTCATTTCCAAAAACATAGTCCATATACCTGAACCCCAAAAAAGGCATGTCTTACATCAATATGAATATATACTTACTACCACAAAAGAAGATGCCAAAATGCTTACGGCAAAGCTTTCTCCTGTGCATCCTTGAAGAACTCACAGATAAATGGAGCAGAAAGGTTCATCATGAAGACCTGCAGAAAAAATTAGATATTAAGCATTCTCATGCACAATCTAATGAAAACCAGTTGATAAGAGGGAATTCCAAATATTTATCATATTATACCTTGTCATTTGCAGCTGCATGTTCAGCAACAAGCTGTATGGATTCTGGGGATACAGTGAGGAAAAACCCGGCAATATAGAAGTACTTAGCCTTCTCAACTATCCAATCAAGATTTCACAGAGAAGTCAGCTCACAATAATGAAACTAAAAAATCAAAGTACAAAACCAAGAGGACTTTGGCAGACAGTACCTAATGCCCAGTTCTCCTGCCTCTTTAAATGTTCCGTTTTGTAGCAATTTGCAGCCGACAAGTTAGCAACGAGAGACCTACAAATTCATCCAACAGTGTTAATAATCCAGCTGGCCGCAAATTTGAGAACCTTTTATTCAGTTCAAATACTAAGAAACATGTTATGTAACATTTTGGGAGGCAGTACAAAAAATTTTCAAAGTAGGCTCAATGAAACCAACCTTTCACCACCCACGACACAAACAGCACAAGTTCCAGTTGGTGCAGATTCATCCTCATAATAGTGAACCTGATTTTGATAATGTTGGCGATATTACCATTCTATGGTCCAATGCTTAAGAAAATATTTAATTAAAATCGAGAGACACAGAAGCTCACATTAACACCAGCAAGTTTAGAGTTCTTCTTCATCTCCTCTCCAAACTTGTCCTTCCCAATGCAACCAATATAAACTGTTGCACCAGGAATTTGAAGCATCCACTGCAAAAGCAAAGAGTAACTCACTTTTAAACTGAGTGAAGGGATAATATGACTGAATTTCTTCCAGTACCACTGCAGGATGTAATAATAACGTACCTGGGCAACTCTGATTGAATTTTGAGTAGCACCTGAAAACAATAAAATTAAATCAAATACTATCGAACAAAGTCAAATAGCAGAACAATTTTCTAAATTTCAATATTATGGAATGAAAGCATTACCTCCAGCAATGTACTCCACATTGTTGTACTTGTTAGCCATTTCTTCATACCTGGGACATACATCAAACTAACATTGATCCATAGTTGATCAAGGAAGCATATTTTCACAAAAGAATTCTCACATAGAGGGAACAGGGAATCCACACAGTGTAACACAAATTAAATTGAAATTCTCAATCATCAATCAAGTTACCAGGCACATTTTGGTGCCCATTAGATGAAAAGAAATGCCTAAAACTCTTAAGTTCCTTTAATATGCCACAACAGTTGTGCTGTATAGCAGTTCGCCAAATGTCTAAGCTGTCCCCCTAGTCAAAGTGTAAACCTCTGTTTACACCATGTTTGGTAGGAGAGATGGAAAGGGCAGTGAAGAGGTGAGGGGAAAAGGGGAGGAGGAGAAGGAAGTGAAGGGAGTTTACCACCCCCCTCATGTTGTTTGGTAGGAAGGAAAAGAAAAGTGAAAAGGAGAGAATATGTATGTAATTTTACTATTATACCCTTATTTAAATAGTTTGAAGTGAGGGTAGAAAAGAATTTCACAACTTTATGTCAAGAAGCAAGCTCTCCATTCTTCAATCGACCCACAGTAGGGTGATTGGTTTTGGTGGACCCAGGGTGGCTTTGCCTACCCCTCTCCCACCAATTTTGCCTCCTTCCAAATGAGCAATTTGCCCTCGCCTTCACTTTTCCCTCTCACCCCTCTCAATCCCTCCTCCAATCCCTCAAACAAACGTAGCATAATGAAAAAAACTTCACACTCTCAACTTGATGGGTCAATTTGAACTTGCCTAAAAATCAGATTTCTTTTTTTGAGAAGTAAAAGACATCAGCATGTTAGAATTCCCATTTTTCATGGTCTAGATGAACATTAATCAAAAATCTATTCTATTAAAAAATAATAAATAATAAAAAATACTTATAAAAAAAAATAAATAATAAAAAAATAATAATCTTTTTGCTCTCTACTTACACCAGTCCTTGCCTCTCTCAAGAATCATGTTGTAATTGTTATAGTGATAAAATGCTATAAGCATTTGCACCTTGTTGAATTTAACAAAGATAACTCAAAATTTTGTTTTTAAAATTGACTCAAGCTAGGGTTTGCCTTCCCCCCCCCAACTAAGATCCTTACGGCACCTTAGACATTTTGACGACAATATGCCACATCTCAGACATTTTAATTAACAGTTGATGTTGCAATCAAGTACCATCCTCATATACACAAGGAATCTGAAAAAGTCAAAGCAGTATGCTTTCGTTACCCAAGTAGTGATTTAAATCAAAACATTTTTTATAAGTAATAAACTGGTCTTATTAAAAGCGTAAAGTGCCCCTAAATACACAGGATGTATACTAGAGAAAATACCTAACTAGAAAGCGAAAAACAAAACAGTCTACAAAAGAAAGAAACCCAACAAACCCTCAAAAACCAAAACCCAACAGTCAAGAAGCACACCCTTCTACAACACGTGAGCCTCGCCTTTCTTATGCCAAGAGGACGCGCTTGCATGCTTGCATCACCATTATTAATGGTGTTTACCAAATTCAAAATCTCCCTCCTACCTATCGTCTTCGGCTATGCAACCTTAACTTTCGAAGAAGTTAAACTGGTCTTAAATCAAAACATAATTGACAGACTTTTAATAAGTTACTGTTCTTTGTTCTTTTACACCACTCCAAATATAATGACCACTATTCTGAACAAATATATGTCTGTATGTGAGTCTCTTTTTGTTCATTAGACCTTCTAATTATGTTTGCCATTGATGATCATAACGAGAGATGGTTGACCCCAAAAGTGAATTATCTACAGAAAATTAACTCAAGTAAGATGCATGTAAATGGAGTTATGCTATTTCAGTATTATCAAACAACCATTTTTTGTTTTCCACCCCTCCTACCATATCTTCAAAATTGATGAATTGTAATCTCACTGTCTAAGGCCCCGTTTGTTTGTGCGTAAAACCTTTTTCCAAAAAAAAATTTCTTCAATTTCGAGTGTCTGGGGCAACTGAAAATCTTGGTCAAACCGAAAATGTTTTCGGTTGACCAAAGAATGTATCCTTCCTCGAGTGTAAAATGGCTAACGCTTCTCACGAGCATAAACTATTATCTGCTCTCTCTCTCTCTCTCTCCATCATCTCAACCCTCTAATTATCACGCTATCACCCTCACTGCACACCCGTTCTTGCACTATCTCTATCTCTAGTAATGGCCGTTGCTTCATCGACTCCTAAAAGCAAAGTTTGTGATAAAGAGAAGGAGAGCAAGGACACAAAGAAGTGGAGCCACCACCACATATGGTCGCAAAGATAACAATCTTCAAGGTCTTCTACTCGATGTACGGACACATGGAGGGCCTGGCTCGGAGGATAAAGAAGGGTGTGGACCGACTGGAAGGAGTTTTGTATAAGGTGCCAGAGACATAGCTGAGCAAGGTGTTGGAGCAGATGAAGGCACCGCGAAGGATGAAGGGATCCCTGAAATAATAGCGACAAAAGTGGAGGAGGCAGACAGGTTGTTTACTTGTTGTTTGGTTCCTAACGAGGTACAGGTGCATGGCCGCACAGATGAAGGCGTTCTTTGACTCCACGGGGCAGCTATGGAAGGAGCAAAAGCTCGTAGGCAAGACAGCAAGTTCTTTGTCAGCACTGACACTGCTACATAAGTTTATTTTCACAAGTACTGCATGGTTGTTTGTGCCTTTAACATGTTTGACTGACTGCCTTTGTGCTCGTGTCAAAAGTGTTTTGTGTTTGTAAATGTGGAGAAGTTGGTTTTTCCCATAAAATAAATTTAAGCATTCAAATTGCTTGAATGTGGTTTTGCGTAAATGTTGGGACTGCAATGCTAAACATAATGGGATACTGCAAATTGGGAGTTGTTGCGTGTTGGACAAAGTGATGCCATATGATGGTAGTTCACAACTTTACAACTTTTACTTGATGAATATGCTTTAATTAGAAGATAAATCGTTCTGTATAGATTTGAAGAGATTCTTGCAGATAGGCAGGCTATTAGAGACTTATTATGACTGGTAATTTTGTCCTCATTAGTGAAGAAAACTGATGGTAGTTGTTGAAATCTCAAGTTCCACTTGAGTGGTAAAGTTCTGTTAGAGCTTACAAGAAAAAATGCAGAGCAAAGTGCGAGCTTGAGTGAAGTAAAGAAAGTAAAGAAAATGTTTTGGAAATAAGAAAACTTAAATATTGTTTTAAAGAATTTTGAAAACAATATTGCAAACTTTGCCCTATGTAGTTATGAAATTAAGTACTTGAATGTTGATTTAATCTCTCAAGCACATGGGCTTGTCAAATATATTGATGCAGGATGCAAGAAAGCTCAACTAAAAGTGGGCTTAACACCCAAAAAAGTCTGGAACAAGTTATAATTGTCATGTGGGGAATCATAGGGACCTTTGTAGGGTATCTCAAATACGGATAAGTCTTATTTTATGTTTCCTCACATTAGAAGTGACTGATAAGTTTCATTTAATACTTGACAAAATGTAGGAAAAAAAGTGTTTCATGTTTGGATTTAAGTTGTGTCTAGTTGAAGACACTTTTCATGGACTGCCTTAAAGCAATTTTAACCTGCTACACTTGGCTTTAAGTGTGCTAACAGAAGTAAGAAATGTTGAGTGTCAGCTGATGAGAACTTGGCTTTAATTATATAACTGTTTCTAGAATTGATTATCCGACTGCTCTCTCTATAGCTTGTGCATAATGTTATCCTTTTTTCAAATAAGATAGTTCACAAACGAGCTAATCAGGACAAATTTATCATGTGAAATTGATGCACGGTTGTTGGGACTTCCTGTATCCAAATCTAGTCGGAAGGAGTTTGAATGAGGAAATGGGTTTACGTCTTATGAGCTAATTGGTTCCTACAAATCTCCTAGCCATACATAATAGACAATTTGGACTAACGGTGACTTTGATATATCTATTAGAGATTTATTTGCATGTTCTGCATAATAGAAAAATTATGTTTTTGTACTCAGTTTGAACTATAGGTCGTATTCATGGCTACTTTGACTTCTAGACATTTTGATGGTGTCCCTTTTTCAATCTCTAAGCAATAGTAAGGGAACAATTTTCATCTGAAGGGCTTTAATGGGAATGCTACTATTCACTGTGCTTTTCAAATTGGGTTATCCTCCTTTTTTCCTTTTCTTCAAACAAGGTTTGATCTTAGTACCATGCAGCAACATTTTAGTTTTTTGTGTTTGACTGATGGGGTTTATGTTCCTTCACAGGGACTAGACGTATGCTGACTTGAATTCTCAAAAATTGGCAACAAACTGTAGAGAGGAAGCCAAAGAAAGCAAAGCAGGAAGAATTGAAAGAATTGAAAGAATTGTGTAATAGCAAAAGGGATGAACTTCATAAGATTTGGTTGGACAACTTCTTCAACAACTATAGAGATTCGAATTTGGAAATTATAGATATGTAGTTGAACATTAACTAATGTATTCTATTACTTTTAAACCATGGTAGAGATTGCATGATAGTATACTTGGATTGCAATATGCATGGTAGAACAGATGGTTATTTTGGCAAAACTTGACTGTAATTTTTATGGTTGAACTTGAATAATAATGAATTTATTGTTAAATTTTTTATGGTACTTTGAATGTGGTGTTGGATGTTATTTATGGCACTCTCAACTTGAAACTATACGGTTTGTAGGATTATACATTTATGATTTTTTTTATTGGTCATAAATAGTTAATACATGAATTTTTTTAATTAAAAATAATTTGTAGGTTGATTTTTTTAGTTATTTTATATTAATAAATTGTGTTGTGAATTAAAGTTGTTATTTATAGGTTAATATGATTATACAAAAATATGAGAAATATTTGGTGGTTTTTTGTACGAGCCAAAAGCCATAAAATGTTTTTCAATATTGCAAACAAACACCAAAAAATAGCCACATTTTCCGGAAAATATTTATAGTAGAAAGCATTTTACGCAGAAACAAATGGTCACAACAAATATATAGTAAAAACGCTCATCTTATGAATATTAATAGATCTCCCACGTCTTGGGTAAAGGAAGATTTTAACAATACTACATTTGATCAAGGAATTAGCATTTAGAACATAAACAAAATTAGCATTACACCGATCTTGACATGGAAAGAAATTTCTCACATTGGTAAGTGTTTTTCCTCTGCAAGGATTGCATTGTTCAACTTCAGATCATACCTGACACAGAAAACATGACCATCCAATCAAAACAATGAAACTGGATTTTTATTCTCTTTTTTAATATAGGTTATTTGAAGAAATCATCAGAAAAACCAATGCAACATCTTCCTTTCCAAAACTTAATAGAAAAACAGCTTGCAAAATTTTTAAAGCAGAATCCATATAGCTAACATCATAAACAAATGAAATTGGTCTAATAAATCCCAATTCCATTTAAAAAGACCCAATGAATTTGATCTGCTAGCAATAGATTAAGACCTCCTCTCCCCCTCCCTCTTTATCACCAATGGAACAAAGTCTGAAGGATGAGATTCAAATCCTACTCTACACGAAGCACGAAATTAAAGCTAAGCACCTGAACTTTCTATAAACGCCTAAGATCTCCAAATCCTGCTCGAAGTACTTATAACATTAGAAGCACTTAATGTAAAATCATATACGTAAGTAAAGGATCTGAATTATTTAAAATTCCAGGGTATTCTACGAGTAGATTTTTTTCAAATCTTAACAATTATTTTCAAATTAAATGATTGAGATTTTGACATATCGGTATTTATCACTTTATTACTTACCATATTGATCACTTTTTATTCTAAATAATGGGTGATAAATGAAGATAAATATATTAAAAATAATAGGGTGATAAAAGATGATAGATATGTTAAATAAATGCTGATGTAGTGATGTGCCAAAATTTTCACTATTTAATTGAAGAATAATTGTTGAGATTTGAAGAAATCTACCAGCAGAATAGCTAAGAACAATAGGAAATCGTGATCCGTAAATAAGTGCTTTTACACTAAAAATTATCCTAGAAGAAAGTAAAACAAAATCAGAAAGCAATAGATATCTTTCAGACAAAGAGACTATAAGCACATTGAATTCTAACGATTACAAGAAGATCTGGGTTTTGGTAAGCTAAAGAAGATTCAGAATCATAGCTTATCAATAAAAAAGAGGTTGGCATGAGTGACACACTTTTGCAAGAACTCGTCGTCCACGACAGAAGAGATGTCGAGGAGTGGGTTACCCATTCCCATGAGAATGCCCTCGGACGCCATTGGTAGTGGGAAATGAGAGCTTTACGGAGGAGCAGAAGATCGCAAAGAGAGGAAGGATTTAGGTTACCAGATGCAGATCTCATCTATGGGAAGCGCAGTAGGCAAAGTTTATAGTTGTTGTGGTGAGGCCTGTGGGTCTCAATCACACCAACCCATTGGGCCCCCCGTTCAGCTAGGTGAGTGTGCCGGTGCTCCCAATTTTCAAGCCTTGATTGGATTTTCTACCTTATTTTATTCGTTAGGAGTTTTTTTTTTTTTTTTTAAAAAAAAAAAAACCTTATATTCTTTCAAATTACCACTCAATTATCAATGTCTCCTCAAATTAATAATTGTGTCAATATCCTCCCTAAAACTATTAAGAAATGTCAATGTTCTTTAAGACCATCAAAAATACAAAAATGACCTTAATTTTTTTTTTTCAATAAGACAAAAATGTCCTTATAAATTCAAAAAAAAAAAAACTAAAACTAAAACTAAAACTAAAAATAAAATATAAAATAATATAAAATAAAAAGAAATAACATTTTAAAAAACAAATTATAAAAAAAACCAAAATTAGAAAAAAAAATTAAAAAAAGAACGAATGTTTTTTAAAAAAAAAATTGAAAATTTTATTTTGTATAAATTTTTGTTATTTTAGGTTTTTTAATAATTTTATGAAGGGCATTTTTGTCATTAGGGAGGCATTGACACATTTTTTAGTAATTTAGGGGGAGACATTAACACAATTGATAATTTGGGAGGAATATTGACAATGAAGTAGTAATTGGAGAGAGTTACATGTATTTTTTCCCCTTTTTTTTTTGTACTCAAGGAAAAAAAATGGTGAAAGGTGTTTTTATTTTTAAGTGAAAAATGGTGAAAGGTGTAACTTGTAAGAGAACAGAGTAAGTTTGGAAATTGCAGCTTACTATTGCTGACCATTGTTTCATTTACAGAATATAGCTTTACAATTAAAGATAAAGATTAGTTTAACCAATTACATTCAAATACCATAGAGCCTATCTTATTGATGCAAAGGTTGCTTACTTACTATTTTGATAAATAGTTCTACCTAACTTCACATCTTTAGTGGTTTTTGGCTTTAATACTAGCTTAACTATATATTAATGATTTGATGAAGTTTGACGTGCCAAATTTTGTATGGATGTATTACTATGGCTTAGGATTCTGTTAGGGATCATATTAAACCTGATGACTGGCCTAGATGGAGTTTTGTGATTGACTTTTAAGTTTGAAAATAAGATTCTGCCTTGCATCGGACGTTCAACCCTTATGTTTGAATGTGACTTTAATAGTTAATATCATGTAAAATTTTATGATTAAATATAAAATGTGACGAAGAGCATAAGCAAAGAGAGAGAGTATACAAGAATCTTATGGTGGAGCATTCAATATTCAATGTAAGGGAGCAAAATTCAAACTCAACCATTCAATACAACTGGACCACTGCATGGTAGGTTTAATCAATTAAATCAACCACCAATACTTTAACATAAAATCACTGCATGAACTGCAAAGAAGATCAAAAGTCATTCGACAAGCATTATACCGAATTGTTAAATGCGGAATGAACAAGAAAAAAGAAGAAAAGAAACCTAGATTTAGGTTTTAATTATTACTATTTTTAATATATATATATAACATAATATAATAGACCGGTTACTCGATTATCAACCTGATTTCTAAATCTCAACTAGCATATGCGGTTGTTGGCAGTAATGAGCGGTTAATAACCGTTCTGCTTGTATACCCCTAACGTCATCCATTAGAAAGTGCCCTATTGGGCTACATCTTTATTGTATTGACTTGATTATACAATTGTGTTACGTGCTCAATTTATAGAAAAATGTGATAAGGGAGTTAGGCTAGAAAAGGTAATTACTGGCCTATAAGGAAATGTATAAAGGCTTAATATGGAAAATATCTTGAATATTCTAATATTTTTAATAAGCTAGTTACCAGGGTTTATTTTATTTTATTTTTATGTGTAAGTGTATAATAAATCATTGAGTAAAGGCGTGATTTGAAATCACTTCTTCATTTTTAATTTTTTTTTTTTTTTAAATTCTAATGCATGAGCATTAGCGAATTCTAAATAGGCCCCTCCATGTGTTTATTGTGCAAGTTTTCTGTAAATTGTTAGTGACACATTAACATATTCCCACATCAGTTTAAAATAATATTTTTTCTCTTGAATTCTAAAAATTACATTTTAAAAATAAAATCTTATAAAAGAACAAGAAAAAAAGAACAACCCTACACCCAAGAGCATCCCCACATTGGCTACCATTAGCGGTGGGGGTGCCCCCTTGGGGCAGCAAACCACCCCATGAGCATGGATAATCCATGATATGTTCAACGAAGAGGAAGTATTAATTATTGGTTGTGCTTAGATCTTCAGTAGTGAGTATGGCCATGGTTTGAAGAAATGGAGGTTGAGAATTAATTAGGTATTGTAATAAAAGGTGTTTTCATTTTTATGGAAGCATCTGTAAGCTGAGAAGTAGGGAAAACTAAAATAGGTTGTAGACTCGAGAGTAATTTTGATAATACTGCAAAGAGGGCGTTTGAAAAAATGACACCAAAAAATAATAAAATAGAGGAGAACAAATTTATACTGCCCATGGGGTGAGTTTTTTGGCACACGCAATTGTTGTTCTTTCCTCCTAATGTGGCTTTACTTTGAGATTATGATATAAAGTGTATGTCACTTGGATGTATGAGAATGAGATAAAATCTATGGTCAACATATATATGCATTAAGTGATCACATGTAACATTGTAGGAATACCTTCTTCAAGAATGAATCCAAATCATTAGTTATGGAACAAAGAGATAAGGAATATTCACCTTGATATAGATTTAATGAGAATAAACATCTAAAGCTTGTGCCCGAGTGTATCAATGGTATTTATTGAAACTTTGTTTTGTGCAAGGTGAGATGAAATCTCACAAGGTACAAAAATGATATATCATATAATTAAATCACGTTATCAAGGAAAATAGATAGTGAACAAAGTTATAGTGTATTAACTTTGGTTTAACTACGGAATGATTCTATGGAAGTGTAATATGTAATAAATAAGTATGTCACAGAGATTAATTCATTAATTTGAAAAAACATATTAGAATGTATTCACATTTATTTAGTGAAATCAATTATAATTAATAGTATCGTGTGATATTGCTACAGACCTATTAAAAGTAATTGTATTTTTTTCTTTAAGTTTCTCTTTGAGCTTATGTAAATTGACCATTTGATTTGGGTCTCAGTTTTGCATTTATTTATTTTAATTGTTTTATTTGATAAAATATTGGCCCAAAAAAATATGATTCCTAAGAAGCTTATTACTTAGAGATGATTGGGCTTCAGAATTTATTTCCTAACGGTTTAAGCAATTAAAGAGCTTTGGACTCTTGGAATTTATTCTAAAAGGCTTAAGTGGAGTTAAAGAAACATTGGGCCTAAGGGATAAAATCCAAGCCTATGCTTAAGAGTGAGTATTATTGGGCTAGGGTTTTAACCCTAACCCTAGGAGCATGAGGATAATTTTTCTCCCCATGGCCGTGTGGTGCAAGGGCAAGGGGAGTAATTTTCTCCATTTGGTCGTGCACCTTATAGGATAGGATGAGGAATCTTGGTTCATCCATGACTCCAGTCCTAGTTTTACTACAACTCCAGTTTATCTCCTGACTCAATCTTGATTGTAAATCTAAGTCTATAAATAGATGACTATAGGGAAGCATAATACACCAATTCACTAATTGATAGAATTCATAAGTTGAAAAACTGAAGACTCAAGTTTCACAAATATTTTGTGAAAGGCACAAGAACGTGTATCAAGAGAGAATAGTTTGTAAGTCCACACTCACGGTCATTATCAATCATCAAATAGAAGATATGAAGGTATAATAAAGAACGCCAAGAACGTCAAGAATATGTTATTGATCACTCAACGTATAAGGAGAATCTCATCCAGAGTTATATAGCTTTACATACCTAGGAGAAACCGAATTCAATTGTAGGTACCATTGACTTCTATAATTGTTTTATCAAGCCTTGTTATCTTGAAGCAATTTTTTTTTTTTTTTTTCAGGATCGGTTTCCACTGCATTTACTCTGTACGTCCATGATCCATCCCTAACACCCACTACTTTATTTTAATAATTTTTCATTGTGTCAAAACTTTTAGCGTAAGAACTGCGTCATTCTTTACAATTGCACCAAGCAAATACGAATCAAGTAAATATTGAAAAAACAAAACACCCAACATTATAAAAGCATCATCTTAAACAAAACCTTCAACCCCTACGCACTAGCTTCTATTTTCTCTCTTTCACAATCACTTCGTTCGTGGCATGTCTTGCCTACCTTAATTTGAAGCTTCCACCATCTAGAATGGTGTGGAAGAGCTTCACCTCCAAATTACAGAGTAAGTTGCACAGGCCCCAGAGGTCCAAAGCCATCAAGAAACCTCGAAATTGGCTCAAGAAAACTACCGATGGTGGTCTTTGGCCCTCCCTCTTCACCGAGCAAACGCTTCAAACGTAACAAACGGCTTGCGATCGATTCATACCACCAACACCTTTTTGAGAAGAAAAAAAAAGTTGCATTTGTATACGTAGATAAACTCTTCAAAGAGCCTACGTTGGTGGAGCAATGTTCCTATGTAGGCGCCTCAACTATGTCAACCAAGAACAAAGAGTACTACTTGTTGAATAAATTGAGCGGAAAAAAAAAATTTAGAAAAATCAATGCGACTTTGAGGAGTGTATAAACACTTTCTTTAAGGTGATAATTGCCTTCACTCAAAAGAGTTTGTTGCCGGGTTACAAGCAATTCACCTCCAGGATACAACAAAGTCACCAACTGCAGACAACAATTCTGAAGTTTGTTCTTTAGAGTTTCTCTACAAAGTTGTGTAATTGATTTGAGAAAGTGAGAGAATAATAATAATAAATTCGTAGGAAAGTATATCTATTTATAGATTTTAAATGGCATTTATTGAAAAGTTGTATCTTTTCAACTTATAGTTGCAAACGGTTACCTATATAAATTATAGAGTTAGTTACATATCACAAACCGCTGCAGTTGGCTTAGTGGTTCAAGGCGCCTCTTCACAAACACCATGGCAATGGTTCGACTCCTCACAACTGTACCCAAGCAGTGGGCCTCAAGTAGGCCCAACATGGACCTCAAGTAGGACGATCCAAGCCCCCAAGTCCGAGCCCACGTGTATTTAATGGACCAGGCCTGTATGTTAAATGAAAATAAAATGCAAACTTTCATAGTAATGGAGTTTTGAACCTCTCACCTATAACACAAAAGAAGAAGCCTATACCACTTAGCCACATCATTAATATGCTACTTCATTAATATAACAATCTAAAAATATTTATAACAATCCCCCACTTAGATTGTAATATTAAATACTCAATCAAATACGGATATCCTCATGCATACAAGAAAGTATCTTTCGATTTAAACTTTCAATTAGTGTAAGCATTTCAAATTTCTAACAAAGTCAATGGTGGCCTAAGCATAAACCAAGACTTTATATGTTAGAAACGGAAATACCACACACATGATTTTATCCAACTTTAACGAAAAACTCACGAATTTAATTGCACTTATATATGTGCTCCATCCTGGTTTTCATGAACATTTACAAAAGTAAACCTTAAACTTTTGCTAGAAATTATTTCACTTCTTATGTTCATATAGGTGAAGTTCCTTTTACAGTCTCTGTTACTTGAGACATTTAGAGTATTATTGAACTTCATTAAGAGTATAACACTCATCCTTCAATTATCGTAACAGCCAGCATTGAACATCCTAGTGAGTTTTCATGAAAAATAAATTTCAATGCTTTGCAGCCACTTAACTGTAACTTGTTATTACCCTTTAAACCTAAAACTATTTTTTAAAATAGTATTAGGTTGGGTTCCCATTACAGGTGACTTTTTAAAGAAAGGTTTCAAACCCATTTCACTAGATGTACTTTTCACTAAATCTCTCGAGAGTCCCTTAGTAAATGGATCTGCCAAGTTTTTACTTGACCGCACATACACAATAGTGATAATGCCATCTATTATCAACTGTTTGACATATTCATGTCTCAAGCTAATATGTCTAGATTTTCCATTATAAACTTTGCTATATGCCCTAGACAAAGTAGCTTCACTATCGCAGTGCAAAGAAATGGCTGGCATCGGTTGTGGCCACAACTTTATATCTAATAACAAATTCCTTAGCCATTCTGCCTCTTTGCCCGCTGCTGCCAAGGCTATAAATTCGGATTCCATTGTGGAATGTGAAATACACGTCTGTTTCTTAGAAGCCCATGAAACCGCTCCACCACCAAGGGTAAATACCCACCCAGACGTAGCCTTATTATCACTCGCACTAGTTATCCAACTAGCATGATGGAAAACTTGTATAATACAGTCCTAATTCAATTGTTCTTTTAAGGAACCCAAAGACTCTACCAATTGCTTTCCAATGTTCCGTACTAGGATTATTTATATATCTAGAAAGTTTGCAAATTGCAAAGGAAATATCTGGCCTAGTGCAATTCATTGCATACATCAAGCTACCAATTGCACTAGCATATTCTAACTGAGCAACTGCCCTACCAGAATTCTCACTTAATTTAAATACAGAATCATATAGTGTACTTGCTTCTTTAATTCTTAAGTGTTGAAATTTAAGAAGCATTTTCTCAATATAATGAGATTGACATAGAGCATAGCCCCCACTAAATTTCTTTACTTTGATACCTAAGATTGTATCAACTTCCTTAAGATCTTTCATTTTGAACTTTGAAGTTAGATACTTCTTAGTTTCAGATATTCCTTCCATATTTGTTCCAAATATCAACAAGTCATCCACATAAAGACAAATAATCACACCATAACAATCAGTGAATTTAGAATAGATACATTTATCAGCATTATTATACTTAAATCCATGAGATAAAATGACAAGAGTCAAATTTCTCATGCCATTGTTTTGGTGCTTGCTTTAATCCATACAGTGATTTGATTAGTTTACAAACTTTCCTTTCATTTCCAAACATAACAAACCCTTCAGGTTGTTCCATGTACACCTCTTCTTCTAGATCACCATTTAAAAATGCAGTCTTAACATCCATTTGATGTACATATAAATCGAAAATCGAAGCCAGTGCCATAAGCACTCTAATGGATGTTATTCTAGCCACTGGTGCATAGGTATCAAAATAATCTATCCCTTCCTTTTGTTTAAAACCTTTGGCAACCAATCTAGCCTTAAAAGTTTGAAGAGATCCATCTGTATTGTATTTTCTTCTAAATACCCATTTACAACCTATAGGTTTAGATCCATGAGGTAAATCAACTAAAATCCAAGTATTGTTTGACAATATTGAATCCATTTCATCATTGATTGCCTCTTTCCAAAATGCAACATCTCTAGAAGCCATAGCTTCTTCGTATGTTTTAGGATCTTCTTCTATATTTAATAAAATTGGTATCTTGTTGAGAATAATTTCTCTGTTTCCTTCCAAAAGAAAAATAATAGCCTGAGATGACACAAAATCAGGATCCAAATTCTTTTCTTTCCTAGCTCTTTGACTTCTCCTAGGTTCAATTAAGACCTCATGATTTTTTTCATTTATTTTCTTGAGATGAACTAGGATTTAAGTCTATTTCTGGTACTTGAGTAGGATCTGAAACAGTTTTAGAATCATTATAGAATTTATCTTCAATAAATTCTACATCCTTTGATTCTACTATAATATTAGAATCCAAATTCAAAAGTCTGTAAGCTTTTGAATTTTCAGCATATCCTACAAAAATACTCTTTAAAGCTCTTGGTCCTAATTTTGTTCTTTTTGGGTCTGGAACTCTATAAAAGGCTAAACAGCCCCATACCCTAAGGTATTCCAGATTTGATTTTCTACCTTTCCATAATTCATATGGTGAAACTTTAAAAACTTTGGAAGGTATTCTATTATGTACATGACATGCTGTAAGCAAAGCTTCTCCCCATAAACTAAAAGATAATTTTGCATTCAAAATCATAGCATTTACCATGTCAACTAGTGTCCTATTTTTTCTTTCTGCCAAACCATTTTGTTGTGGGATATAGGGTGCACTAGTTTGATGTATAATACCATTCTCTTCGCAATATAAAGTAAATTCAGTTGGAAAGTATTCACCACCTCTATCACTGCGAAGTATCTTAATTTTCTTTTCCTTTTCCTTTTGATTTTCAACAGTAGACTTATAACATTTAAACAAATTAAAGGCCTCATCTTTCCTTTTCATTAAATATACATATGTATATCTTGAAAAATCATCAGTGAAAGTAATAAAGTATCTATTGCCTCCTCTAGTTAGAACACCACTAAGTTCACAAACATCAGAATGCACAAGTTCTAATAATTTTGAATTTCTGTTTGTTTTGGGAAAAGGCTTCTTTGTCATTTTTGCTTGAATGCAAATTTCACATTTAGCACTATGATTATGATTATATGAAATCAAACCATGCTTAGACATAAATTTTAAAGTTCTAAAATTTAACTGTGCTAAACGATTATGCCACAAAATTGAAGACTCAATAATATAAGCAAAACCAGAGTTTATATTATTAATACTTAACTTATACATGCCATCACAAGAGTATCCTTTTCCAACAAACACTCATTGTTTGGATAGAATCAGGTTATCAGACTCTATTACAGCCTTGACACCTTTCTTACAAAGAAGATTTGCAGATACAAGATTTTTCCTAATTTCTGGAACATGAAGAACATTTACAAGAATAAGTTTCTTTCCAGATGTAAACTAAAGTTCAACAGTTCCTTTTCCCATAACTTTTGCAGTGTTGGAATTTCCCATTAGCACTTCTTGTCCATCAACAGCTTCTTCATAATTTTTGAATTGAGATTTGTTGTTGCAAACATGAATAGTAGCGCTTGAATCATACCACCAATCAGAAGATTTGGTTGATGCTGCCATATGTAACTCTGTAATCATGCTAATGTGCATTTCAGAAATCATGGCTATGATTTCAGAAGTCTCCTTTTCAGTTAAATTTGCACTATTGGAAACTTTTGTATCATCCTTCTTTTGCTTCTTCTTGTATCTGCATTCTCGCTTGAGATGTCCCTTCTTTCCGCAATTGTAACAAGTTTTGTTTTTCTTAAACTTGTTATCGTTGCCAGAGTTGTTGCTGAAATTATTAAATTTTCTCTTGTTTCCTCCATGATTATTTTGAAATTTATTTTTCTCACCAACAAAATTCACTTTAGAGCTACTTGGGAAAAATAGGTTCTTATCACGAATTCGAGTTTCCTCTTCAATTCGTAAATGTTTTTGAATTTGCTCTATAGTGAAATCTTCTGTTGTGTGTATAAGTTTCTTTCTATAATCATTCCAATTTGGAGGGAGTTTAGCAATTATGGCCCCAACTTGCAGAGGTTCTGAAACTTCAACCTTAAGGTCCCGAAGTTTATTTACTAGAACTTGCAATTAATGGACTTGGTCCATTACAGAAATATTATCTACCATTGTAAATTCAAAAAACTTCATGATAAGGAATTTATCCGTACCTTGTTTTTCAGTTTTATACTTGAATTCCAAAGCCTCCCAGATTTCTCTTGGTGACTTGATTGAAGTAAATAGGTCGTAGAGACGATCAGAAAGCATGTTCAGAATGTGTCCTCTGCATACCACTTCATCTTCTTCACGTTTCTTACGTTCTACCTTCCTTTGAGCATCTTCATCAGGCTCAGGTTCTGGAAGTTTTGGCAAATTTGGATCCAAAACGTATGAAATTTTTAACGCCGTGAGCAAGAACATTAACTTATCTTTCCAACGAGTGAAATTCGTTCCATCAAATCTGTCTAATTTCACAAAGTCTTGATTCATCATTTTGAAAGTCGTCATATCAGATTCTGATCCCATTGCGTATTATCACCTTAAAATTGTTGAATAAATTGAGCGGAAAAAACAAAATTTAGAAAAATCAATGCGACTTTGAGGAGTGTATAAACACTTTCTTTAAGGTGATAATTGCCCCCACTCAAAAGAGTTTGTTGCCGGGTTACAAGCAATTCACCTCCAGGATACAACAAAGTCACCAACTGCAGACAACAATTCTGAAGTTTGTTCTTTAGAGTTTCTCTACAAAGTTGTGTAATTAATTTGAGAAAGTGAGAGAATAATAATAATAAATTCGTAGGAAAGTATATCTATTTATAGATTTTAAATGGCATTTATAGATTACAGGCTGAAATGGAGGTTCATGAGACATTGGCACGTCCCTTGTAGTGAATACGTGCCTATATATATATATATATATATAGGTTTAAAGAATAAAAAATAAAGAAGAAGAAGAAAGAAAAAAATAAAATCAAAAGAGGTAAAGTTGCCCGCCTTTAAGCCCTTTGTTGGCCCAATTGTTAGATCTTGTTGGTCCAATTGTTGACTGAGACCCATCTTTTGGCCTTTGTAGTATTATTTAAAGACTTGAGCCTGACTTTTGTAGTATTGTTTAAAACTCATACCCATTTCAACTCATAGTTGGCTATTATTTTGACTCATAGTTGGACCATCTTTTTTTGGGCATTTGTTGTATTGTTTAAAACCATGCTGCCCATTTTTGTTTATAGTTGGCTTTGATTTTGGCCTATTGAAATTTAAGGCGCATCTCAAATCACCGTCGTCGACTGCCTCTAGTAATTGTCGTTGACAGTCGTCATCTCCAGAACAAAATTGCAAACTCAAACTTTTAGATTATTCCACCTTGAGTTTGAGGGGGAATATTAGAGATTCATAGAAAATATTTCCTAAGAAATATATTAAAATGATATTGTACATTACTTACTTTTTATAGGATTAATTGTAATTAGGTTCAGTATATGGTAATCAACTTTGATTGATTTGATTACCAAACTTATTTATCTATCTCAATTCTCATATTAATAGGAGTTTTCTGCATTGTAAAATCATTAAGAGAGATAAGAGTATAATGCAGCCATTTGGACTTTATCCTATGGATGTAGGTCATAGACAACCACGTAAAATCTCTTATTTATATTTTATTTTATTTTTCCATTTGATTATCTTTTCTTTCATATAGAAGGAAATCCAGGATTTGTAACTTAGGGTGAATCAATGAAATAATATATAAGTGTTAGAAGTATTTTTGGACAGTTGGACCGGCAATCCGACTCCTGTAAAATAGAGAAAATGGTCACCGAAAAGCCGTCAGTCTCGGAAAACCAAAGACAATTCAATGCTTAAATCAGTAAATTTTATTGAGAGGAAATAATCGCTTATATTAAAAATCGCTTGATTAATTTGCTGGTTCAAAGTGATAAGTTGTCATTATTTATTTGTACCAAATCTCTTCCTTCTGTTTTAACAATATAATTGCATGGTTCAACTCGTGCATCTTAATTTTTATTCCATTCTCGTTAATTTGCTTTCCGTATCTCTCCAATCTTGCCAATAGCAAAGATTAGCTCAAGCTATTACGTTGATTCTTTTTGTTTAGCATAAGATTTGTAAGAAGCATTTTTTTTTTCTTAGCATTAATTAGATTTTTAAGAAGCTTTGTTTGATTCGCCCAAAATAAGGAGATTTAATTTGATATTTTCACAAAAAGTAATGAAAAGCCAATTAAACAACAGTACTTGAGATCTATCTAAATAAAAAAAATCTCTTAATTTGAATTATAGGTGGTCTTGAAAAGGCTCACAATAATCTTGAGAGATAAATTTAGCTTAATGAGCACTACATTCTTTTCAAGGTTCTTTTCGTATCAAAAAAGTTGTTTCGCATCACAGGAAGGGCTTATTCTGCACCAACGTTTTCACCGGCTGCTCAGCTTCCTGTCGTCCTCTTTCCATCCTCCATCCAAGTACAACGCTCCGGCGCGTGAACTTCACTCGTCGGCATGTGGCCTTAATGTGCCTTTTTGAAGCTACTCTTCATCATCGTGGCTTGCTGATGTTGGGTTTTTATGTGTTTATCTGTTGTATTTTCTGTATTTATTTTTGTTGGTGAGTTATTGTCTCCCTGGGTCTTCTTGTTTTATCCTATGGAGGAGACGTTCGTTCCTGGAGTAGTGGAGTGTGTTATCCCTTGACAGAAGACTTTGTTTTGTTTTTTGCAGTGCTTTCACCTCCTCATGTATAATACTAATAAGAACTAAATAATGAAGTATATCTTAAATATTTAATTACTCGACAGACCTCTTATCCCGCCTAAAAAACCTTCAACTAGGTATACAATTAAGCCTTGCCCACCTCAAAATAGAAGTGCCCCGCCCCTAGTTTGGATCAGAATCTTTCTATATAACTTCTTGTCATCCAAAGAAAGCTTTTTCAAGCTTTAAAAATTGGATATTTGAGGTTGGATTTTGCTTGTAGAGAAAATTGGAAGAGGCCGAAGGAAGTGAGAAAACAGAGAGGGAGATAGTGGGCCTTTAAGGGGCTGAGTTGGGAGGCCAACTTGGCCGAAGAAATCGACCCAATCGCATGTCAGGTTGCTGGATTCCAGTGGAATAGAATAGAACTATAGAAGATGTGGGTTTTCAAGAACGTTTTAAGCAAATGAAAACTCTTTATGAGTTTTGCTCATTTCGGTCTGAAATGACCAAGAGGAATAGGTGGGGAACAAAAAGAGTGAAAATTTGAAGCTTGAATGTCATAGTTGTTGAGTAAGGAAAAGTGTATATGAAAACCCTTTCTTTCTCTAGCTTTCTAGAGAGAGAAACTCTTTGTTTTCTCTTGGTGAGAAAGCTAAGAATCTTCTCTCTCAAACACTCTTCCGCGCGCTCGAGGAGGGGGAATATAAGTTTTGCCAATTTCCTCCTTCCCCATACCCTTCTCAATTTTTGTTTTTCTTTCATTTTTCATTCATTCCTTTTTCTTTTTCTTTTTTCCTTGATCTTTAGCTCCACTTCCATCTCCACCACATGCTTTGTTTTTCTATGCCATCTTCAACTTCCTCACCACCCGTTGCTCCTCTTTCCCATGGAGTGAAACCTACACGGCACAGGCCTCCCATGGACATCAAATTTGGGCTTCTTCAACTGAGATATGTCATCCACCTCCAACCTCAAACCCCCACAACTTTCTCAGCCTCCCTCCCTTAACTCTCACTAATCTTCCTCGCACTTGTCTCACGCATAACCCTACCTTTCCCTATTACCACAGGAGCTGCAGATATGCTTCTTTGTTATTTTTCTTTGTGGGTTACAGTTCCCTTTCCTCAAGTGTCCATCTTTCAACTTCCATGGAGAAAGTGATAAATTATGAGTTTTTTTATCTCTGATTTTGCTGATTTTTTGCTCTAATTTGTCAATAATTTTTTTCTTCTTCTTTTAAAGTAGATTTGTCAGTTTTGTATAAGTAGCTTTTTAAATGAATCTTCGGTTGCCTGACAGTATTTGTATTTTTAATATACATAAATTTAATTTCTTTGTTAATAATTTCTTTCTGTTATTTTTCTAATCTGATTGTCTAGCTTGTTTTCTGAATCTGAGTCTTCTACTCTGGTTTTGAAATGAAATTTTAGATGTGATCCACCCATTCTCTCCAACAAGGAGACTGAGCCAGGTCCTGAACCTGGTGGACCAGTTTATGGGAGAGCCCATTCGTCACAGCATCACAAGGCTGAGGAGAAGCATGAATGAATTGACAAAAATTTTATTTTTTATTTTTTACAAAATAGTAAAAAAAAAAAAGTACATAAAATGTTAATTAGAATTGTATAATAAGGGTGTTTTTTAGAAATTTAACAACACTAATTCCATTCACCACTGTACCAAATATTGACATACATATTCGGAGTTTTATTCCAGTGTTATACCAATGGAATAATCATTCCGCATACTAAATGTCTTTCTTACAATACCTCTCTTGTCTCACCGACACCCATGTCTTCTAACAAGGGAGGAAAAGGAAAAGGAAAAGAACCTGCGTGACCTTAGTGTAAGAAATCCTTCATTGGATCGTCGTGATGGACTTTCTTCATCCTATATGCTTCCATATCCTCATGTGTAACCTAAAGTAGATGAAAATGATGGTGAAAATTCCACAAGAAAGCGACAAACAATCTACCCTTTTAAAAGATCCTACCTCATCATTATATCTGACGTTGTATTTACGTTTTCTATCATCTTTCTCTTCTCTCCTCCTTTCGTCCTCCTGTCCAAGCAAAACAAATTTTAGTTAATGATAATGTATGTGCAGAACAATGTCCAAGCAACAAAATTTAAATGTACACCTCCAAAGCTTAATAAGATCAATTCAAAATTTAGATGGCATAAACAAGATATCTCTGCAACTTATTCTGAAATTTCATGCCCTTAATAGAGCTTGATTGCTTCTAATTGGTTATCCTTCCACTTATGAAAAACCCAACTCAAATTCCACTTACTAATAGAGAAGTTTATAGACACCACTTCTAATGGCAAAATCTGAATGAGACTTTATATTAAGAAAGAAGTAAGTAGATGATTTTTTATTTTTCTAAGAAAGAAGTAGATGATGACGTAAGTATTAAGAACAAGAAAAAAAAAACAACTAATATAATAAAGTTCACCTTTTTAAGTGCCTCAGCAAGTAACTTGTCATCCAAAACCAGATCATCAGGGATATCAGTTCCCCAAGTAGCAAGCCTTTTCGGCTCCACTGGCGGAGGCAAATCTGTTTTTAGGTTCATAATACAATGTCAACTTTAAGCGGTAATAGAAAAAATTGAAAACCAACACAAAGATGGTTTTTATTTCAATAAGAAAGAAGACCCGAAATAAAAAGACTGAAACTAATACACACCTTCAGTAGCTTCCTTACGAGCAATATTAGCCTTCATAAGATCTGTAGCAGCCTCAGCAGCTTCTATTCCAGCGGCACCAGTGCAATAGCTGTTTCGGATCATCTGCTTGCAGCACTTGTAACCCCACTGATGATCCTTCCACCACGAACCCCAAACATATGTGTGGTTGTTAATGTAAACATCTTCTTCATATTTGCTTCTAGGAAGTGCCCTCTCCTGTACATAGAATAAGACAGACATTTTAAGCAAACAAGAAAATAAAACATGAAAGATTGACTTTCTCTGTAATGATTGTAATTACGCATTTTACAGTCTTCTGCACAAAATCAAAATTACAAGACTGACAATGCTAAAGAAATTATTCATGCAGTAAGATCAAGATACACCATCTGATGAAGTTCATCTCACTGAAAAACCATAACAGTGTGAAGAAGCAATTCAGCTTCTAATGCACAATATAACCAAATGCTTCTTTGCAAGCATCTTTTGCTCATCAAAAGTTGAAATTGCAAAAAATTAAAAGAGTAAGAGAATTAAGATTAGACCATTACTAGAAATCATACCTGCCCCTTTATAATCCTTCCAGCACGGTCATATTCAACCTGTCTTTCACTTTGTCCTAGAAGAAGCTCCATTGGAAGTTCTTCTTCAGCAGCTGCATTGCCATACTTCTCCAAGATGGTGTCCTTCGTTTGGAATTTCAATTTCTCCTTGATGACCTTATAATTCTTATAAAGCAACTCGGCTTGGGATGGAGCTGCTTGCATGTGAATGTCTTGTCCCTTGTCAAATGCTTCACAAGCATGGATGTTAAGTTGCTTGAATTCCAAAGCTTCACCACTATCTCTATGTTGATTATCTCCCTATAATATAAAAATTCAAAAAAACCAAAGTGAGATCAATATATAATATAATCTTGCAGCTGCACCTTAAGAAAATCTTAATATGTTAGAACATTAATTTAATGATTAAATACACTCATTCCTATTAGCTTAAGCTTTTATGATAATTGGTAATTTAACATAATATAATATCTAATCTTCAAGGGCACTTACCCCATAGAACTTCTCATTAGGATCTGCATCGGGCAAAGGATCTTCACGCATGGACCGGGTTTTGGGATCATAATGTGCAGAGTTGACATCAAGATTCAAAAGATATTTTGCTGTGTCCTCCCGAATACGCAAGTTCCTGCAAAATGTATACTTAAGTAATGACTATTTATAACATCCAACACACAAAGTGGGAATATATTTCCACATAGTTGTATATGAGACCAGCAAACACAACCATGAAAGATTCACTTTTCTTCTTTAATTGGAGTGATATTAAACAAGTGGCAGTAGAGGGAATCTCTCACCTCACAGTTCCAGTGCTTCCACCACCTGTTGTCCGTACACGCTTTTCAACCTTTGCAAAGTCCATTTGTTTGCTCTCATCAACCTTGGCTTCATCTACCCTTAGACCATCTTCTTCTTCATCGTCATCGCTTACCCCAGCCTCATCATTTTGGTTATTGTTCTTCTCCTCAAGTTTTTTAAGCTGTTGGTCTTTCAGGTATTTCCTTCGAGCTTCATCTCTTGCTTCATATCTCTCAATGACATAGGCATAGGTGGATGCATCATAGCCATTCCACCGGTCCCGTTTACCATCATAGTCAAGCTCAAACGTCTCTATTTTTTCATCAGGGGCAATGTGTTTGTTCGTCCATTTTGCTCCCACTTTCCGGGGTCTATCCATGCATGCCTTTGAATCGTGTGTCATAGCTCCACAACTGTTAAAAAGCATTTATCAATTATTATGCTGCACATGCAATAAAGACAAGAACTAATAACATAGGCTTCTTTTTGGTTGGTAAGAAGAGAAGGCCGTACACAAGCCAACCACCCAAGTTTTTGGCATTACCACCAATGGTTTTTTTTTTATATATAAGTAAAAAAGTTTTATAACAAGGCACAAGGCGCTTCTAAGTAAAATAGCTAGACTAGGATGTTTTTAGCCATTTGATTGCTAGATAGAGTAGGAGGAATACTGACATTTAGGTGGGTGTGGGTGGGTGGTGTGTGTGCGTTTGGTGGGGGAGGAGATCACTCACTTTTCACATGCACCCTTCCTGTACTTGTCAGCTTGGTAAATCTTTGCACCTCTGTCATACCATGATTTTGTGTAATTCGGATCTGATTTCCACTTCCTTTGATGTTTTAAACTCTGAAAGATGCAAAAATAAAGAACATTTGAATTTTTACAAGCTCTACATGCCGGTCTAGACGACCAAGAACAAGAGAAGAAATCTACTTACAGGTCTTTCAGCATTGAGATACCAAGGTGCAGATGACATATACTGGGGAATATGAGGGTTGATCTCTTTTCCATCCTCATCAACCTCAGCAGGTGCAAGCCCAGCTTTACGCGCTTCTTCCAATTCAATTTGCTTCCGATGGTCCTCCCTAGACTTAAATGCAACTGCAAGCCCCACCATATATAAACAAAATAAATATTGGATGTTTTAAAATGTTAACTTCATGAAAGATGAAAGACAGCACTTCACAGAATCGCGAATTGGACTAAGTACCAGGAATTTGATAAATTAGTGTTAAAACCAACAACATTATTTATCATGAGTAGAAAGAAGAAATCCAATTTTATAACAATTAATATCCACGCTATACAACTTACTCAACAGCTATAACAGTAACACGATATAAAAATTGCCAAAATAAATAACATAAGCAAATAAGCCACTATCAGCACAAGTAACATGTCTTGCAGACTTGTAGTTTTCAAATGATAAATACAACACATGGACCCCTATAGTATTGAACCCATGACCTTATCCTCCAGTCTTGATGCTCCCTCGTTCAAATCATTTGTTTGTTATTCTTTTTTTAACCTAAATTTCAAATAATACAAACCTTTCTCTAAATTTTAGATTTCTTTTTTTAAAAAAAAAATTAAAATCTGAACCCCCTACAAGGAACCCTGAAAAATGCGAAATTTCGTACAAACCAGCAAAATGACCAAATTCCAACCCAGAAACGCAACAAAATGATTTGATACAATCAGTTATAAGAAATTATAGAAACAGATGCTCCAATTGATCCAAAAAATTTCAAGATTGAAGTATAAAATAGAGAGTACAATAAAAGTAGGTTCATATGAGAGAACGAGAAATAGCGGGGAAGCGAAAAGATCCAAGTACCTGAAGCGGTCGCCATCCCCAAGCTCTACGGTCAGAGGAAGACTCTGAAATCAGAAACCCTAGAAGAGACAGAGAGAGAGAGAGAGAGAGAGAGCGCCGAAGGATCTGATTGGTTGAATCGGAGGGTGAGCCGACAGGTTAAAATCATGCCAGTACAGAAGAGCGCTGAAAACAGAAGAATTGAAGAGAGAATTTGGGGGGAAAACTTACAGTTTTGGGAGAGTGCAGAGCTCTTTCCTTCTTCCACTGAACCCGAAATCCCTAGCGATTGTAAGCGCGCGTTTTGGGGTTATTTTCTTTTGGGAGAGAAAATAAGGTTATCAACGAGACTCGGAACTCTTTCAAGGTTTCGCCTTCTTCAAGGAATAAGTTTGAAAGTATATATATACATATATAGGTTTCCTAGTTCCCACTGGATTTAATTCAGACAATCTCAGCCCTTAAGCCGACTCTCCGTATGTTATATTAGTTTATTTATTTATTTATTTTTTTTTTAAGCAACACAAGAATATAAGTATATAACCCGTGCCATGCATTGATTTTTACTTTTTAATAATTAAAACTCGTCATCATGTCATGTGATTATATTTAAAAAGTAAAAGATAATGTACAAAGTAGTTTAAAACAAGTTTAAAATTATTTTATTAGAATGCTACATTAAATTTAAAAAATAAAATAAAAATATAAGAATGAAAATATGTAAACGTATATTTTAAATTCTTTCGATTATAGACTCTCCTCCTATTGATTCCTCTTCCAATACAAATAAAAACCACATAATTTTGAACTTTAAAAAAAAAAAAAAATACATAGCAAAATTAAAAGGGTTTTTTTAATACAAAATAAATCAAAATCTTTTACTCAACATTTAATGTCTAAAAATCCAAGTAAATTATACCGATCGATTAAAAAATCCCATAAAACATGTTAAAATCATTGTTTACATAGGTGTAGTCTTAATCATCTATTTTAAGTGGGGAATAAAACTTCCTTATTGTTGATAACTTTCATTTAATTATGAAAATTCACAATATTGCATTGTCGATGTAGTTTACTCAGGTGAATCATATGCTGATGCGTGGATCGAAAAGAATGTAAGAGATAACATCAAGTTGGTAGAATTCCAGGAGCCCGTTTGGCAACTTGTTTTGAAAACAGATTTTCTGTTTCCAAAACAACAAAACATGTTTCGGCAATGTTGACTAGCGTTTGGTTACTTGTTTTAAAAACAAAACACGAACACGAAAAATGGAAACAGGTTCAACCTATTTCTGAAAATAGCTCTTATGAAAACAAGAAAAGGCGCCTTTGTTCTTAAGTGCACAGTGACAAAGAAAGTATGGTCGATCTGGGGTTCGATTCATGAAAATACTTGTAAAGACCAAGAAAAATAAATAGGGAATTTAGTGTTAATAAATTATATTTATTTAATAGGATGAGAATAATAATAATTTCTAAGGAGATAAATTTATATAATTGGAGTAAAAATGAGTTTTAGTAAATAAATAATTAATTGCATTAGTAAAAATGTAGTTAAAATAAATATGGGGTCAAATGTTAATTATTAAAAGATAGAGTTTTAATATAGTGAGGTCCTAGTTTAATTTATGGAAGTTTGTGCATTTAAATAAAAAGGTAATCTCACCTTGTCACGTGTTGCCACCGGATTGGTTAGGAAAAGATTACTCCATCTTCTCCCAACCACTCACAATGGGACAAGTGTCCCGCTTCTTCTCTCTCTTCCTTTTCTCTTTCTTTTTCCCCTCTTTTCTCTCTTTTTTTAGGATCGCTCTCTCTCACGCCTCTCATTTTCCCTTTTCTTCTTTTCTTTCTTTTTCCTTCCCTGTAACAGGTATTTTGGTTTAATGGGAATTTAGAGTAGAAATGGAGAGAAATAGAGAAATGGAAGAAGAAATTAAAATGGAATTAACTTTGAATCAATGAACAATTACAGATATGGCAACTTCGAGGGTGCCTACCTCCATGAGCATTTTGAGGAGCTCTCCCTCCAATTAGTCTAAAGACTAGATACTAATTTTCATGCCTAAAACATTTAACTAAACTTGTTTATATAGACTCATCTAAGGGCCACTAAACTAATAGGCCACTGAGTAATAGACCATTAACTAATAAGGCCCCAGGCCCATTAACTACTAAGGTGGCCCATTACTAATATATCTGTTACAATACCGACCCCGTTAAGCACCTTGCCCACAAGGTGCGGTTATTTTTTAGTAAAAAATATAAAAGCTTCAAAAGTTGGTTGCTACCCTTTCTTTGTGAACAAAAATATCGCTCCAATTGTTGTAGGCCCAATAACCCACAAAAAGTAGCCCTTTCTCAAGGATAAACAGTACTGGTTCCCATGCAAGTGGTCCCATGCACAAGATCCAGCCCATTGTAAAATCCACAATCTTCTAGAAGCAAAAAGATAACCATCTTCACGCATGACTGCGTGCCCTTCAGCTTTGAAATGAAATTTCATTGTTGGAAACAATTCATGTGGATGCCACCTGTCCGTTTGCTTAGGCCTAAAGTGCACAGCCCGAAATTGCCCTTCGTCATCCACACGGACCACTCTTCTCCTTTCTCTGCAGCTTCTAGAACCCAAAGAGAAAAGCATCGGAACCGGTCCAAGTCTCCGGCCCATAGCTCGGCTTCTCGGACCTCCGGTCCCCTGTCCCACGCGGCTCCGGCGATAGCAGTGCCGTCCTCCTCGCCTAGCTCTCGCCGCATCCTCTTCTTCTTCCCCGTGCTTCCAACGCCATCGATGCTTCAAGGCAACAAGGTCCAGCCCATCCGCATACGACAGCACCCTCTCAGCCCTTCGCAAAGGTTGCTTCCCAGATTTGGCGTGTCGGAGCTTGCACTTCGGATTCAGCCGTGCATCACATAATTTTCCTTCATTTGGATAAAGCTCCTCCCGATCTGAAAATTGCATCTCCACGCTAGATTCTGAAGTTTTTTGTTTAGGAATCATCGGATATAGTGCTGTAATTTCTGTTTGGTCTGGATTTGCAGCTGGAATTATGATGTGGTTTGTGTCTTGAGCCGAATTTGTGGTTGGAATTTTGTTGATCTGTGTGGTTTGGATTGGTGTGCTTATAAATTTCGTGCCTGATTCTGGAATTGGTGTGTGTTGGGGATCTGTTGTTGAACATATTGTGTTTGTGGAAACTTCATTTGGATCTGGTACTAGAATTATTTGCTGTTTAGCTTCATCGTCATTCTTCTCTTCTTCATCCGGATCTGTTTTAGCTTTTGGAATTTCTGGAATTTTGTATCCCGGCTGAATTTCTGGAATAATGCATCCCGACTGCTCTTCTTCATCCTTTACATTTCCTAATGATTCTAATTCTGCAGTAATTGCAAAACGTGCTCGAAGAATCCGAACAAATTCGTCCCAAGTAGTCACACGTTTGCTCCATCGTATGTTCTGGAACCACTCCATCATTCTAATCTTACCTTCCAGATGCAAGGTGGAAAGGGGAACGCGATGCTCATCCGGAGTGCGGTGGTATGCAAGTACTCTTCGGCACGACAACACCACTCCTCCAGATCATCACTATCAAGATGAGGGAATTTTGGAGCTCTGGCACGGTGTGAACTCCATTGCTGATTTTGTGCTCTCATTTCAGCTAGCAGATTAGCGATTTCTTGATACCTCCGTTGCTGCTCGGCTTCTTGAAACTTCCGCTCGGCTTCTTGCTGCTTCTGCACATGCTCCGGACCTCCAGAGACCACGAGATAAAATCCAGTAAAGCCATCGTGCCAGCCACAGAGTCCATCGACAGAGTATACTTTCGTCGATCAGATCGGTTGCATCGCAAAAAAGAAAATTTCAAGATCAAAACAAAATCAGAACAATTTTTCCCGTAGATCTAGGGCTTTGATACCGATTGTAACAGGTATTTTGGTTTAATGGGAATTTAGAGTAGAAATGGAGAGAAATAGAGAAATGGAAGAAGAAATTAAAATGGAATTAACTCTGAATCAATGAACAATTACAGATATGGCAACTTCGAGGGTGCCTACCTCCATGAGCATTTCGAGGAGCTCTCCCTCCAATTAGTCTAAAGACTAGATACTAATTTTCATGCCTAAAACATTTAACTAGACTTGTTTATATAGACTCATCTAAGGGCCACTAAACTAATAGGCCACTAAGTAATAGACCATTAACTAATAAGGCCCCAGGCCCATTAACTACTAAGGTGGCCCATTACTAATATATCTGTGACATTCCCCACCCGACGCCCCTCTTCTTCTCTTCTTCTCCTTTCTTCCTCTCTCTCCCGGTTCTGTAGCTCAGCACCCGATCCCTCTCTCCATTTCCTTTCCTCTCTTCTCCCTCCCCACACGCAGCTCTCCTTCTCCCTCTTCTCTTCGGCACACACCCACTGACCTGAGAGCTTGGGCTGTCGAGAGTGAGTGATTTTCCTGCACAAACTGAGACCGAAAGCTACAAGAGTTCAAGGTAAAATTCCTCTTCATTCTTGTCTTTGATTTTGCTTGAATTTCCTCAATATTCTGTTAGCATCAGATGGGTTCTCTTTGGGTTGGATTTAGGTCAAAATTTTAGGGCTTTTTAGTGCAATTTTTGGGGGTTGGCCGGATGATGTTTTCCCCTTATATGGTTTCGGTTTTGGTAGTTTTTCTGGCCTTTGTTTTGTTTCGGTTAAGATGGTTTTTAGGTATGAAATTTGAGGGTTTCAAGGGGATTTTTGTAGGGTTAACTGAATGGGTCTTTGGCTTTGATTTCAAATGAGACTTTGATGGTTATTTGGATTGAGTTTGATTTTGTTCATATATTTGGAGATAACCGAAGGGATACTTTGATGGCCTCCTTGAGTTTGCTGATTATGTATGTGCACATGTGGGTATTTTACTTATGAGAATGTGATTTTATGGGTTATCGTTTGGATTGGTGTTTTAGGGTTAATGTTAACTGAGAATGGAGATTGGTTTTTAGGCTATGGCCGAATGATTGGATTTCTTGTTATGCTTGAATGGGTATATTGATTTGTTATGGATTATCTGTTTCGGTGACCTTTGGGTGTTAGTTTCATAATGAAAATTGTTGGATTATGTTTACATGTGTGTGTGTGTGTGCAGTGTTTATGGAGGCATTTTGATAATGTTTATGGATGCAAGTTGGGGCTTTGATGGGTGGATTTTAATTAAGCTTTCATAGTATTGTTTGATGGAAATCCAAAATTGATTTTGGGATCCTTTGATGTGGTAGCCAAATAGAGAGTGAGATTTTGAAGGGTGTAGTTTTTATGTGGTGTGTAATGTTTGTGGTTTATATATTGGCTGTTTGGGTTGATTTGGTAACTCGTGATTCCTATGGCCGTGTGATGTATGGTTGGATTGGTGGTGTTGATTTTTGGGTAGCCCTTAATGGCTATGACCGATTATATGTAAAGGGGTTTTGATTTGTTTTGATGAATGGTCATGGATATTGAAGATTTGGTTGTTGGAGAATCTTGGCTTATTGTTGGAATAGAGATTGTAATGGCTAAGATTTATATTTTATGAATTTTAAGGGGCTGTTTTGATAAGCTAAATGGTTAGGAATAATGGTTATTTTAGAACCTAATTCGATGGATAGCTATGGTAAATGGTTGGATTCTTTGCAATGGATCATTTGGGATAAGTTAAGCTAGGCATGAGTTTGACCTAGAGCCTAGGTGTAATGTTTAGCTTTGGGGTCAAAGTATAAGCTTTAGGAAACGAATATAAATTTAATACGTGATTGTAATCTAATCTAAAGAGTTATTGAATTAGTGCGTTAAATAAGATTAATGTTCCAAAATCTAAACTACTAGGGTGGTTAACGACTAAAAAGGGTTGAGCATTAAAATTAATAGTTAAGATGTGAATGCCGTGAAATGTTAATTATCTCTGTAACCCTTAGACAACAAATATGAATTAATAAGGATGTAGAAATACATAAATGTACTTTGAATCCAATAAGAGATAACTTAGTAACTAGTTCATCTATCCATGTAAACATGATATTTATGTGCATCAATGGATTAGGATTAAGTGTGGTATGTGTATATGTATATATGTATACATATACATGTATATGGCTTAAATATATATATCGTTAACATAGTAAATAAATGGCAAGCTATAAAAAGGGTTAACATAGATAATGTGATACAATAGTAATAAATAAGCTAATAAAATAGTAAATACATCATTGTATTAATAAACAAGATAAAATAGGAATCGTGGTTCTATGATTAACTTAATGGTAGGCAACGTACCTAGCCAATCTTAGAAGTGGGTAACGCGACGTGTGAGCACGTAGGTAGTTTTAGTGTCATAGAATGAGTCCCATAGCATGGTCAAACATTGCAAATGTTTGCAGGCGTGTGTTCGGATTGGAGACTTCAATGGGTTTTCCAATATAGAGTTCAAGTAATTAGAATCGAAGGAAATGTTGGAATCATGAGTACTATGCAGCCAATGTGATATTTTACTCACTGAGAAACTATAATTTTTATGTATATTAGAATTGCAAAATATATGTGTTTTATAAATCCGAACCAACTGTATGTTGAATATATCTGTTTTGGTTTATTTGAATAGTTTCAATTATGTTCAAATAATACCAATGATGTTATGAAATGATGTATGAGTGAAATGTGTTGAATTGATTTAGTGTGTTTTAATGTGAACTGCGGTTGAGATTTAAATTATGCAAAGTAAAATGATAAAATTACATGTTGATTGGTTTATCGTATTTGAAGAAAGTATGATTTGCAAAGAATATGAGTATAGAGTTTGAATTGTAAAGTGTAAAGCATGGGCATGAGCATGAGCATAATAATGAAAGAGAAGGTAAGCCTCATGAGAAGAAAGGGAGGGTAAGCCTCGCAAGGAATGAAAAGACAATCATGAGCATGCATATCATTGTTTAAATTGTGTAATGTTTTCATGATATAGAGAATATTGTAGTTTTTATGCTAGACATATTTGTATGCCTAAGAGTTTTACTGGCAAAGAACTTATTTATACTTCTATCGTATAGCTGCATGATTTAAGAACATTGAGCTTTGAGGTGCAAGGGCATTGTCATTGTTCGGTATGAGTAATACAGTGTCCTGGGAGTAGGTAGATGGATCGTCGTGGCACATCATGAAGAAGTGCTTGGATATCAGAGTTTTGCTCTAGTAACCGTATGGACAACTATGTGCCATAGACATGAAGTTGTAATGCCCTAGGATTCGGTGTTAACCATATTCGGAAAATGATAGTAAGCTCGTACTAAAGAGCGAGATGGCATGTTTAAGCTTGGTGTACTTGGATGCGACGCTATTAGTTGCGATATCAGTGTGACTTGGGAGTAGGTAGATGGATTGTCATGGTACATTAGTAAGAAGTGCTTGGATATCAGAGTTTTACTCTAGTAATCGTATAGACAACTATGTGCCATAGACATGAAGTTGTAATACCCTGAGGCACGGTGATATCACAGTTAATAACACTAGTTCTTTGTGCATTTGAGCTACCAACATAAAAGTATTATTGTAGATGGGTGCGAACATAGTTGCTTGGAACTTCTACGTATGGGTCCAACTACATAGTATGTTTTAAATGTTTTTTGATAGTCGGTGTTTGCTATATCAGCTATGGGAGTTTTCAAACAAATTTTTATAAATTGGTAGCTATTATAGTGTACGCGAGACTAAAATGAAAAGTTGGTTCATTGCGAAAACTTAATTAGTTTAATATCACTGAGGTCTCGGTATTATGTATTGAGGCGATGAACTCATCATTTCACCTATACGGATGTGGCAAACTCCCACAACCGTATAAATGATGTCTCTTTGGCTGCAGGTACTCGGGTCGTAGTTGATGAGGTTGTAGACGTGCATTTGGGATATTATGACCGAAACTCGCCATGATGGTCATAATTGCGGGGTCATGGGGGTCCTTAGTTTTATAAGCTTTGTTATGGCTTGTGACGCCTGTGTCACTTGTTATTGTATAAAGCCATTTCGGTTATGTATTTATATTGAGGAAAGACTTAAACACATAAATATTAAATGGCTCTTGTTATTATTAATTTATGATAGATGTTTAAGATGTGATTTTCGCTATTAGGTTTATGTTTTCTGCTGCATAGTAGTTAGATGTTGTACTCTGATTTACCAGGTACATATTATGGGGTATGTACCATATGTTGGCTTTACGACACATCGTCGTGCCACTGTGAAGATCCATTTGTATTTTAAGAAATTAATGTTTATGAAATGTTTTGTATTAAAAAAAAAAAAATGGGTCTTCACAATACTCAAAAGCATTTCTTGTATTTCAACCTCCACAGGAACCTCATCTCTCTTTCTTCTTCACACCATGCCTCACTTCGTCTTCCTCCTTTCCCTCTCTCTCTCTCTCTCTCCCTGGCCACAAAAATTGGAACAAATCCTTTTGTCAATAAAATATTCCCAACAGAAACAAAAGTGGAGCAAGTATGGGACGATCATGAAGATGTTAGGTGCAATAAATTTGAGTACACTAGCCACATAAAATAGATACTATACAAGGTGGTCATTTGTTATTGTGATTACTTTCCAACACTGTATAATTCTTTTGTGATTACTTTGAATAGGAGTCTCTCATAAATGCCATGAATGATGAGCTTCCCAGAATACATGAACAAGTTTATTATGGGCATATACATTCTCGCATTGAAGTTGCTACATGAAGTTGTCAATCATCTTGGTTGCAAATCTATTTTATATTTAGTATGGCTTCTGAAAATTTTTGGCATCTATGGCTTTTCATGATCATAACTTCATTAGGAAGCATGCAACAAAGGATATTGAGTTCCAATCATATGATGATAATGACTTTCATGATAATGATTTATGTGAACTTCTTTATAGACTATGGATGATGCTTTAGATGGATTATGATATTGTGCTTTTACTCATATAAATTTTGAGGATTTTTTGTTGAGATTTCTTATGCAAGTGTCAATTTGTTAACCTTGTCATTTTTTTTGTCAGACTAAATTCATGAATGGATATGTATCAATGATGCTTATGGAGTTGTTTTTTTTTTTTTTTTTTCCCTGTTTTTTAGCTTGGTATATTCTTCACATATTTATAACTTGGTTTGTTTTATTTTTAAGTGGAAAATGTTTTAAAATCAATTGTCCAAACCTCTTAACCACTATTTTCTATTTTCAAAAGCTGTTTTTTAAAATAGTTTGCCAAACACTTTTTTAACCCAAAAAAAAAAAAGTTTTTTGTTTTTGTTCTCAAAAACAGTTTTCAGGAACCAAAACAAAAACCGATTTGCCAAATGAGCTTCAAAACAACGCTCTGGCTGTTTCAAAATATAAAAGTTATTGGTTTTACATATGTGGGTTGACTGCCACATTGAATTATTTTTGTTAGTTGGAAATAAAACCAATATAATTTCAAACATAAAAAAAATGCAAAGCAAAATAAACACGATTTTTTTTTTTTTTTTTTTTTTTTTTTTTTTATGAATAAAAAACATAATAAAATATTTCACTCAACATCTCTTTAGTGTTTTGAAAGTATTTATCTTGCTTTGCTGCATAATAATCCAATAAATTTTTTTCCTTCTTTTGCTTGTACTTACAAAAAAAATGTCTAAAAATCTGACAAATCACACAAACGATTTTTTTTTTTTTTAAAAAAAAAAGATAAAACATTTAAATAAATAACTCCTCAACCAAATATTTTACAAATAAAACAAAGATAAATTCAGATCTCAACCCAAACCCAAATTCAAATCGATGTTTCATTTAAAGAAACTTTTTTGATAAACAAACATTAAAGGATAAAAAATGAATTTATAGTCACAAAAAATGTATACATAAAAACATATAGATATGTTAATGCAATAGAATTTTGGATTAAATAGAAACCCTAGACTGAATTAACGTTAAATTCAACCTCTATATAACCACCAAAAAAAAAAAAAAAACAAAGTGCTTCACAAAAATAAAAGATATATATATATATTTAAAAAAAAATCTTTACTTCAGCACTATATTCTTTTCTTGAGTGTCGTTGCTCCTAAGTAGATTTAATAACATCACTCCATACATCCATAGGTGCAAATTTTAAAACTAACCTGTAATTTTGTATTGTAGGGGATCACATAATTCTTGTAAAAATTGTCAAAGGCCCTCTGAAACTATGTTATTTCATGTAAAACGATTGCTCAAACACACAATATGTAGAGAGAAGAAGAAAGTTTGTTACCTCTTTTACGGTAGTACAAACAATAGTTTATTAAAAATGAGGTACACTTATCAGTTAAATAGAATGCCACATGTCACTATTTTAGAAAATCCTCTTGTTGATTCCCCATTATATATATACAGGAGTACCCGTTCAGGTGACTGCATAACTCATCAATTCAGTGATTGGTGTGCTAGTCGAGCCGACTCTTCCAGGGGTTCCATATCCAGACTCAGTGGAGCCTCCCTCTATGGACGAACTTGTTCAATTCTTTGATCCACGACAAGCTCAGGAAGATGCTCTCCAGTAGATAAAGATTGAGACTTTTATCTCTCCGTATTGGTTCCTTGCAAAATTGTGTTACACAATCTCTGGCCCTTGGGACGCCGTAGTGGGCTTGTTCCTAAAAGAGCTAGACTGGTGTATGCTTTTATTCAGAATGTACGATTCTGTATGTGCAAATTTCTTTTGCACGTTATGATTGATATATTTGATGATAATACATATGGACTGCCTTTCGAATGCTTACTGACGAGGATTTGTCAGAGATATGTGCCACACATTCCTCCTACAGAGCAGTTCCCCATGATCCAGGATTCTCTTGGCCCGCAGACTATTATGAAGTTTGATGCACAACTCTCACGGTACGAGGATCCTGTTGATGTCGAGTCCCCTCCACATGCTCCACCACCTCAACCTCATCCCTCAGCAGCTTCCTCCTCACAGTCTACTCCTCCTCCATCCAATTTTGAGGAGATGTATTCTCTACTGTCTGCTCAGATGATCATTGGCTTTCAGCACTTACGAGGATGTATTTCTACCGTTGATGCTCAGGTTCACGCTCTAGATGCAAAAGTGGAGCGATGTTTGCAACACTTGGAGAGTGATGATGATGTAGATGAAGACTTGGATTAAGTGTTGCGTTGCTTATTTATTTTTATCATGTATTTCGATAATCTCTTTCAGACTAGGGCTTTAATTTTTTAGTAATTTGTTATTTTGTTCAAACTGTTTAACCCTTTGTAGTTTATTTTGTCTGGCTTTTACTACTCTGTTTTCCCCTTTGTCTTGTTGAGACAAAAATGGGGAGTAATTTTAATTTTGGTATAAGTCGATTTGTCACAGAATGGCCAAAGGGAGAGTTTGTTGGTTTATTTTTATTGGATCATTCTGTGCTGACAAAAAAGCTTCCAAAATAAGAAATTTCCGTTTCTGGAATTTCTATATCAAGGAAACTGTATTTTCAGAATACTCCAAGAATATTTGTAGAAGTTTTAATTCCTATATGGAAAGGGCTCAACAAGGAAGAAATCGATTGATATCTGACTTAGAAGATTCTGAAGACTTTTAGCTGTTCAAAGTCGGTTCTCCCAAGTAACCGTCCAGATGCCCAGTACCAGAGTTCGGACGCTCAAGCCAGAAGACTCAGTGTCACCAGACAATCCAAACGCTACACCAGGCGATGTAGTTAGTAGCTTAGGGTCTGAAAGCCATCCAGATGGATTAGTGGACGCTGAAGTTAGTGAGCTCCTGTCAGACGGTGGGACTTCCCAAAGCAATCGTCCAGACGTTGTGTTGCTTGGTTCGGACGCACTTCTCCAAATTCTCATTAAAGAAGTTGGTGGCTGCTTTCAATCCAGATGCATCAACAGTTCGTCTGGACGCCGCCCGTAGAATTTTGAATTATAGTAGAATTAGGTTTTCTGAAGCCTATTTAAAGAGGCTTAAGGGGTGTTTATTTGTAAGGATAAATGAGTATCATATAAACTCCAGTGTGCTAAGAGATGGTGTTTAGGTAGAAACAATGTTATGTGCTCGCTCTCTTAGAGTTTATTTTATGTGTGTTGTGTTATCAACCATTGAAGTTTAGCTTAGAGAGGAGCCATAAGTTAAATGATTCCATTGAAGACCCCTTCAGGTAGTAGATCTGGGTGGGAAGCGTTCGTATATAGGTATACGTTAGAGTGCAAGGTACAACCATTGCATCGGATGTATGTAAGTGTTACTGCTTTGTTACTAGCTTTGTTTTCTGATAGTAGATGTCTTGGGTTTGGCTACCCCAGAGTGGTTTTTTTTTTTAATTGAGTTTCTACTTCGTTACCAAAATATCCGTGTCTTTTTATTCCACATATTTACATATTTTGGTAGTTGGTTGTTTGTACACACACACACAAAGGGTCCTTTTTTTTTTTTTTTTTACAATTGGTATCAGAGTGGGTACACTCGTATTTTGGATTTAATTCCTGAGTGTTTATCCCTTGACTCCTATCATGTCTTAGAATCTTAATTATGTTTCTCCATTCGATGGCACTAACTATGGCTATTGGAAGGTGCGCATGAGACTTTTTCTAAAATCTCTTGATGTATGGTAAATAGTTGAGTCTGGTTGGACCCCAGAAGAACCAACTGCCGTATTGACTACTGTCCAATCTCAAGCGCGTCGCTCCAATGATAAAACCTTGAATGCCATCTGTCAAGCACTTTCACCTTCTGAATTCTCACGAATCTTACATTGTGAAGTTGCTACTAACCCATAGAAAATTTTGGAAACCACATAGAAGGTACTAAGATTGTCAAATCTACAAAACTTCAAATGTTGGTTTCATAGTTTGAAGGAATTAAGATGCTTGAGGATGAATCTTTTTGTGAGTTTTACACCAAGATTACTGATTTGAGAAATTCTATGATAAATTTCGGTAAGAAAGTCTCTGATGTAAAACTCATCAAAAAGATTCTCAGATCTTTGCCCGAAAGGTTCCGCATAAAGGTAACTATTATTGATGAAAGCAAAGGTCTGGATGTGATGAAAGTGGAAGAGCTTGTTGGTTCTCTTCTCACTTATGAATTGACCTTGCCCCTGGTAAAAAAGGTCAAATCCCTCGCTCTTAAAGCCTTTAAAGGTTTGAGCAAAGAATCTTCTGATGAGGATTCGGATGAGGAAGAACTGGCCATGATTGCCAGGAAATTTGAAAAATTACTGAAGTCTAAAAGATTTAGGAAATTTTCTGATAATTTCTAAGGTAAGCCCAAGTACCCTAAACAAGAAAAGGACGATACTGATGAAAAGGATCCTAGAGGTCCTAGATGTTTTGAGTGTTCAGGTTTTGGGCACATCCGGGCAGATTGCAGAAATCTGAAGTAGTCTAAGAAGAAGGCTTTCGTCGCCACTCTTAGCGATGACTCAAAAGAAGAAGAGACTCTAGGTAAGGATTCTAAACCGGTAGCTTTTGGAGCTTCACATAATGATCCTAATGAGTCTTAATGCTTTGAGAATAGTGATGATGAACCACTTGAGGGGATTTACAAGGAGCTCTATCTAAAATTCATGGAATTAAGAGCTGTAAACCAAAAGAATGTGCTTGATCTGAATCTGCTAAGAACTGAGAAAAGTACATTACTTGAAAAGATTAGGGGCCTAGAAGAAAATCTGTTAGAGGTTCAATGCCTCAGCTTGAGATTTAGCTAGACATGATTACGTAAATAAATTTCATCGTTAAAATCTTAAACATCATGCTAGCAAAATAAAATAACTAAGAAGAAAATAAAAACAAATCTTGAACTGTCACTGTTATCTTCTTAAATCTAGAGCTGAACGTCTTCTTCTCTCTTTCTGCAATTTTCGAATCCCTTGTTTGTTGCCGTGTTGCTTCTCTTATAGAGATAAGAGTCATTCTTCTTTTGAGATTCGTACAACTTTAAGAATCACAGTCTTCTATTTATTCCACATCTCTCTTTTACACTTGAAACAAAACATTACTTCTTATTTTTATAAGGGCCAAAGACACATTTTTCTTCTTGGTTTTGTCATGTAGAAGTATTAGAATGTTTCTCCAATTTATGGGTCCAGTAGTTTGGTTTCACCTCTTCTTGTATTACACGTTGGACTCTATCTTGGGCATATGATAGACTTTTTCTTTTGACCCACCTTTTGGCTTTTACCCTTTAATTTCTTTTGTAATTCCTACGTAACACAATTTCTTGCATTAATATATTATTTAATCTTAATATTAATATTTGAACAATAATCCACAATTAAATATAAAATGCAAGAATTAAATTATAATAAAGTATGATAATACTTATTTTAATATAGAAAATAAGCATTTTTAAGCTATTATCAAGTTACATTATTCAATTTTTAAAATTACCATTTGATTTGTAATAATGATTATTAAATTTTAATCTAATGGTAATTTTAAAAGCCAGGCATCGATAATAAATGTGAAAAATTGGTTTTTTCAGTGAAGTATATGCGCTCCTTCAAGATCGATTGATTCATAGTTCAATTTAGTTTTATTAGAAAACATCTGTAAGACCCAAAACGACTAATACTAATAGGGTTGATAATTTCAATTTCAAGAATTGAACTCTCATTTTAGTACATACACAACTACTAATGAATTTCTTTGAGGTGATTGAGCTACTACTACCGATAGGTAGCTTGTTTAAAATAACACAAAAATAAGCTATTTATAATTTTTAAAGTTTTTTATAAACTTCATAAATGATAAATTATTAAGAAAAAAAATCTGACTTCTTACTTTAAATAATTAGTAGTTGATTTTTATCAAGGGGGGGCTCAATTGGTTTGGAACTATGCCTTATGAAGCGGAGGTCACTAGTTCGAATCCTCCCTCCTCCTCTTTTGTAGACATGTCAAAAAAAAAAAAAAAAAAAAAGCTAGTAGTTGACTTGTCAATTAATTATTAATTATTTCATTAATTATAGTCCATTAAGAATTAAAAGAAGAGGATAGTTTAATAACTTACCATTTACATCAATATTTCTTTAATTAAGGCCTTGCCTTTTTTTTTTTTTTTTTGTCGTAAAGAACTTGCCTATTGATAAGCGTTCATATTTCAATGCCACAAAAGGAGGAAAGAGAAGTAAAAATGGCTAGTTTAATGGAAGCAATTTCGATATTGATGAGTGTAATTCTAAGGAAGAGCATATATGTATATTAGGAATCTGCTGTCTTGTTGATGGACTTCTTTCCAGTTTTGGTGTTGGCAATCTGATTTTCCCATTTCATTTTCATGGTGAAGTAAGTGTTGGCTTAGCTTTCTGTTTTTCTGTACAGTGAGTTTACTTTCTTTGAATACCATGAATTCCAATTTAATTAATGTGTAATTAATTAAAAAACCCGGAGACCATTCATTTTTGATGAATTTGATCAGTTCGCTTGAAGTAAATTTTTGAGGATTAATTTGACTATTATGTGCATTTGCGCTTCATGCATGATTCTTCCCTAAACGTGATACGTGTTCCTCATTAAATTCCTGTTATGCAATCATGCAATTGAGTGAAACTTGTTTCAAGCTATAATATTTGATATTTTGATTCTAATCTTCTAATCAAATCTACACGGTATTTGTTGGTCGGTTTACTTATTAATTAAACGATTTTGGGGATCCGTCGTTGAATTAATTGTTCGATCGAACCCTTTTGTCTTATGAGTGTAGTGAAACTGCATGCTCACTAGTACTCCATTTGTCTCATGCAGTAATCATGAAATTTTAATTCGATCAACATCTTTTGTATTTCTTTCCAAGAATAAGATTGATCACGCTTTTACTCAAGTCACATTATTCTACCACATTTCCCATTTATAATTGAAACTTGAAACTATTGTGCACATCAAAGTTTCAATAAACAATAAGCGGATTAACTTTGTGGAATGCAAAATGTTCAAAGCATAATTACATACCAATATGTGTTTATTGGGTAATATGAGATGTTGGAGTAAATTAACTGGTTTGAAGAGAGGGAGCTAAAGAAGGTAAGAGGAGTGTGAAAATTGTGTTATGCTTTTTTATTCATGTTAAATGTGGTTTTTAGTTAACTTTCATATATATATATATATATATATATATATATATATTTGCTATTTCTAGGACAAAGTGAAGGACAAGTTGAATATGATCGTGCTAGAAGGATAATAAATGGGCAGGTATGATTTCTAGTAATGGTCTACTCTTAATTCTGTAACTCTTTTAATTTTTTGCAATTTCAACTTTTAATAGCAAAAGATGCTCGCAAAGAAGGATGTGGTTGTATTGTGCATTAGAAGCTGAATTGCATCTTCACACTGTTATGCTTTTTCAGTGAGATGAACTACATCAGATGGTGTATTTTGATCTGGATAATTTTCTTTAACATTGTCAGTCTTGTAATTCTGACCTTGTGCATAAGACTGTAAAAAGCTCAATTACAATCATTATAGAGAAAGTCATCTTTCATGTTTTATTTTCTTGTTTGCTTAAATAGTCTGTCTTATTCTATGTACAAGAGAGGACACTTCCAAGAAACAAATACGTGGAAGATGTTTACATTAACAACCACACATATGTTTGGGGTTCGTGGTTGAAGGATCATCAGTGGGGCTACAAGTGCTGCAAGCAGATGATCCGAAACAGCTATTGCACTGGTGCCTCCAGAATAGAAGATGTTGAGGCTGCTACAGATCTTATGAAGGCTAATATTGCTCGTAAGGACGCTACTAAATGTGTGAATTAGTTTCAGTCTTTTTATTTTGGGTCTTCCCATTTATGTAATACAAGACCATCTTTGTATTCTCTTTTTATTTTTTAAAGTTAACGTGGTTTTTAAAATTATTATTATATTTGGGAAGGATCACTATTGATTTTTTATTTTTATTTATTTTTTTATTTTTTTACGGTGATTTTAAAAAGCCATCAACTTTGAGAGGATAAAAAAGATAATTCATAGCATTACTTCTCATGAAGGTTGTACAATAGTCTCAACTAAAAAAAAAAAAAAAAGGATTACATGGGGTTTTATAAATGGACTACAAATTCTAATTTGACGTTGATAACAACTAATCAAATAAATGAGTAATGTTAGAAGGAAGACCTATCTCATTTTCGTGTCATTCTAAAATTGATGTGATTTTTAAAATTACCATTTGATTTGTAATAAATGACTGTTAAATTTTAATCTAATGGTAATTTTAAAAGTCACACATCGATAATAAATGTGAAAAATTGTCTACTTGAATGAATAAATTTTGTGTACAATGTTTGTCGATTTCTCTTTCTTTTTATCATATTTACTATCCATAATACTAAAATTTAACCGCAATTATTTAATAACATAAATGACAAAATTGTTAGAAATTTATATTCGAGATTTTGACAAACCCCAGCCATGGCTACCAATTTAATATCGGATGAGAGCCGGTGTCGACATTTCTCAACAAAAGTTTTCGAAATTGGACATGCGGATGCCAACCATTAGCCACATAACCTGAAGATGAGCTCATAATGTGCTCATCGACATACTTCAACGTAATTACAATAATATCCCTAGGCTTTCATTAATTTGACCGCAATATTTAACTTGGTATTTTCAGTGAACTCAATGCGTTCTTTCAAGTTCGATTGAGTCATAATTCGATTTAGTTTTATCAGAAAGCATCCGTGAGGCCCAAAATGACTAAGGGTACGTTTGAGATTGCGATTTCGTAGACAATAAGTGCGATTTTAAACCAAATCGCAGAACATGAATCGTTTGGAAACTGCGTTTTTAAAAATTGCGATTTGAAAACGCAGAAAATCTGTTTTTTCAAATCGCAGGTAAGATGGTGCTTTTTTGAAAACGCAAAATTTTAAAGGCTAATTTGCGATTTTAAATGCTAAACTACGATTTTGCCAAACGCTTAACTGCGTTTTTAAAAATCACTTTTTTCAAATCGCACATTTTAAAATTATGATTTTAAATCGCACTTTTTGAAATCGCAAACCCAAACGGACCCTAATTCTAATAGGGTTGATAATTAAAATTTCAAGAATTGAACTCTCATTTTAATACATACCCAACTACTTATAAATTTCTTTGAGGTCATTGAGTTACTACTACCGATACTGTAGGAGTGTGCATATTCCACCCGTACCCGCGAACCCGCCCCGCCAATAACGAATATAAGACATTTCTAGAAAAGTGTGGACCCTAAATATGCCAACCCGTGATTTATGGGGCGGGTTGCGGTATTAAATTTTTTCACTCCCGCCCCGCCTCGCATCCCTTTATACTCATCTCATCAAATTTTTCCCCAAAAAAATTATAAGAGTCACGACTAGGGGTGTGCCTTTGATTTCATCAAATTTTTCTCAAAAAAATTATAAGAGTCACAACTAGAGTCACGATTAATTGCCTAGATTGTGTACCTTTGATTTCATTCAATACAGTTCTGAAATAGACAGTTATGCACTATCTATTTCATCTCTATTCTTATTCCATTCTCATATACACTTCCATCTCTACATTCTCATATATACATACCCATTAAATCTACAATCACAGAAAATAATAAAAAGTTCTATATAGTTGGGTTTTGAACTGGGTTAGCAAGATTGTGAATTATTTTTCTGGTTTTGGGCTCAGGAAAAAAAAAAAGAAAAAAAAAAAGGAATACTTGAACCCGCATGAACCAGTCCCAATCCGTGCTACCCGAGGCCCAGCGGGTTGACCATTCTTTATGCGGGTTGCGGATCTCGATTTTCAAACCCGTTCACTACGGGGCGGGTTGTGTGAAACATGCAAATCCGGCCCAATCCGGCCCGCGCCCACCCCTAACCGATAGGTAGCTTACTTGTTTAAAATAATACAGAAATAAGCTATAAAAAAGGAGTGATGTTAGGGTATTATAATTTTTGAAGTTTTTTTATGAACTTAATAAATGATAAATTATTAAGGAAAAAAAAAAATCCAACTTCTTACTTTAAATAACTAGTAGCTGACTTGGCAATTATAAATTATTATTTATTTCATTAATTATAGTCGATTAAGAAACAAAAGAAGAGGATGGTTTAGTAACTTACCATTTACATCTATATTTCTTTAATTAAGGCCTTGCCTATTGATAAGGGTTCGTATTTCAATGCGGAAAAAGGTGGAAAGAGAAGTAAAAATGGCTAGTTTAATTGAAGCAATTTCGATATTGACGAGTGTAATTCTAAGGAAGAGCATATGTGTATATTAGGAATCCTCTGTCTTGTTGATGGACTTCTTTCCAGTTTTGGTGTTGGCAATCCAATTTTCCCGTTTCATTTTCACGCATACTACCGTCGTTTCAGGCATGTACTCCTACGCTCCCATGTCATCGACGATGGCTTGACATGATCGGTAGTCCTAATAAATTCACGGTGAAGTAAGTGTTGGCTTGGCTTTCTGTTTTGCTGTGCTGTGAGTTTACTTTCTTTGAATAGTACCATGATTTCCAATTTAATTAATGTGTAATTATTAATAAACCCGGACACCATTCATTTCTGATGAATCTGAGTTCGCTTGAAGTAATTTTTTAAGGATTAATTTGACTATTATGTGCATTGTGCTTCAGCATGATTCTTCCCTAAACGTGATATGTGGTACTCATCAAATTCCTATGATGCAGTCATGCTATTGAGTGAAGCTTGTTTCAGGCTATAATATTTGGTATTTTGATTCTAATCTTCTAATCAAATCTACACAATATTGGCTTATCGATCTACTTATTAATGAAATGATTTTGGGGATCCGTCGTTGAATCAATTGCTCGATCGAACCCTTTTGTCTTCTGAGTATAGTGAAACTACATGCTCACTAGTACTCCATTTGTCTCATGCAATAATCATGAAATTTTAAATTCGATCTACATCTTCTATATTTCTTTCCAAGAATAAGATCGATCACGCTTTTACTCAAGTCACATTATTCTACCACATTTCCGATTTATGATTAAAACTTGAAACTTTTGTGCACATCAAAGTTTCAATAAACAATAAGCGGATTAACTTTGTGGAATGCAAAATGTTCAAAGCATAATTACATACCAATATGTGTTTATCGGGTAATATGATATGTTGGAGTAAATTAAAATGGTTTGAAGAGAGGGAGCTAAAGCACGTAAGAGGAGTGTGAAAATTGTGTTATGCTTTAACGCACCTCAAGCTTATTTCAATGGATTAATTGGCATGATGTAATTAGTGTAATAGTATTATTAATCAATAATATTATTATGGGATATAACGCCTGGAAAAATAATAAGAGTATATATATATATATATATATTAGGTAGTTTAGCTATCAATGATTTTTAGCAAAAATCATCGTTATCCATTGATGATTATTAGTTCATGTAGGGACTCAATTTATTCACACTTAGCTCCTAAATATTACAAAAGCTAAAATAAAAATCCTAAGTAGAAAAACTAATTTTTATTTAATAAAAAATCTAAAGTAATAACCCATGTTCATGTTTAATCCACACGAACCGAGCATTAGCTAGTCCAGTTCACGTTTAGCACTTCTTCTAATTTACGTTGTTACACAATTGATACCCAACCCAGTCCACATGCATTAAGGCACTGAAGCTTGGTCTTGCTACTATACCATACACACAAGAACCGGCCCAAGCCCAGCAGAGAAGAAAAACAAAATGAAACTAAAGAGAACTCAGTTAGAGGAAATTTAGAAACTAAACACTCGTTAGAAGTTGATAAGAGAATCTTATCAATTGCAGATTTTCTTCCACCTACAAACTAGCTTATAGGACACTTGCCAATACCCCAACCTTCGATCAAGAGCCACACGGTGAAAATCCTGCCTTCCAAAATCAGTGATGTTTCAGCCATTGATCACTTTTGCTGCAACTAATCTAAACCTTCCGAGAATCCTATAAATTGAGAGGTTGCGATCACTCTTCGGTGCATAAAGCCGAATTGAAGCTCTCTTTATCGCAGAAACTCTGCAACTCATCTTCCTTTTCGGTTTGGTACGGGAAAACATAGAAATCTTTCCTTGCTCCCTCACTCGGCCAAAACAGAGCCTAAAGAATAGAAAACCAAAACTTATATCTCTCGCCCGGTTTTCTGTAGAGTAAGAAACAGCAACAAAAAAAAAAAAAAAAAACGTTTAGAAACACTTTGTCTGTCACTCGGTCCACACCCAAAAAACACAGCAGAAATTCTCCACAGATTCCCTCTCCTCTTCAAACTACAGAAACCAGAATTATACTATCTTCTTCTCTTGCTTTTCTACCGATCAGAATAGAATAAAGCCCAGAAAAACCATTCTCTCCTCATCAAACAGCACTTAACCAAAAACAGAGCATGGAATTCTCTCTCGGGTTGCACCTTGTTTGAGAAAAAATTAGTAGTAGAAACTCAGTAAGGAACCTTTCCTTTTATTTGCAAAAAAGAAAAAAGAAAAAAAAAAATCTGCACCTAAACACTAATGGGTCCGTGAAAACTAAAGAGAAAATAAGTTTATTTACCTCTTCTTTTCTTCACAGGTCTGCAGCTACTTCCCCTTTTGGTGAGTCACGGTATAATAACCATCATCCTCTTTCAAGGATAGAACGGTCAATTGATATCTATGAAAATGGAAGTCTGAACATATTAAAACACTCATTTCTTTTTCTTTTTCTTTTTTAAAAAATATTATAATAAAATAAAATAAAAACCTGATTTGATATTTTAAATGTTAAATATCTGATTTTACATTTAATAATTTTAATATTACTATTAAAATACATGTTTTTCATACGTAAAATCCGAGCAAAGAGTGAAATCCTAATCCTATAAATAAGTGTTTTAGCCATCACCTTCCTCACACCTTAGAATATTTTACAAGCTAGTCGCACCTCTCGCTTCCTCTTGCTAGGAATTTCGGATTTCTACAGATAATTTTCTTGTTTCTCTTCTTTTCTTTTTAACTTCCTATAAAGATGTCACATGCATCGTCCTTCTCACATTTCTTTTCTTTTCTTTTCTAAATACCGTTGTACTATAACATGCTCGTGATTTCTCCCTTGTTAATTTTTTTCTCCTGTTATTGATTTGAATATTTTTCTCTTCTTCTGTTTACCGTAGCAGGATTTGTCCTCTATATAAATATATATTTGTTCTTCTTTTCGGACAACAGGCCTCCATGCCTATTTCTTGTTTATTTTATTTTATTCTCTATTCTCTTGCCATGATAGATTTGTTTTCCTTTTTTCCTTTTTGTTGTTCTCACTATTAACACAGTAGCATGTCCTCTTCTTTCTTTTCTTTTTTTTTAAAGTCAATCCGTAGCATGTTCTTGTCCTTGCTTATTATTATATTTTTCTTCTTTGCTCTCCTTTTCCTGTACTAGGCTAGCTAGGAGTAAATTTTGTTTGCTTTTTCTTTTTTCATCTAAATCCGTGGCAGCCTTGAGCATGAATCCATAAGAATTACTCCATTTTTCTCCCCTCTTCTTAATTGGCTTCGTACTAGCCGAATGCAAATTCAGACTTGTTATTGCCTTTTCTTCCTTTTAGTTCAAGTGTTTCTAACACTCCTACAAATTGTTTAATATCAGGGAGCTTTTAATAAATTTTTATGAGCATTTCATAGTTATGGAATACCTATGTTTTACAAAATTACAGTTGCTAACACGTGTTAATACTTTCTTTTAATATATGTTAACACGTGTACACAAATCACAAAGGGGTTGAAATTGATAAGTTAATAATATACCAAATCAATTTAATTATTCATCAGGAATCTATTCTCAATAGGCTAGCAAGACGAACCATAATGATGTTAGAGTGTCGTCTAATGACGAGTATATTGTATTAATTCAGGGGCAGAGGCAAGGGGTCGAGGGGGGTCAAAAGCCCCCCCCAACCCCCAAAAATTTCCCTCACCCCCAGTAAAAAATTCCCCATAACTGTAGATGCCCACCCTCAGCTATTCATAAGGGGCAATAGACGTTACCTGCAGTCACTCAATCATCAGACATTAGGGGCAAAGCACAAACATGTAACAGTTGTCTTCAACTATTATGAAAAATCAGTGTATACATGAGGAATTGTATAGAATCAGCCAAATTCGAGAAGGCTACTCTCCTGGCACATTCGAGAGTGCAAATCTCCTTTGTTCAAAGAACAACAATGATCCAAGATACTCATTACAATCGCTAGCTACAGCTTATAAAACTCTCTACAATTACTTACAAAACAAACTACTGAAACGCAGCTAACAAAGAATGAAACGACATAGCTACAATGAACCAACTAACTACCCTTAACACGTGCGTAACCGATCTCAATCGGATTGCATCTGAATAGCGTAATCCACTCCCCCATCTAGAAGACTCCACGTGTGCTGCAGATAAGCTCCCCTAACAAGCCTTCACACAAACAACTTCTCTCCCAACTAGCCAAAACTAGTAGTAGAAGAATAGCCTTAGAAACTAGCTGTAAAATAATGCACCTGTGACACTACTCCCCTCTTTAAATCACCTTGCCCACAAGGTGTGGGAAAGTATCCTTCAAACAGTAGTATGGTTCCCATGTAGCATCATCCTTGGATTGTCCTTTCCAACATATCAAAAGCTCAATAAAGGGTCGATTGTTCCGAGGCTGAGCTCAACGACTCAACACCTCCGAGGGCTCAGGCGAAAAAATCCCATGTGAATCAACAGGAGACAGTTTAGGCAACACTGAAGAAAAAGATCCCAACTTAAGCTTAAGCCGAGAGACATGGAAGACAAGATGAATTCGAGAGGTAGGAGGCAAATCTAGCTCATAAGCAACAACCCCTATCTTCCGAATAATGGTGAAAGGCCTGTAGAATCGAGGGGATAACTTGAGGTTCCGACGAGCAGCAGTTGAAGATTGCTTGTATGGCTGCAACCGAAGGTAGACCATTTGACCTACTTCAAAGGAACGCTCGGTGCATTTTAAGTCAGAATACTTCTTCATTCTTTGTTGTGCCTGTTGCGGATTATGCTGAAGAAGAGCTAAAATTTGCTGCTGAGTGCGAAAGACTTCCTCAATTGAATCAACTTGAGTTTTCCCTGGAACATAGGTAAGTAACCTGGGTGGAGGAACCCCATAAACTGCTTCATAGGGAGTGAGTTTAATCGAAGCATGCCAACTGGTATTATACCAGTATTCAGCCCATGGAAGCCACGAGGACCATTGAGTAGGTCTACTTAGTGAAAAACACCTCAAATAAGTTTCCAAACACTTATTGACTATTTCTGACTAGCCATCAGTCTGAGGGTGGTAACTTGTACTCATTTTGAGTGAAGTACCCTGCAGACGAAAGAATTCCTTCCAAAAGGAACTAGTGAACACCGGGTCTCTGTCAGATACTATAGAGGTGGGCATACCATGGAGTTTGAAAATCTGGGACATAAAGAGCTTAGCTACAGTTGCTGCAGTGTAGGGATGAGATAAGGCTGTAAAGTGAGCATACTTAGACAACCTATCAACCACCACCATGATAACAGACTTGTCCTGAGACAGGGGAAACCCTTCAACAAAATCCATAGCAATATCAGACCACACCCTTGTAGGAATAGGTAATGGCTGAAGGAGACCCGCAGGAGATACATTGTCATGTTTATTCTGTTGGCAAGTAGGGCACAGCCTAATGAAGGCTTTTAAGTCCTTCCTCATACCCTTCCAGTAGAAGTCTTTTTTAGCCTGTTGGAGAGTTCTCTCATAACCCAAATGACCAGCAAAAGGATCACTGTGTACAAACATTAGGACTTGAGTTTTCAAATCAGGAGACTGTCCCAAAACTATTTTGTTCTTGTAAAGAAGAAGGCCATCCCTAACAGAATATTTTCTTGTGTCCAACTCATGAAGAGACCATTTTTCCCAGAATGGTTTTAAGTTGGCATCCCTGCTATAACAATTCTTTAACTCTTGCACCCATGTAACACTAGGAATGGACAATAGAGACAAAGAAACTTCCTGCTCCCAAGATTCCCTCAGTGACAAGGCATCAACTAATTCGGTTTTCTACCCCTTCTTTTGTATTCAACAACAAAATCATAGCCTAGTAGCTTAGTGAGCCACTTTTGCTTAAAGGGGGTGCCAATCTTTTGCTCCAGCAAAAACTTCAAGCTTTGCTGATCAGTCTTCACCACAAACGAATGCCCTAACAAATAAGGTTGCCATTTCTGAATGGCCGTGACCAAAGCAAAGAGCTCATTCTCATATGTAGACATGTGAAGAGCCTTCCCTTTTAAAGCTTTGCTGAGATAGGCAATAGGCCGTTTGTCTTGCATCAATACAGCCCCAACACCAAGTCCACTCGCATCGCACTCAATAGTGAACTGTTTAGAAAAATTTGGCAAAGCCAAGATAGGTGCTTGAGTTACTGCAGTCTTCAAAGCATTGAAAGCTGCCCTGGCTGAATCACTCCAAGAATAAGAATTCTTTTTCAGCATAGCAGTCAAAGGGGCTGCAATTGAACCATACCCTCTAATGAACTTTTTATAATACCCCCATAAGGCCAAGAAATCCCCTTAGAGATTTAATGTTAGAGGGCATAGGCCAGTCCACCATAACCTTTATTTTACCCGGGTCTGCACATACCCCCTCAGCTGAGACTATATGCCCCAAATAATCCACCTCAGCCGCCCCAAATCTGCATTTTGACATCTTGGCATAGAGCTAATTCTATCTCAACTAGAGATTTCAAATCCTTACTATATACTAGAATATCGTCAAAAAACACTAGTATAAACTTCCGAAGGTATGGATTGAAAATATGGTTCATTAGACTTTGAAAAGTCGAGGGGGCATTAGTTAAGTCAAAAGGCATAACTAAGAACTCATAATGTCCCTCATGAGTTCTAAAAGTCGTCTTAGGAATATCCTTCTCAACCACCAGAATCTGATGGTATTCGGACCTTAAGTCCAATTTTGAAAATATTTTAGCTCCCCATAATTCGTCTAACAGCTCATCTACTATAGGAATAGGAAATTTATCCTTAATGGTTACCTTGTTAAGAGCTCGGTAATCCATGCACATCCTCCATGTGCCATCGGTTTTTCTCACCAATAGAACTGGAGAAGAAAATGGACTATGGTTGGGCCTAATGACACCCAATTGTAGGAGCTCCTTAACGATCTTCTCAACGTCCTCCTTTTGATAAAAATGGTATTTGTACGGCCGTACAGAAATTGGTGTAACTCCATGCTGTAGACGTATAGCATGATCATGCGACTGAAGATGAGGCAGCCCTTTTGGTTCTCTAAAAATGTCTTTAAATTGTTGTAAAAGATCCTGCACATGTCCATGCACTGCGGGAAGGTTAGATTTCAAAACAGGTTCAGTAGCTACAAACTGAAGAAATACCCCTTTACTTTCGGCTCTCGGAAATTTAAATGTGTGTGCCTCTACCATATTAACTCGAGGCCCATGCTGAATGCCTTTTAACACATACTGTTGTCCTTGAAAGGAAAACTGCATCTTTAATGCAACAAAATCCCATAATATAAGGCTCAATGTTTGTAACCATTGAATTCCTAGCACCATATCATATGCAATGTCCTAGAAAATATTTAATGAGTTTATCAGGATAAAAATAAAAATAAGTCTACTTGGTGTGGTAAAATTTTGATCCTATAGAATTGTAAATTGTAGCCAAGAAAATAAAATGCAAAAGAATATTTTTAAATTATAAAAAGAATTAAGAATTACAAAAGAAATAGAAAAAAAAAAATTGAAAAAAAAAAATGAAAAGAAAAGAAATTAGAAAAAAAAAATATAATAATGGAGCCGCACGGCCTTTCATTTTAAAGGCCGTACGGCCAAATACAAGAAATGGCCATTCGGCCATTTCATGATGAAGGGCCATCCGACCCTTCAGTTTTCAAAATAAATAAATAAAATATATATATATGATGAGGCGCACGTCACCTTTAAAAGTGAAGGGCCGTACGACCCTTCATCTAAAGAGGCAGCACCTCTTTATATATATATATATATATATATATATATATATAAAGAAGAAGAATAAAGAAGAAATGAGGTGGCACGTCTGTGGCCCCTCAAGAAGAGAAGAAAAGAGGTAGAAGCCTCTTTTTGGTCCAGAACCAAAGGAGCAAAGGGAAGAAAAAGAAGAAGAAAAAAAGAGTAAGGGTTCCTCTTGGTTTCAAGTAGAAAAATTGCGATCTACGAAGATCCAACGGTCGGATCTTTAATCCGTTTCCGGAAACGTGATCCTTGCACTTGGAACTACGTTACTATCGACTATTTTAAGGTAAAACACTAAACTCATGATTTTGCGATTTTTGGGTAAAATCCTAAATATGAGTTTAATCCTTCATATTCTTTAGGTATTTAAGCTTATTGGAGCTTACTTGAGGTTACCGAAACTTTGGGTTGAAGTTTGGTGAATTTGGGTAAGCTTTTCCTCAAGCCTTAATTTTTGGGTATTTGATATTTGTGGGATTTTATGAGATTAACCTTTACTAAATGTCATTGAGTTAATAATATTGTTATTGGAGTTAAGTTTGGGGAAACTCTAATTTAATGGACTAAATTAATTTGGGATTTTTAATTATTTAAAATTAGATTGTTAATTTATGGGCTAATTGTAGTGATAGAGATGATTAACCCTAAATTAACCATGGGTTTTGTTAAAAAATAAATATTTGTAGGGTTAGGTTTTAATGTTGGTAATTTGTATAAATTGAGAGTTTTATTTATAAGCCTAGGAATATTGCCAAGTATGAGTTTAGGCAATTGATGGGTAAAATAGTCAGTGATCAATTCAAAGTGAAAATTAGTGTAATTATTGGATGGAAATTAAATGGATGCAATATGTTATGTACAACGGCACTTTGTGGATTGAGCCTAGGACTTGTTAGTGTTGGTGTGCAAGCAGTCAGGTGATATTTTACTCACTGAGAAACTATTATTTTTATATATATTAGAATTATAAAATATGTGTGTTTTATAAATCTGAACCAACTGTATGTTGAATATATCTGTTTTGGTTGATTTGAGTAGTTTCAATTATGTTCAAATAATACCAATGATGTTGTGAAATGATGTATGAATGAAATGTGTTGAATTGATTTAAAGTGTTTGAATGTGAGCTGCGGTTGAGATTTAAATTATGCAAAGTAGAATGTTAAAATTACATGTTGATTGGTTTATCGTATTTGAAGAAAACATGATTTGCAAAGAATAGGAGTATAGAATTTGAACTGTAAAGCATAAAGCATGAAAATAAGAATGAAATGGAGGGTAAGCCTCATAAGAATGAAAGGGAGGGTAAGCCTCGTAAGGATGAACGGGAGGGTAAGCCTCACAAGGAATGAAAGGACAATCATGAGCATATATATCATTGTTTAAATTGTGTAATGTTTTCATGATATAGAATATTGTAGTTTTTATACTAGACGTATTTGTATACCTAAGAGTTTTACTGGCAAAGAACTTATGTATACTTCTATCGTCTAGTTGCATGATTTAAGAACATTGAGCTTAGACGTACAAGGGTATTGTCGTGGTTCGGTATGAGTAATACAGTGTCCTGGGAGTAGGTAGATGAATTGTCGTGGTACATCAGTAAGAAGTGCTTGGATATCAGAGTTTTGCTCTAGTAACTGCATGGACAACTATATGCCATAGACATGAAGTTGTAATACCCTAGGATTCGGTGTTAACCATATTCGGAAAATGATAGTAAGCTCGTACTAAAGAGCAAGATGGCATGCTTGTAAGCTTGGTGTACTTGGTTGTGACGCTATTGGTTGTGATACCAGTGTGACTTGGGAGTAGGTAAATGGATTGTCGTGGTACATCAGTAAGAAGTGCTTGGATATCAGAGTTTTACTCTAGTAACCGCATGGACAACTATGTGCCATAGACATGAAGTTGTAATGCCCTGAGACACGGTGATATCACAATTAGTAACGTTAGATCTTTGTGCATTTAAGCTACCAACATAAAAGTATTATTGTAGGTGGGTGTATACGTAGTTACATCCAAGCCATTGAAACTTCTACGTATGGGTCCAACTACATAGTATGCTTTAAATGTTTTCTGATAGTCGGTGTTCGCTATATCAGCTATGGGGTTTTCAAACAAAAGTTTATAAATTGGTAGCTGTTATAGTGTACATGAGACTAAAAAGGAAAAAGTTGGTTCTTTGCAAAAACTCAGTTAGTTTAATATCACTAAGGTCTCGATATTACGTACTGAGGCGGTGAACTCACTCTTTCACCTATACGGATGTGGCAAACCCCCACAACCGTATAGATGAGGCCCATTTGATTGTAGGTGCAACTGACTTAGAGGAGGACCCAGTAGCTGCGTATTTGGGATATTACAATTGAAGCACACCGCTACAGTCGTATTGAGTTGGACTATGGAGTTCACTCTTTTGGGGTATTTTGTATATGGCTAGTGACGTAGGTGTCACATATTCTTTTGTATTAGTGGATAATTGTAAGCCTTAAACAATTAGACAGATATATGGCTCTTTTGTATGGACCACATATATTTTTAGATGTGCTTTCTGTTATGAGTTGTAGTGTTATGATTATTCCGCTGTTAGATATTACTCTGAATATAGGCACAAGATATGGAGCATGTACGTGTGTTGGCTGAGCGACAGGTAGTCGTGCCACTGTGATGACCCTTTTATGTTTTAAAAAATGTTTTATACAAAAAAAATAAAAATGGGTCGTCACAGCTAATGGTATCAGAACGGTTAGCTCTAGGATTGGCTAGGAAAAGCGGAATGCGGAAACTTAGGATTTGCCTTAGAGTCTAAGAATACAAAAGAGCCTTAGGATTCTAAAGCTTTAACACAAATAAGAAGAAACATTATTTAAATCTTTGTGTGCATTGTATGTATAAGGTGATGCATTTAACTTATGTACCATGTTGTTTACGTGGCTTTTCTTGGTGCAGTCAAGAGAATGCCGCCAAGACGATGTAGAATTGTACAACGAGTTGAGGAAGAGGGATCTACATATGGGAGTGGCGGTCAAACCCCTCCACCTCCACCCCCACCTCCTCCTCCGCCTCATCCACCCCAGATGCCTGACTTTAGGCAGTTCTAGGAAGCTTTTATGGCTGCTGCACCTAGGGCAGCTAAGCGAGCTCCAGCTGAGGGTTGTACTGCAGCCCTATTTCTCAGACTTCATCCTCTTGAGTTTCGTGGAAATGAGGGAGCTATAGCTGCAGATGATTGGCTTACTTCTTATGAGGAGTTAGCCGAAACGGTTAAGTGTACCGACGACCAGAAAGTTGAGTATGCTAGTCTTGTGTTCCGTAGTGAAGCACAACAGTGGTGGAAATCCAAGAAACTACATATTGTGACAGAATATGGATAGGGAGTTCCCATTCCGTGGGAACGCTTCAAGCAAGAGTTTAATGACCGTTTCTTCCCACTCACTCAAAGGCAACGATCTGCAAAGGACTTCCTAGTGCTTAAATAGAGGTCTATGTCAGTGGAGCAATATTCGGTGGAATTTATGAGATTATCAAAGTATGATCCATATCTTATTCCTGATGAGGGGATCAAGATTGAGAAGTTTCGAGGTGGCTTGGTGCCACAAATTCTGGAGCGAGTCATTTTCGTAAAGGTGGCAGATTATTCTGAGATGGTGCATGTTGCCACCATTGCTGAGATAAGGATTAAGACTGCAGCAGCAGATTACATGAGCAGGAAACGACCCATGTTTGCGGGGACTTCTTCTACACCACCATTCAAGAAGCAAGATACAAGTAATAGTGCAGGATCCCAGGGGATAAAGAGCACTTATGCAATCAGGGTAATGGTAACCTTCAGAGATGCAACAAGTGCGGGAAGCCACATTTGGGAGAGTGCATGTATGGGTCAGGTGTATGTTACAAGTGCGGCAAGCTTGGCCACTTTCCTAGAGAATGCACCCAAGCAAGTGGAAGCAGAGGACAAGGGTCTTAGGCTAGCGTCAATCAGCCTAGGCCTACAGTTCCAACCTGGGTTTATGCTATCACCCTGGAGAGCGTCCTAGCTGAGGACAATGCCACGGATGTAGTTACAGGTATGATCCCTTTGTTTGGTAGAGTTGCTTGTGCATTGTTTGATCCGAGTGCTTTGCATTCGTTTATCTCCTCATCATATGTGAAGTTATGTAGAGTGAGCACTGAACCTTTAGAGCAAAATATATGTGTGGCCACTCCTGTTGGCAATGCGGTCACTTGTAAGAAGTAGGGCTGAGCATGGGGCGGGGGGGGGCGGGGATGGGGATTTTTTGACCCCGCCCCGCAGAGGTGCGGGTTCCCCAAAGTGAACCCGCACCCCGCAGGAAACCCCCTCCACCCGCACGGGGCGGGTGTAGATGGGGCGGGGTTGCGGGGCGGGGATCCCCGCGGGTATGCGGGGATCCCCGCGGGTTTTGACCCATTAACCTTGTGTTCAAATTTTTTTTTTTTTTTTTTTTTTATAAGTATCCCTATGTTCAAAATTTACTAATCCAAATTAATAATCCATTATTTGTACTCCCTGTCACCCTTGCAAATTGCAAGTTGCAATTGAACCTTAATTAAAATCCCAACATCTATTAAAATGTAAGGAGAAAAAAACTTAAAAAGAAGAAAGAAAGCATTTTTGCTTGCAATGTTTTCAATCACTTAGTGCAAAAAAAATTGAAAAAAAAAAAAAAAACAGATTACAAAGCAAAAACATAATATTACAAATATTACACATAACTGCTAATTACGAATAGAAATTCAATCCCATAAAATGAACAAATTACTGACAAAGCAAATAACATAATATTACAAGATGAATAAAACCCAAATATTAAATGTTCCAAAGCATCAAGCATCCGCTACATCTCCCAATCGGATTGAATCTTCACTTCACTAATCCTCCTCAAGCAAAAGATTGATGTTCTTCAAATTGATTTCTACAAAAATTGGAACCGATAATTAGAAATTTAGAATATTTAAATAACAAAATAAATTAAGAAGTGAATAATAGAAAGCTAAAGGCCTAAAAGCTTACCTGACTCGAGCTTATAACTTTCAAGATCTTCAACCATCTCTGTGTCATAACCATTGATGGGTTTTGATCTCAACCAGTTTTGTGTACACACCAATGCTTCAACCGTTATTGGGGCCAATGAACTTCGAAAAGGATCCAATACACGCCCTCCAGTGCTAAATGCCGACTCTGAAGCAACTGTAGTAATGGGAATGGCCAACACAATACGTGCTATGTGGGATAGTACTGGGAATTTGGTTGAATTCACCTTCCACCAAATTAAAATATCGAAGTTCTCATTCGGTTTTTCATTCTCCTCCATCAAATACCGATCTAACTCCGATTTATATTGAACATCACTATTAGGAGTCATGAGGTTTTTGTACCTATTCATCAATGTATAGGCACGTTTCCCAGTTTCTCCCGAGGAACCTTGAGGAAGTGCACCACTATGTTCACCTTGAGAGTTTTCTCCAGTGTTGAAGTGATCAAACAATTTCTTAAGGTAGTTCTTCAATTTTAATATCATATCATTGCCTTGCTCAGCACCAAGAATATCATTGAACCAACATTCTAATGATACCAACTTGGTCCGTGGATCGAGAATAATAGCAACAAACAACAACACATTAACTTTATCAAGATCCCCCCAATACTTTTTATACTTCAACATCATTTTCTCCGCCATAGAACTCAATATATAATCATCACTGTCACAATATTCTTGTAAATGCAGTTGAATGGCAGAAACTTCTTCAATGTACATATTACATGTCACATACAAAGACCCCGAAAGTCGCATTGTGGCTTCATAAAAAATTTCAAGGAACTTGAGAAAAACCCTAATACGAGCCCAATCATCACAATTAGGAGGTCCTAAACCGTTTTTGCTATCCAACAACGTAGGACAATAATATCCATCCAACTCTTCCATAAGTTCAAAAGCACTTTGACATTTTTCTGCACCTTCCAACATCTTAAATGTAGAGTTCCATCTAGTTGGAACATCCAAACACAACAACCCCTTGAAATTAATGTTTTCTCTTTCCAAACAAATCTTAAAACTCTCAAATCTTGCAGGAGAAGACTTCACATATTTAACCGCACTTCTAACCCTCATAATGGATTCATCAACCTCTTTCAACCCCTCAGTCACAATAAGATTTAAGATGTGTGCACAACATCTCACATGCATAAACCGATTTTCTAATACGGCACTAGGCTTATGAGCACTTCTCTTCCTCAAGTACTCCAAAGCAGCATCATTGGAAGAAGCATTATCAACCGTGATAGTGAAAATGCTACCAATGCCCCATTCATGCATACACGACTCAATCTTTCCCCCAATGGTCTCACCTTTGTGATTAGGAATTAAACAAAAGTTTAAAATTCTTTTGTGTAAGTTCCATTCATTATCAATAAAATGACCAGTAATACACATGTAATTAAGGTTCTGTATTGAAGTCCAACAATCAGTGGTAAGACAAACCCGAACACCAGATGTCAAGAACATTCCCCTCAACTTTTCTTTCTCAGACATAAAGAACTTAAAACAATCCCTCATCATAGTAAAACGGGAAGGAATTGAAAACCTAGGTTCAACTGTTTTCATAAAGTCCTGAAACCCTTCACCTTCCACAAATCTAAATGGCAACTCATCCACTATGATCATCCTAGAAAGTGCTGCCCTTATTTTTGAAGCATTAAACTTAGCAAGCACAAGGTTACCACTAGATCCTTCACCCATTGCCGCATGTCCTTCCCTCTTAGCCTCAAAGCTCAACTTCGATTGTGTCTTATCAAACCTATCAGGAAATTTTTTACAACTTTTCCTTATATGTTGTAGCATAGATGAAGTACCATGGGTTCTAGGGTGACAATTAAACTCCCTCTTACAATAAATGCACTGTGATTTATGATCATCGGGGTCAGTCGACTCTAACTTGGTAAAATGTTCCCAAACCGATGATGTTTGCTCATTTTTTTTAGGTTTTGGTGGGAGAGCTGCACTAGGATTTTGAGGGCCCATAGTTGAAGAACTAGAACCCATATTGGTATCCAATAGACTAGGCCTAGATGAAGCAGAACTAGAATCAATAGGTCCATGACTAGTTGAATCGTCCATGACTTGATTCTACAATTTAAGTGGAAAAAAAAAACATAAATCAGTTATTTTGCAAGCATGACGTATTTTATTTTGCAAATATTTCCATATAATTTAAGTAGAGTCTAAAAGGCATTCAAAGGGATTTTACCAATACTAAATCAGTTAATACATGGCCAATTACACATGACTTCAAAGCACAGAATTCTAGTCAATTAAAACAGAAGATTTCAACCGAAATCATCAACAACCCAAAAGCCAGAGGTACACGACTAAACACCAAACAACTAACCCTTTAACCAAAATCTACTACTCAATTCATGGTTCAATAACCTAACAAAAAATCAGTTTCAAAACTACACCTACAGGTTACATCCATTTGGTCGCTGCCCACACGATCAGTTCAACAAAAAATAAAGAGTTGGTCCGTAGAAGATGGGCCAAATCAGTGAATAACATGGACATAACCCATGCAGAGACCAAATTTTATCTTGATCGTTATGCATAATCTTGCCTTTGGACAAAAGCATTCTCTGCATAATAAATACTTGCAAAAATACAGAGCATCATAAATACTTGTAAAAATACAGAGCATCAACGTGGAAAAAGTCTTCATTCAAAAAAAAAAAAAGGTGGAAAAAGTCTTTCAATCAATTTATTTGTTAAACTCCTTTACGATATCATAGATCTGATTTTTTTTTTACAGGGGAACAGAGCTCTGGGTTGCAAAATAAAAAGAACAGAACAAGAAACCCAAATCCAAAACATCACATAGTCGGCTGAACCACACAACCAGCTAGAAACCCAAATCCAAAACATAACTCAAACCAAAAATCAACATACGGTTTCCCCAACATACACGGCCGAATCTTCACAGGGCCAACAGGAAATCCATACCCAAAATCATTTACAGATTCAAATCAAACTCATGAAAAACAAAAAGGAAAACCCTCACTAATCAACAACGAAAATCAATGGAAGCATCAGATTTAAAATAAGGGAAAATAAGGGAAAATTGTACCGGACCGTGCTGCTGTGGCCTGCTGCTGCTCTGTGCCGGACCGTGCGTGCGGGGAGGTGACTAGGTGAGCCGATGACTGGCGCCTGGCGGAGCCAAGGAGGCAAGGGCGGTCTGCTGGGAAGGGGCGAAGGGCGGTCTGCTGGGAATGGGATGGGAGACTGGGGCAGTGCGGGTGCGGCGCAACAGAAGGAAAAGTTAGGAAATTAGGTTAGCCCAGCCGGTTAGTTTTTTTTTTAGAAAGCTTTCTTCCTTTCTCTTTTTTTTTTTTTTTTTTTTTTTTTTTTTAAACATATGCGGGGCGGGGCGGGGCGGGGCGGGGACCCGAGAAAATTTAAGGGTCCCCCCCGCAACCCGCCCCGCCCCGCGCGGGGGGGCCAAAAACAGCCCCATGCCCCGCACCATGGGTGCGGGTTTTGAGCTCTGCGGGGAGGGTTGGGGCGGTTTCTGCGGGGCGGGGCGGGTTTTGCGGGGATTTGCTCACTCCTAGTAAGAAGTATGTAGGCAATTGTCCTATTGTTATCAAAGGGAGAGTCTTACCGGCAAAATTAGCGGTATTTAGCATGATGGGCTTCGATGTCATTCTGGGAATGGACTGGCTATCGAAGTATAATGCCAACATGGATTGCTGGAGGAAGGAAATCACTTTTCGACCGCGTGGCATGGAAGAGTTCACATATTGTGAGTCTAAAGTGCGGTCTTCTCCTCCACTTCTCTCTGCCATTCAAGCTGTCAAGAACATTAGAGATGGAGCACAGGCTTACTTGGCGTATGTACAAGCTAAGCTAGAGACTAAGGCAAAGTTGGAAGAGATTCCAGTAGTATGTCACTATTCAGATGTTTTCTCTGAAATCACGGGTTTGCCTCCGGACCGTGAAGTTGAGTTCTCTATTGACTTAGTGCCGGGAACTCAGCCTATTAACAAGGCACCTTACCGTATGGCACTGACAGAGTTAAGGGAGTTGAAAGAGCAGCTTCAAGAGTTGCTTGATCGGGGCTTCATCCGCCCAAGTGTATGACCATGGGGAGCGCCAGTATTATTTGTGAAGAAAAATGATGGATCCATGCAGATGTGTATAGACTACCGGGAGTTGAATAGGGTTACTATAAAAAATAAGTACCCCTTACCAAGGATCGATGACTTGTTGATCAACTCAAGGTTGCCTCAATATTTTCAAAGATAGATCTTCTTTCGGGATACCACCAATTGAAGGTGAGAGAAGAAGATATTCCCAAGACGACGATTCGAATAAGGTATGGCCATTTTGACTTTTTGGTAATGCCTTTCGGATTGACTAATGCTCCTTCGGTGTTTATGGATTTGATGAATCGGGTATTCCACAAATACTTAGATTCTTTTGTGGTGGTATTTATTGATGACATATTGGTTTATTCGGCCAATCGTGCGGAACATGAGGAACACTTGAAGATTGTGTTGGAGAAGCTGGGAGAAAAGAAATTATTTGCCAAATTCAAGAAGTGTGAGTTTTGGCTTGAAGAAGTAGCATTTTTGGGCCATGTTGTAAGCAATGATGGTCTAGTAGTGGATCCAGCCAAAGTACAAGCAGTTGTGGAATGGGAAAGGCCAACTAGTGTACGGGAAATCCGTAGTGTCTTGGGCTTAGCAGGGTATTACAAGAGGTTTATTGAGGGGTTTTCTTCATTGTCAGGGCCACTCACTACTCTTACAAGGAAAAATGTCCCATTTGTATGGAGTGATAAATGTGAAGCCAGTTTTCAGGAGTTGAAGCGCAGATTGGTTATTGCACTAGTGTTGACATTGCTTATGGAGTCAGTTGGGTATGTGGTTTATACGGATGCATCGAAGAAGGGCTTGGGATGCGTTCTTATGCAACAAGGCCGGGTTGTGGCCTATGCTTCAAGACTGCTGAAAGTGCATGAAAAGAATTACCCTACAACTGACTTAGAGGAGGACCCCGTAGCTGCATATTTGGGATATTACGATTGAAGCACACCGCTACAGTCGTATTGAGTTGGACTATGGAGTTCACTCTTTTGGGGTATTTTGTAAATGGCTAGTGACATAGGTGTCACATATTCTTTTGTATTAGTGGATAATTGTAAGCCTTAAACAATTAGACACACACACACACACACACACACACACACACACACACACACACACATATATATATATATATATGACTCTTTTATATGGACCACATGTATTTTTAGATGTGCTTTCCGTTATGAGTTGTATTGTTATGATTATTTCGCTGTTAGATATTACTTTGAATATCAGGTACATGATATGGAGCATGTACGTATGTTGGCTAAGCGACATGGAGTCGTGCCGCTGTGATGACCCTTTTATGTTTTAGAAAATGTTTTATACCAAAAAAAAAGGGTCATCACATCACACCCTGCTAACGACATAATGAACAAATTAGTTTGAAAAGAGAATCCTTGAAGCTTAATACTCACAGCCTTGCAACTTCCTGGACTAAACACTTTCTGACCATTAGCTACTCTTACTAAAATTCCATCCCCTTGCAACGGTTTAAAACCTAAACTTGTTGCAAATTTAACATCGAGGAAGTTCTAAGTGCTCCCCAAGTCAATAAGGATGGTCAAGCTATGAAATTGCATAATGCCTACCAACCATATTGTTTTGGGACTAGGTGTCTCAATGATAGCATTGAGGGAAATTTCTGGAAACTCCTCCAAAAAAAAATCACCTGGATCATCTTCCTCCTGAGGTAACTCCCCATTACTCGTATTACTGTCCTCTATATGGCTTCAATCAAGAACAACTTAAGGACACTACAGACATTCCCTCGAACCCATTTAGAATCACATGTATAACACAACCCTTTTTTAAGCCTATCTTCCATCTGGGCTTATGTAATTTTCTAAATAGGGACTAAGGGCTGAGGCTTTCCCTGAGTACCTCCCTCCTTACTACCTTGATGAGCAGCCCATGACTGACCATGCGGTTGCCTTGGTGTAGTAAACAAACTCATCATAAGGCCATTATACCCACTGCCCTTAGAGTATCCCCCAACATAATCAATATTCCCCCTCGAATAAGATTGATTATAAGAGGAACTATTCCATGCAGGCCTAATTACTCTTCGATTAGCCTTAACACTTTCCTCATGAATTCGAGCTAATGAATAAGCATCGATTAAGGTTTTGGGATTAAACATTCTAACTTGCAACCTAATTTCATCCCTTAACCCTCCAGGAAACATACTCAATTTATGAAAATCAGGCAAAGCATGCACCATAGTTGCTAAGGTGTCAAATTGAGTTTTATAGTCTTCCAAAGACCCAACTTGCTTAAGGTTGGTGAGATTTTCCATGGGGTCATCATAAGACCCCTTGCCAAACCGAATCTTCATGGCGCGCAAGAATTCATCCCAAGAAGATAAACTACCACTAGCCTTTAATTCTTGAAACCAAGATAAAGCCTTACCTTCCTTGTGGAATAAGGATATAGACAGCCTCTGCTTATCAGGTGTGCAATATTAATCAAAGAATTGCCCCGCCCTGCAACTCCAAGTTTTCGGGTCCTCCCCATCAAAGCGAGGAAAATTGAACTTCATGGACCGAGTCTGGAACCCATCACCCAAATGATTTCCTTCTTGACCCGAAGGCTCCCCTTCAAAGAAACTCTGCCCCATAATGTCTGGGCAAAGCCCTTTATCCTTCTGAGGTTGGGACTATCGTTGATTAACCCCCCACATTTCCTAGAGCTTCACATTGTTGGCATCAATCAGTTTATGCACTTACTGCAGCAATTCCGTTTGTCCAACTGTATGAACCATCACCAATTGTGACTGCATCTGATCCATTCTACTACCGAGATCTTTCAACTCCTTCGAAACCTGTCCTTCGTCTGCCATGCTTGCAGACCTCATTCTCATAAGCGTGACAAGACCAGTGGGCTTTGATACCACTTGTAACAGTTGTCTTCAATTGTTATGAAAAATTAGTGTATAAAAATGTAAAAAAGAAGAAGAAATGAGGAAGAAAAGAATGAACTTCTGAAATTGTATAGAATCAGCCAATTTTGAGAAAGCCACTCTCCTGGCACGTTCGAGAGTGCAAATCTCCTTTGGTCAAAGAACAACAATGATCCAAGATACTCATTACAATCGCCAGCTACAGCTTATAAAGCTTTCTACAATTACTTACAAAACAAACTACTGAAACGCAGCTAACAAAGAATGAAACGACATAGCTACATGAACCAACTAACTACCCTTAACACATGCATAACCAATCTCAACCGGATTACAGCTGAATAGTGTAATCCACTCCACCATCTAGAAGACTCCAAGTGTGCTGCAGATAAGCTCCCCTAACAAGCCTTCGCACAAACAGCTTCTCTCCCAACTAGCCAAAGCTAGTCGTAGAAGAATAGCCTTAGAAACTAGCCATAGAATAATGCACCCGTGACAAAACACTCACAGGGTTCCTGGATTCTATCGCAGTTTTAAGCCTTTTGTGTTTTTAGGTTAGAAGAAATGTTGAGGACGATGACATATTATTTTGCTCCAAAACACACCGTTTATTGTTAGTTGACTTGCGGCTTCCAAGCTGCAACGCTAGTTTGACTTAAATCATAGAATCCGAGCGCTTTGTTTAACGCAATAGTGGACAATTGGAAAGGTAAAAAAAAACCGCATCTGTGGGCAGATTTATTGATTTATTTTTTTTTCTAATTAATGACTTAAAATTAGCGGGTCAATGGGCAATTAAAAACAAAACAACTCCTTTGGACACGATTGAATCCCCTATTGACTGGCCAGTGATTTTAATTCAAGACTTTTTTTGTGGGTGAACCGACATGACGATTTTTTCAAAACTACTTGATGTTTTTAAAGACTTGATTGCTTCTTCTCTTTTTATTTATTTATTATTTTTTGAGTGGATTTACTTAATCACTTGATTTGGTTGAGACACTCATTTCGTTTAATAGAAGGTGCTGATCCAAATAAAAACTGAAAGAGAAATATTAAGGATATCATATTTTTTACTAGAAGATGAGTACCCAGATGATGTAGAGCTTGTTCGTAAGAGAATTAAAATAATTAATAAAAATAAATGCTAGAGGTACCAATTAATAAGCTTAGTATATATTTAAACCATTGTGTCAAGTCTTCATACAGCGATTTCAAAATATGAAGACTTGACACGAATGAATAAATTAAGGTTAGGCGTGACAAAGACAAAATAAATTGTAAGTTACATTTATATATTTTAAACAATAATTAAATTTATTGAATTAATTATTTACAATCCTGGCTCTGCTACTGTATTAATTTATTTAAACCTGTATCCAGGTGACTAACTAGCTGTCGAGAAATTTCATTAGCAGTGTATAGAGTGGTAAGGGAATCCTCTACCCCTTCTAAAATTATCTCGTAGTATACTATTTTATTCATTATTTTAGTAGATTTGTGTATAAATATCCTCTCTATCTATTGCCAATTTTATTACTTGCATGAGTAATTTTTAATAGTCTTCAGAATGAAAATTATTGATGAAAACTGATATTCTTGAAATCAATATTGTTGACAAAAGTTCATTTATGAAGTACTGACCAATTATAGTAAATTAGTATTTGTTTAAGAGTTCCCAAGATAGGGAAGTCACTATTTTTTTTTTTTTTTTTTAGAAAGTGAAGAAAATGAGAATTGTACAAATGGAAAACCTTCCCATACGTTGCCTCAAGGTATACCAAAAGAAGTGAAAAGAATGAGAAAATATTTTATAAGAGAGGCACATATGTGGAGGAGGTTATTTTGGCCCTAGAGTTATTCACAGAGGTTAAGCTTGGTATTGTTGCTTGGATGAAATTGCAATCGCTGAAGGAATCGTGAAGGCGGTAATTCATCCCTATGTCATACTAAGTGCACTTTAATTAATTAGCTGACGAGACAGGCCTGCGGCCACAGTTCCTTACCATGGTCAAAAAGACCGCGCAACCTTAGTACACAGGGAGTAATAGTGTACATGAGCCATAAAAGATGAATTTTATTCATAAGCAAATATTTATATGATTTATGTAAAATAATGGATTTGTATTTTATATCTTCCCGAGATGTGAAGAGTACAAGTTTTACAAGCACAGTTTTAAAGAAAATGAATTTAACTCAACCGTTTTATGGTTGTGGATTACCTTACTGAGCATTCCTCGCTCACCCTTACTTTATTTTTGTTTTCAGGTTATGAGCAACGGAACTTAGGTGGCCGGAATGGGAATTTAGGCTAGCATTAGGTGTACTGCATGACATTCACTTCAATAAGTGCTCTAGCACAAAATTACATTTTACATTGGTTTATTTTTATTTATGTTGTCAGACATAGATACTATTTAAGAATAAAAGTTTTCGCATTTATTAAGGTTTTGAATAAGAATCATTTTTCGTTCACATTTAATATTTCTGCATGTTAGTTAAATTCTTTGGCAGACCTTATGATTCTTTGCGTATCTGAGTAAGTAAATGGACGAACCTAACCCTAACGGTCTAGGGGCATTACACACGGTCCCTTCCTTTCTTTTGATTGTGTTTTCTTTTGTGTTATGGGTTCTTTGCTGAAGAAAAAAAAAAAGTTTCAGATGATACCTTTTTAGCCTTCTCTCGGTTTTGCCTCTAGATGTTTCGGTTTTGCCTTTAAAAAGAGACAAAATATAAAAGCTTTTCTTTTTCTTTTGGACACCAATTCTGAGTCTTCGAGAACTGTAGTGATATCTCCTTTAACATGTTTTAATTGCTTTGGTTAAAAATACTCTCTTCTAAAGAGAGGAAAAACAAAATGGTACATGTATGTATCTATATATATAATCAGTCAACTCAAAATAAAATGAAAATATTTTCAAAGCGTTGTTAGGCCGCCCAATTGTTTTAACATGCTATTAGACATTAGATATGATAATGGCCTTACTCTTGTACGAGAATTATTTAAGTTGTTGTGCTGTCTAATTATCATTAAAAATGTAAAATCTATTATTTACATTAAAGAAGCTGCTAGGTCTATTTTGTACAAAATACATTTGCTTTTTGAATATTAATACCATTATTTTATTCAATTGTACAAAGATTATATAAGTCTTTAAAATTCTAAATGCCGGTGGTAATGCTAATTTTAGCTTAAAGATATTTTATGTGGGAATATTGTCTGTTTATTTTGTACAACGGTAGGACCTATAATAAATTATTTAGAAGCCAAGAAAATAACAAAGATAATAAATAATATTCTTAGCAATATGTGCTAATTTATTATCGCATGAATAAATTTGTATTGCAGTAATCACTTGTGAAGATACCCTTTGCAAGAGAAAACAGTAAGTATTTATTACTTACTGAGGGTGATGCTGAATTTCCATAATGTTATGATTTCTGTTTTATTTAATTGTTTGCGCATGTGGAATTTGTATATTTTGTTATTTTAATTAATGAATTTAGTTATAAAAGAGTTGGGAGTGACGTTAGCCAACGGACTAGGGAGTGACGTCTGTCTAAGCCAAAGATATTAATAAATAACAAAGTTGTGAGTGACGTCTGCCAACAGACCAGGGAGTGATGTCTGCCTGTGCCAAAAAGATAATAAATTATTAGAAGAGTACGTCTCCTTAGAACTCGCTAAAATGGGAGTTACGTCTCCTATAACATGTAAGATAAGAGTTACGTCTCCAGTCTCCTAGTACCCATTGAGTGGAGTTACGTCTCCTAGATTTTATATGCTGGAGTTATGTCTCCATATGATAAATGCAAAAAGAAAATGGTTATTTAAATAAATAAGACCGTGCATATAAGACTATCATTTTATTATGTCATTGCATTGTCTTCTTTATTTATAATAAATCAGAAATCATACTATTATTGAAAACAGTTGACTCACTTATGGGTAGGGGTGTGCAAAACTCACAATCCCTGCCCCGCCCCGCAGAGGACCGGGTTTTCGGATTTTTTTGCGGGTTAGGGTCTTAATTTGAGAAATTTGTGCGGGGCGGGGCCGGGCGGGTTGCTGGTTTAGCCTTTTAAAAAATGCGGATCCCCGCCCCGCCCTGCACAGATGAGAAAAAGAAAAGAAAAGAAAAAGAAATCATGTTTCTTAGAATTTTATCTTATAATTAATAGGGCTTTTAGTTTAGTTTACAAGGCTAATTCCATGGAAAATGTTCTTGTATAGAAATAGGAACGATTGAAAGATATGTGTCAACATGTTGAAGGACTAAATTTAAAGAGCTTTGAAATTATAATTTTTTTCTTTAAGGGGTAATTACATTTTCCCCCCATGAACTACCGGCCTGTGTCATTTTGCCCCCATGAACTACCACTTCGACCAAAAGAGAGCATCAAACTACCATTTTTACACACTTTGCCCCCTTCTGTCAGTCTAATTCATGGAAAGACGTAAATGCCCTAACTCAATTTCAAAAATGACTTTAATACCCTCATTTAAAAAAAAAAAAAAAAAAAAGATTGAAGGAAAAGGGGTGGCGGCAGGTGGCCGGGTGGCTCGCGGCCACCCCGGAAGCTGGGTGGCCGCGCGGCCCCCCTAGGTTCTGGAGAGGCCGTGCGGCCACCCCTTAGGCCGGGGTGGGCCGCGAGCCACCCCAGAGGTGGCTCCGGCCACCTCTGGGGTGGCTCGCGGCCCACCCCGAAAGCTGGGTGGCCGCGCAGCCACCTAGAAATGACCTAGGGTGGCCGCGCGGCCCCCCCAGGTTCTGGGGAGGCCATGCGGCCACCCCTTAGGCCGGGGTGGGCCGCGAGCCACCCCAGAGGTGGCCGGAGCCACCTCTGGGGGTGGCTCGCAGGCCACCCGGCCACCTCAGGGGTGGCTGCCGCCACCCCTTTTCCTTTCAGGTTTTTGGTTTTTTTTTTTTTTTTTTTAAATATATTAATTTTAATATTTTTTATTAATTACTGTAGAGGGTATTTTGGTCTTTAAGTCAAAATTAAAGGTAAAAAATGGCATATTCCATCCAAAATTAACGGAATTCCTGACGGAAGGGGGCAAAGTGTATAAAAATGGTAGTTTGATGCTCTCTTTTGGTCGAAGTGGTAGTTCGTGGGGGCAAAATGACATTGGCCGGTAGTTCATGGGGGGAAAAGGTAATTACCCATTTCTTTAATGAAACAGAGTGGATTCCCTAAAAATATGACTTTGCATTCATAAGATTCTGTTAAAAAATAATATGAATTTAATTTTTTTATTAAAAAAACCAATATTTTTTCGAATTTTTATTTTTTACGACATAAAATCAAAATTACGTAAATGCCACTTAAAATACTCGCCCCACCCCGTAATCCCCGCAATCCCCGCCCCGCACGGGTTGTCTTTATTAAGTGCGGTTTGCGGGTTGGAAATTTCCGACCCGCATAGGTGCAGGGCAAGGCCAAAAAAGGCGAAAAACCGCCTCGGCCCGCCCCATGCACACCCCTACTTATGGGTATATGGAATTGTGGTATTATGAATGATTATGCAGGGACTGAGGATGAGGAACACTAGGATTACCAAGATTGTTGTGCTAATCCTGATGAGTGTGGATGAGGTTATCTACCGCCTCTTGAGTGTGATGGACTACCCTACTTAGTCTATCCTTTATTTATGTGTCAGACTCATTTTTAAATGTTTCTTTGGTGCTGTAATATTTATTACAATAAGGATTATATTTTATAACAGTGTCGTCTATGGCACAAATGTTAAATGCTTTGTGTGTATTTATTATGTTAAAACGCTAAATTATATTATTTATATATTGAGGTAATTCAATCAGCTTTGATATGTTATATTCCCAAGTTATTAAGAAAAAAAAATATTTCACTGCCAAATCTTAACTATGATGATACCATAATGTCATGTGAAAATTCAAAATATTCACTTACGTCTTTTTGTAAAAGGCAGGGCGTTACAATAGTTTAGTAACTTACCATTTACATATATATTTCTTTAATTAAGGCATTGCCTATTGATAAGGGTTCATATTTCAATGCCGAAAAAGGTGGAAAGACAAGTAAAAATGGATAGTTTAATGGAAGCACTTTCGATATTGACGAGTGTAATTCTAAGGAAGAGCATATATGTATATCATGAATCCTTTGTCTTGTTGATGGACTTCTTCCAGTTTTGGTGTCGGCAATCCAATTTTCCCGTTTCATTTTCATGTATACTACCGCCGTTTCAGGCATGTACTCCTACGCTCCCATGTCATCGGCGGTGGCACGACATGATCGTTAGTTCTACAAACTTCACAGTGAAGTAAGTGTTGGCTTGGCTTCTGTTTTGCTGTGTTGTGAGTTTACTTTCTTTGAATACCATGATTTCCAATTTAATTAATGTGTAATTAATTAATAAACTCGGAGACCATTCATTTCTGATGAATCTGAGTTCGCTTGAAGTAATTTTTTGAGGATTAATTTGACTATTATGTGCATTTGTGCTTCATGCATGATTCTTCCCTAAACGTGACACGTGTTCCTCATCAAATTCCTGTGACATAGTCATGCAAATGAGTGAAGCTTGTTTCAGGCTATAATATTTGGTATTTTGATTCTAATCTTCTAATCAAATCTACATGGTATTGGCTGATCGATCTACTAATTAATTAAATGATTTTGGGGATCCGTCATTGAATCAATTGCTCGATCGGACCCTTTTGTCTTCTAAGTGTAATGAAATTGCATGCTCACTAGTACTCCATTTGTCTCATGCAGTAATCATGAAATTTTAATTCGATCAACATCTTTTGTATTTCTTTCCAAGAATAAGTCGTGAAGGAAATGATCTTTACATGGAAATGAAACAATCTGGAGTTATCAATAAACAAAATATTGTAGAATCAAAAGTGGCTCTATTGATCATGATTTTACTCAAGTCACGATATTCTACCACATTTCCCATTTATAATTGAAACTTGAAACTATTGTGCACATCCAAGTTTCAATAAAAAATAAGTGGATTAACTTTGTGGAATGCAAAATGTTCAAAGCATAATTACAGACCAATATATGTTTATTGGGTAATATGAGATGTTGGAGTAAATTAAAGTGGTTTGAAGAGAGGGAGCTAAAGCAAGTAAGAGGAGTGTGAAAATTGTGTTATGCTTTTTTATTCATGTTAAATGTGGTTTTTAGTTAACTATATATATATCTTAGCTACTTCTAGGACAATAGCAGAATTTACAATGGGGGATATTTGTATTGCTCTAAACCAGATGGCAGCCCTAAAAGCACCGGGTTTTGATGGCTTCACGGCTGGTTTTTTTCAACAAAACTGGGCCACCATTCATCTGGAGGTTTGCAATGACATTCTTTATTTCTTTCAAATTGGTGTTTTAGACCCTAAGATTAATGCCACTAATATTACTTTGATTCCAAAAACTGATTCTCCTTGTAGTGTCACAAATTTTAGACCAATTAGTTTATGTAATGTCGTATATAAACCAATCTCTAAAGTTTTGGCCAAAAGACTAAAAGAGATTTTACCATAAATCATTTCCCCGTCTCAGAGTGCTTTTATTCCTGGGCGACTGATTTCTTATAACATTATTGTGGCATATGAGATTATGCATTCCATGCAGACCCGTATGTGGAGTAAGGTTGGGTTTATGGGGATGGAGCTGGATATGAGTAAGCCTTACAACCTGGTGGAGTGGGCTTTTTTGGAAGCTATGATGTATAAACTTAGCTTTGATGCTCGATGGATTCATCTAGTGATGACATGTGTCCGATCGGTTTCTAATTCAGTGGTGGTCAATGGCCAACCGGTGGGAAATATCTTACCTACGAGAGGGATTTGACAAGATGACCCAATCTCCCCCTATCTCTTGCTGATCTGTACTAAAGCTCTAAGCTCTTTGATAGCCCAGGCAGTGGATGCAAGAGTCATTACAGGAGTTCCTACTTCGCCTCGTGGCCCTTGACTTAGTCACTTGTTATTTGCAGATGATAGCTTGCTCTTTTGCAAAGCTAATTTGGTTGAATGGAGACATATAATGAGTATACTAAAAGTCTATGAAGCTGGTTCGGGGCAAAAACTAAATCTCCAAAAGACTTCGATCCTCTTTAGCCGTAATACTTGTAACGCCAAAAGACAAGAGATTCTTAGATTTCAGGCTTTTCTGAGGTTCAACGGATTGATAAATATCTTGGTCTGCCTTCATTTATTGGGAAAGCTAAAATTCAGTCGTTTAATAGTATTAAAGATCGGGTGCAGCAACGACTCATAATTGGAAGATTAAGTTCCTTTCACAAGCGAGGAAAGAAATCCTACTTAAGGCGGTGGTGTATGCAATCCCTACATATAGTATGAACGTTTTTCTTCTTCGTATCACTTTATGTAGGGAGCTTGAGGGGATGATACAGAGCTTTTGGTGGGGGCACGTAGCAAATGAGTCAAGAGTGCACTGGATGAGTTGTGAGAAGATGTGAAGATCAAAAGCTTTGAGGGGTCTAGGTTTTCGTGATTTGATTATGTTCAATAAGGCATGGCTTGCTAAACAGGGATGGTGAATTGTAAAGGACCAAAACTCCCTAGTTTCTCAGGTGCTAAAGGCCAAATATTTCCCACACAATTCTTTTTTGGTGGCTGAGATGGGAAATAGTCCCTCTTTTGTGTGGAGAAGCTTGTTATCTTCTAAGGACTTGCTTAATGAAGGATTGGTATGGAGAATTGGAGATGGGAGTAATATTAAAATTTGGCAGGACAAGTGCTTACCAACACCTATTACATATTCGGTACAATCCCCTCCTAGGGTGATCTCTGCAGATTCTCTTGTATCAGTTCTTATTGATTAGGAGGCTCACACATGGAATATAGAGCTCATCAATTCCATTTTCATGCCAGATGAGGCTAAGGTAATTGCTTCTATTCCTTTGTGTTCTTCTCTTCCTCTGGATAAACTTGTATGGCAGGGTACCACAGATGGTGTTTTCTCGGTGAGGAGTGCTTACCATATGGGTATGGACAGTAATACTCGAGGAAGAGGAAGTGCATCTAGAGTTTCTCAAGAGAACAGAATTTGGAAGGTTATCTGGAATTTGGAGGTTCCAAATTCTGTTAAAATGTTCATGTGACGTGTTTGTAATGATCTTCTTCCAACAAAGTGCAACCTGTTAAAGAGGAAGATGGTGAAATATAGTCTGTGCCCTTGTTGTTGCAGAGAGGAGGAAACGGTGGTACACGTCGTCTTGCCCAACGGCCCAAGATGTGTGGGGAGGTGGAACTATGATTTTTCAAAAACGTGCTTTTAATGGTGAAACGGTACAACAGTTCAGGGATTTTTGTATGGATCGTTTGAGGGCTAAGATCTAAACTTAATGGCTGTTCTTGCAAGGCGAATATGGTTGAGGTGAAATAAATTTATTTTTGAATCTTTGTTTACTTACCTGCGGATCATCTATTCAGAGGCTATGGCTCTTTTAGGGGAGTATCAAAGATGTAATAAAAAGGGGGAAGATCAACCTTATGTGGAAATTCTGCCGACCTTGTCAAGACCTCGAATAGGTTGGTGCCCCCCTCCCAGTGTATTTATAAAATTCAGTTGGGATGCTTCAATAAATATTACAAAGAAGTGTATTGGTATTGGTATTGTGACGAGAGATAATACTAGAAATGTCCTTGGAGTAAAGTCCCTTACAAAGAAGGTTGTAGTGTGCCAAAGTTGGCAGAGGCTACGATAGCCTATGAGGCAGTGGTGTTTTGTAAAGAGGCAAGATTTTATGAGATTATATTGGAAGGGGATGCAAAACAAGTCGTAGATGATGTGAAATCAAGAACCACCAACAATGATGCTGTTGGTCATTTTGTAGAAGGTATAATCACGGAGATGCAAGGATTACGAGAAGTATCTATATTTCATGTGGGAATAGAGGCTAAAAATATTGCTCATCAATTAGCAAAAGATACATTTACCAAGGAGATTGACTCTGTTTGGCTTGAAGATTTTCCCAATTTTATTATGCATGCTGTACTTAGGGAGCTTTCCTCTCCCTAGATCTCGTGTATGTGATCAATTTGTTTACATCTATGCAGATTGGCTACTTTGCTCCAAAAAAAAAAAAAAAAAAGAATAATAATATAAAATAATATTAGATGAGAGCTGGTGTCAACATTTCTCAACAAAAGTTTTCGAAATTGGACGTACTGATGACAACCATTAGCCACATCAATTGAATATGAGCTCATAATGTGCTCATTGACATACTTCAACGTAATTACAATAAAATCCCTGGGCTTTCATTAATTTGACCGCAATTATTTAACTTGATTTTTTTCAATGCACAGTATACGTTCTTTCGAGTACAATTGAGTCATGGTTGATGTTTGATGTTCAATTTTGGTTGCTTTAAAATCAATAAAAAAAAATAAAAAAAAATAAAAAAATATTTATTTAAAGTAATAATATTTAGAGAGTTTTAATATTTGGTGCTTTTAAAAAATAGATTGTTAAAATAACAAAAATATATTTTTTAGCCAAAATTTGACTAAACTTTCAAGAGTTCACTAAGAATGCTATGTAAGACCACCTCCAAAAAAAAAATTAAAAAAAAAAAATGCATAAAAGAATGCAAAACTCTAAAGAATGTATTACATCAAATAGTCTAACTCCAAAGTAATACCGAGAATATCGTAAGGTCCAATGGGCCTAGCTAAAGGCCCAACTGTTTAAAGGACGGGTTTTGTTGGACTAAACCAAACATTTGAATCTCTCTCCTCCGCTGCATGTCCAACAAAACTCATTTCACATTTTGCTAATTTGCCTGAAGTAGGCCGTTAAAATATGGGCTTAAGCGCGGAGATCCAAGAAGGTGCTCCATTGGAAGTTCTTCGTCACCAGCTGCATTGCCATACTTCTCCAAGATGGTGTCCTTCGTTTGGAATTTCAATTTCTCCTTGATGACCTTATAATTCTTATAAAGCAACTCGGCTTGGGATGGAGTAGCTTGCATGTGAATGTCTTGTCCCTTGTCAAATGCTTTACAAGCATGGATGTCAAGTTGCTTAAATTCCAAAGCTTCACCACTATCTCTATGGTGATTATCTCCCTATAATATAAAAATTCAAAAAAACCAAAGTGAGATCAATATATAATATAACCTTGCAGCTGCACCTTAAGCAAATCATAATAAGTTAGAATAGTAATTGAATAATTAAATACACTCATTCCTATTAGCTAGCTTAAGTTTTTGAAATATGTGATAATTTAACATAATATAATATCTAATCTTCAAGGGCACTTACCCCATAGAACTTCTCATTAGGATCTGCATCTGGCAAAGGATCTTCACGCATGGACCGGGTTTTGGGATCATAATGTGCAGAGCTGACATCAAGATTTAAAAGATATTTTGCTGTGTCCTCCCGAATACGCAAGTTCCTGCAAAATGTATACTTCAGTAATGACTATTTATAACATCCAACACACAAAGTGGGAATATTTTTCCACATAGTTGTATATGAGACCAAGCAAACACAACCATGGAACTTTCTATATTCCAAAAGGAAAACATTCACTTCTCTTCTTTAATTGGAGTGATAGTAAACAGGTGGAAGTAGAGGGGATCTCTCACCTCACAGTTCCAGTGCTTCCACCACCTGTTGTACGTACACGCTTTTCAACCTTTGCAAAGTCCATTTGTTTGCTTTCATCAACCTTGGATTCATCTACCGTTAGACCATCTTCTTCTTTATCGTCATCACTTACCCCAGCCTCATCATTTTGGTTATTGTTCTCCTCAAGTTTCTTAAGTTGTTGGACTTTGAGGAATTTCCTTCGAGCTCCATCTCTTGCTTCATATCTCTCAATGACATAGGCATAGGTGGATGCATCATAGCCATTCCACCGGTCCCGTTTACCATCATAGTCAAGCTCAAATGTCTCTATTTTTTCATCAGGGGCAATGTGTTTGTTCGTCCATTTTGCTCCCACTTTCCGGGGTCTATCCATGCATGAATTTGAATCGTGTGTCATAGCTCCACAACTGTTAAAAAGCATTTATCAATTATTATGATACACATGCAATAAAGACAAGAACTAATAACATAGGCTTCTTTTTGGTTGGTAAGAAGAGAAGGCTGTACACAAGCCAACAACCCAAGTTTTTGGCATTACCACCAATGGACTTTTGAATGAATTACTGGACTAGGCTTTTTTTTTTTTTCTTTTAAGAAAAGTAATCGAAAGTTTTATAAAAAAATTAAAAAAAAAAAAAAAAAAAAAGTGCAAGGCGCCCCTAAGTACAATTACTAGACTAGGTTTTTTAGCCATTTGATAGCTAGATAGAGTAGGAGGAACACTGACACTCAGGTGGGGGGAGGGAGAGAGATCACTCACTTTTCACATGCACCCTTCCTGTACTTGTCAGCTTGGTAAATCTTTGCACCTCTGTCATACCATGATTTTGTGTAATTCGGATCTGATTTCCACTTCCTTTGATGTTTTAAACTCTGAAAGATGCAAAAATAAAGAACATTTCAATTTTAAGAAGCTCTACATGCCGGTCTAAACGACCAAGAACAAGAGAAGAAATATACTTACAGGCCTTTCAGCATTGAGATACCAAGGTGCAGATGACATATACTGGGGAATATGAGGGTTGATCTCTTTTCCATCCTCGTCAACCTCAGCAGGTGCAAGCCCAGCTTTACGCGCTTCTTCCAATTCAATTTGCTTCCGATGGTCCTCCCTAGACTTAAATGCAACTGCAAGCAGCACCATATATAAACAAAATATATATTGGATGATTTAAAATGTTTTTTTTTTTTTTTTGATAAGTAAAAATTCATTAAAAAGCGCAGAGGGGCGCAATCCTAGTACACATGAAGTACACATAGGAGCCCCTAAAAAGAGGACTGAAACGAACAAGAAAGTAAAAAATCAGCGTACGGCATACTACCCAAGCTATGCGCCGACACCCAAAAATATACATATTAAGCACCTTTCTACAAAGAGTCCCAAAATGTTAACTTCATGAAAGATGAAAGACAGCACTTCACAAAATCGCGAATTGGACTAAGTACCAGGAATTTGATAAATTAGTGTTAAAACCAACAACATCATTTATCATGAGTAGAAAGAAGAAATCCAATTTTATAACAATTAATATCCACGCTGTACATCTTACTCAACAGCTATAACAGTAACACGATATAAAAATTGCCGAAATAAATAACATAAGCAAATAAGCCACTATCAGCACAAGTAACATGTCTTGCAGACTTGTAGTTTTCACGTGCTTCACGGTTTTCTCATTGATAAATACAACACATGGACCCCTATAGTATTGAACCCATGACCTTATCCTCCAGTCTTGATGCTCCCTCGTTCAAATCATTTGTTTGTTATTCTTTTTTTAACCTAAATTTCAAATAATGCAAACCTTTCTCTAAATTTTAGATTTTTTTTTTTTTTTAAAAAAAATAATAATTAAAATCTGAACCCCCCACAAGGAACCCTGAAAAATGCGAAATTTCGTACAAACCAGCAAAACGACCAAATTCCAACCCAGAAACGCAACAAAATGATTTGTTACAATCAATTATAAGAAATTATAGAAACAGATGCTCCAATTGATCCAAAAAATTTCAAGATTGAAGTATAAAATAGAGTACAATAAAATTAGGTTCATATGAGAGAACCAGAAATAGCGGGGGAGCGAAAAGATCCAAGTACCTGAAGCGGTCGCCATCCCCAAGCTCTACGATCAGAGGAAGACTCTGAAATCAGAAACCCTAGAAGAGAGAGAGAGAGAGAGAGAGAGAGAGAGAGAGAGCGCCAAAGGACCTGATTGGTTGAATCGGAGGGTGAGCCGACAGGTTAAAATCATGCCAGTACAGAAGAGCGCTGAAAACAGAAGAATTGAAGAGAGAATTTGGGGGGAAAACTTACAGTTTCGGGAGAGTGCAGAGCTCTTTCCTTCTTCCACTGAACCCGAAAACCCTAGCGATTGTAAGCGCGCGTTTTGGAGTTAGTTCTTTTGGGAGAGAAAATAAGGTTATCAAAGAGACTCGGAACTCCTTCAAGGTTTCGTCTTCTTGAAGGAATAAGTTTGAAAGTATATATATATATATGGTTTCCTAGTTCCCACAGGATTTAATTCAGACAATCTCGGCCCTTGAACCGACTCTCCGTATGTTATATTAGTTTTTTTTTTTTTTTTTTTTTTTTTTTTTTCTTTTAAGTAACACAAGAATATAACCCGCGTCATGCGGCTGGTTTTTACTAATTAAGACTCGTTATGCGTTTATGTTTAAAAAGTAATAGATAATGTATAAAATAATTTAAAAAAAAGTTTAAAATCATTCTATTAGAATGCTACATTTAATTTAAGAAACAAAATAAAAATTTAAGAATAAAAATAAGAATGAAAATAAGCAAACGTATATTGTAAATTCTTTCGATTATAGGCTCTCCTCCTATTGATTCATCTTCCAATATAAATAAAAACCACATAATTTTGAAATTTCAAAAAAAAAAAAAATACATAGCAAAATTAAAAGAGCTTTTTTTTAAAACAAACTAAATCAAAAAAATTTACTCAACATTTAATGCATTAAAATCCTAGTAAATCATACCAATTGGTAAAAAGAATCGCATAAAACATGTTAAAATCATTATTTACATAGGTGTAGTCTTAATCATCTATTTTAAGTGGGGAATAAAACTTTCTTATTGTTGATAACTTTCATTTAACTATGAAAATTCACAATATTGGAGTGTCGATGTAGTTTACTAAGGTGAATCATGTCCTGGTGCGTGGATCGAAAATGTTGTAAGAGATCACATCAAGCTGGTAGAATACTAGAATTGCGCTCTAGCTGTTTCAAAATATAAAAGTTATTGGTTTTACATACGTGGGTTGACTGCCACGTTGAATTATTTTTGTTAGTTGGAAATAAAACCAATATAATTTCAAACATTAAAAAAATGCAAAGCAAAATAAACACGATATTTTTTTTATGAATTCAAAACAAAATAAAATATTGCACTCAACATCTCTTTTAGTGTTTCGAAAGCATTTATCTTCCTTTGTTGCATAATAATTCAATAAATTTTTTCCTTCTTTTGCTTGTACTTACAAAAAAATGCCTAAAAATTTGACAAATAAAACAAATGAAAATTTTAAAAATAAAATAAAAACAAAGACAAAACATTTAAATAAATAACTGCTCAAACAAATATTTTATAAATAAAACAAAGATAAATTTAGATCTCAACCAAAACCCAAATTCAAATTGATGTTTCATTTAAAGAAACTTTTTCGATAAAGAAACATTAAAGGAAAAAAATGAATTTATAGTCACAAAAAATGTATACATAAAAACATAAAGATATGTTAATGCAACATAATTTTGGATTAAATAGAAACCCTAGACTGAATTAACGTTAAATTCAACCTCTATATAACCACAAAAAAAAAAAAAAACAAAACAAAACAAAACAAAAACAAAAAACAAAAAAACAAAGTACTTCACAAAAATAAAAGATATATTTTTTAAAAAATAAAAATAAAACTAAAAAATCTTTACTTCAGTACTCTATTCTTTTCTTGAGTGTCGTTGCTCTTAAGTAGATTTAATAACAACACTCCATACATCCATAGGTGCAAATTTTAAAACTAACCTGTAATTTTGTATTGGAGGGGATCACATAATTCATGTAAAAATTGTCAAAGGCACTCTGAAACTATGTTATTTCACGTATAACAACAGCTCAAACACACAATATGTAGAGAGAAGAAGAAAGTTTGTTACCTCTTCTAGGGTAGTACAAACAATAGTTTATGAAAAAGGAGGTACACTTATCAATTAAATAGAATGCCACATGTCACCATTTTAGAAAATCCTTTTGTTGATTCCCCCCCCCCCCCCCCCCGCCCTCCATACACACACGCACACACACATATATATAGGAGTACCCGTTCAGGTGACTGCATAACTCATCAGCTCAGTGATTGGTGTGCCAGTCGAGTCGACTCTTCCAAGGGTTCCATATCCAGACTCAGTGGAGCCTCCCTCTATGGACGAACTTGTTAAGTTCTTTGATCCACGACAAGCTCAGGAAGATGCACTCTAGCAGATAAAGATTGTGACATTTATCTCTTCGTATCGGTTCCTTGCAAAATTGTGTTACACAATCTCTGGTCCTTGGGACGCCGTAGTGGGCTTGTCCTTAAAAGAGCTAGACTGGTGTATGCTCTTATTTAAAATGTATGGTTCTATATGTGCAAATTTCTTTTGCACGTTTTGATTGATATGTTTGATGATCATACATGTGGACTGCCTTTCAGATGCTTAGTGACGAGGATTTGTCAGAGATATGTGCCATACATTCCTCCTATAGAGCAATTCCTCATGATCCAAGATTCTCTTGGCTCGCAAACTATTATGAAGTCTGATGCACAGCTCTCACGGTATGAGGATCCTATTGATGCTAAGTCCCCTCCACATGCTCCACCGCCTCAGCCTCATCCCTCAGCAATTTCCTCCTCACAGTCTACTCCTCCTCCATCCAGTTTTGAGGAGATGTATTCTCTGCTGTCTGCTCAGATGATCACTGGCTTTCAGCACTTACAGGGATGTATTTCGTCTGTTGATGCTCGAGTTCACGCTCTGGATGCAAAAGTGGAGCGATGTCTGGAACACTTGGAGAGTGATGATGATGCAGATGAAGACTTGGATTAAGTGTTGCGTCACTTATTTATTTTTATCATGTATTTCAATAATCTCTTTCAGACTAGGGCTTTTATTTTTGAACAATTAGTTATTTTGTTCAAACTGTTTAACCCTTTGTGGTTTATTTTGTTTGGCTTTTACTCCTCTGTTTTACCCTTTGTCCTGCTGAGACAAAAAATGGGAGTAATTTTAATTTTGGTATAAGTCATTTTGTCACAAAATGGCCAAATGGGGAGTTTGTTGGTTTATTTTTATTAGCTCATTTTGTGCTGACAACAAAGCTTCCAAAATAAGAAATTTCCGTTTATGAAATTTCTATATCAAAGACACTGTATTTTCAGAATACTCCAAGAATATTTGCAGAAGTTTTAATTTCTATATGGAAAGGGCTCAACAAGAAAGAAATCGATTGATATCTGACTTAGAAGATTCTGAAGACGTTTAGCTGTTCAAAGTTGGTTCTCCCTAGTAATTGTCCAGATGCCCAGTACCAGATTTCGGACGCTCAAGCCAAAAGACTTAGTGTCACTAGCTAGACAGTCCGAACGCTACACCAGGCGATGAAGTCAGTAGCTCAGGGTCTAGAAGCCGTCCAAATGGAACAGCGGACGCTAAAGTCAGTGAGCTCCCGTCAGCAAAGAGATCAAACGCAAATGCGATAGGTGCAGACGGTGGGACTTCCCAAAGCAACCGTCCAGACGCTGTGTTGCTCAGTCCGGACGCACTTCTCCAAATTCTCATTAAAGAAGTCGGTTGCTGCTTTCAGTCTGGACGCATCAGCAGTTCGTCCGGACGCCGCCAGTGGAATTTTGAATTATAGTAGAATTAGGTTTTCTGAAGCCTATTTAAAGAGGCTTAAGGGGTGTTTATTTATAAGGATAAATGAGTATTATATAAACTCCAGTGTGCTAAGAGAGGGTGTTTAAGTAGAAACAATGTTATGTGCTAACTCTCTTAGAGTTTATTTTATGTGTGTTGTGTTATCAACCAATGAAGTTTAACTTAGGGAGGAGCCCTAAGTTAAAGGATTCCATTGCAGACCCCTTCAAGTAGGAGACCTAGTTGGGAAGCGTTCGTGTATAGGTATACGTTAGAGTGCAAGGTACGACCACTGCATCGGGTGTATGTAAGTGTTACTGCTTTGTTATTAGCTTTGTTTTCTGATAGTAGATATCTTGGGTTTGGCTACCCTAGAGTGATTTTTCTTTTAATTGAGTTTCCACTTCATTACCAAAATATGTGTCTTTTAATTCTGCATATATACATACTTTGGTATTTGGTTGTTTGTACACACGCACACAAGGGGTCACGTTTTTTTTTTTACAATTGGTATCAGAGCGGTTACACTCATATTTTGGATTTAATTCCTGAGTGTTTATCCCTTGACTCCTATCATGTCTTAGAATCTTAATTATGTTTCTCCATTCGATGGCACTAATTATGGCTATTGGAAGGCACGCATGAGACTTTTTCTAAAATCTCTTAATGTATGGCAAATAGTTGAGTCTGGTTGGACCCCAGAAGAACCAACTGCCATACTGACTGCTATCCAATCTCAAGCGCGTCGCTCCAATGATAAAGCCTTGAATGCCATCTGTCAAGCACTCTCACCTTCTGAATTCTCACGAATCTCACATTGTGAAGTTGCTACTAACACGTAGAAAATTCTAGAAACCACATAGAAGGTACTAAGATTGTCAAATCTACAAAACTTCAAATGCTGGTTTCACAGTTTGAAGGAATTAAGATGCTTGAGGATGAATCTTTTTGTGAGTTTTACACCAAGATTACTGATTTGAAAAATTCTATGATAAATCTTGGTAAGAAAGTCTCTGATGTAAAACTCATCAAAAAGATTCTCAAATCTTTGCCCGAAAGGTTCCGCATAAAGGTAACTATTATTGATGAAAGCAAAGATCTGGATGAGATGAAAATGGAAGAGCTTGTTGGTTCTCTTCTCACTTATGAATTGAGCTTGCCCCCGGTAAAAAAGATCAAATCCCTCGCTCTTAAAGCCTTTAAAAGTATGAGCAAAGAATCTTCTGATGAGGATTTGGATGAGGAAGAACTGGCCATGATTGCCAGGAAATTCAGAAAATTACTAAAGTCTAAAAGATTTAGGAAATTTTCTGATAATTTCCAAGGTAAGCCCAAGTACCCTGAACAAGAAAAGGGCGATATTGATGAAAAGGATCCTAGAGGTCCTAGATGTTTTGAGTGTTAAGGTTTTGGGCATATCCGGGCAGACTGTAGAAATCTGAAGCAGGCTGAGAAGAAGGCTCTCGCCGCCACTCTCAACGATGACTCAGAAAAAGAAGAACTCTAGGTAAGGATTCTAAACTGGTTGCTTTTGTAGCTTCACATAATGATCCTAATGAGTCTTACTACTATGAGAGTAGTGATGATGAAACACTTGTGAACGTTTACAAGAAGCTCTATCTAAAATTCATGGAATTAAGAGCTGTAAACCAAAAGAATGTGCTTGATCTGAATCTGCTAAGAACTGAGAAAAGTACATTAGTTGAAAAGATTAGGGGCCTAGAAGAAAATCTATTAGAGATTCAGTTACAGTTAGAGAAGTTCACAGACAATAGGCTAGCTCAAATGCTGATTGGGCAAAAGAGCTCTCATGATAAGACTGGCCTAGGATTTAATGCTTCTGTTTCTGATTTGACTAACAATTTCTTCTTCCTCTAAGATTGTCTTAGTCAAGCCTCAAGATGCAAAGCGTCAGATTCCCTGTGAGGACAAAGATAAGGCATTATTTTTTTATTGGCCAAAGGGGGTGTTTGTTGGTTTATTTTTATTGGCCCATTCTGTGTTGACAAAAATGCTTTCAAAATAAGAAATTTCCGTTTCTGGAATTTCTATATCAGGGACACTGTATTTTCAATATACTCCAAGAATATTTGTAGAAGTTTTAATTCATATATGGAAAGGGCTCAACAAGGAAGAAATCTTCTGATATCTGACTTAGAAGATTCTGAAGACTTTTAGCTGCTCAAAGTCGGTTCTCCCAACTGTCCGGACGCCTAGTGCCAGAGTCCGGATGCTCAAGCTAGAAGACTCAGTGTCACCAAATGGTCCGAACACTACACCAGACGATGAAGTCAGTAGCTCAGGGTCCGGAAGCAGTCTAAACAAATCAACGGACTTTGAAGTCAGTGAGTTCCCGTCAGCAAGGAGATCGGACGCAGATGCGATAGGTGCAGACGGTGGGACTTCCCAAAGCAACCGCCCGAACACTATGTTGCTCGGTCCGAACGCACTTCTCTAGATTCTCATTCAAGAAGTCAATTGCTGCTCTCAATCCGAACGCATCAGCAGTCCATCCAGACGCAACCCGTGGAATTTTGAATTCTAGTAGAATTAGGTATTTTTAAGCCTATTTGAATAGGCTTAAGGGGTGTTTATTTGTAAGGAGTATCATATAAACTCCAATGTGCTAAGAGAGGGTGTTTAGGTAGAAATAGTGTTATGTGCTAGCTCTCTTAGAGTTTATTTTATGTGTGTTATGTTATCAACCATTGAAGTCTAACTTAGGGAGGAGTGGCCTTAAGTTAAAGGATTCCATTGAAGACCCCTTTAGGTAGAAGACATGGTTGGAAAGCGTTCTTGTATAGGTACACGTTAGAGTGCAAGGTACGACCACTGCATTTGGTGTATGTGAGTGTTACTACTTTGTTACTAGCTTTGTTTCTGACAGTGGATATTCAGGGTTTGGCTGCCCTAGAGTGGTTTTTCTCTTAATTGAGTTTTCACTTCGTTTCCAAAATATATGTGCCCTTTAATTCTGCATATTTACATATTTTGGTATTTGGTTGTTTGTACACACGCACATAAAGAGTCACGTTTTTTTTTTTCAATCCCAAAAGCTTAAGCTGATAGAAAGATAAATTTAATTATTTAATCAATACTTTAACACTCATTCTCATGTGTTGGCTTAAACTCTCTTTTAATATGTGAGACCCAACATGTAGAATGTTTAATTGAAATTGAAGGCAAATGACGGAATCAAGGTTCAAACTCAGGATCTTTTGACTCTGGTATGATATTTAATCACCACTTGTCCTAAAAGCTTAACACACCTTCTTGATGACGCTCTTCACCACCGTGGCTTGCTAATGTTGGGTTTTTCTATGTTTACCTGTTGTATTTTTGTATTTATTTTTGTTGTTGGTGGGTTATTGTCTCCTTGGTTCTTGTTTTTTTGTCCTGTAGAGGAGACTTTTGTTCCTAGAGTGTGTTTCTTCTTGACAGAAGACCTTGTTCTGTTTTCTGGAGTGCTTTCACCTCCTCATGTATAATACTAATAAGAACTAAACAATGAAGTATATTTTAAAGATTTATATTAATGTCTAAATAATTACTTGAAAGACCCCTCGCCCGCCTAAAAAACTTTTAACTAGATACAATTAAGCCTTGCCCACCTCAAAAATATAAGTGCCCCACTCCTAGTTTGGATCAGAATCTCTCTAGATAACTTGTTGTCGCCCAAAGAAAGCTTTTCTAAGCTTTATAGATTGGATATTTGAGGTTGGATTTTGCTTGTAGAAGTTGGAAAAGGCTGAAGGAAATGAGAAAACAGAGAGGGAAATAGTGGGCCTTTGAAGGACTGAGTTGGGAGGCCAAGTTGGCAGGAGAAACTGACTCAATCGCGTGTGAGGTAGATGGATTCCAGTAGAATAGAAGATGTGGGTTTTCAAGAAATTTTTAAAGAAATGAGAACTTCTCTTTATGGGTTTTGCTCATTTTGGTCTGAAATGGCCAAGAGAAATAGGTGAAGCACAAAAAGAGTGAAAATTTGAAGCTTGAATGTCATAGCTGTTGAGTAAGAAAAAGTGTATGAAAACCCTTTCTCTCTCTAGCTTTCTACAGAGAGAAACTCTATGTGAAAACACTCTTCCGCCTCCATTGTGAGTGCTCGAGGAGGGGGAATATAAGTTTTGCCAATTTCCTGCTCCTCACCCAATCTCCTCTCCCACAGACAACTCTTTTTTTTTTTCCCTCAATCTATAGCTCCACTTCCATCTCCACCCCCTGCTTTGTTTTTCTATGCCCTTTCTGGCTTCCTCACCACCCCACTGCTCCTCTCATGGAGTGAGACCCACGCGGCACACGTCTCCCATGGACGTAAAATATGGGCTTCTTCAATTGAGATATGTCATCCACGTTCAACCTCAAACCCCCACAACTTTCTCAGCCTCCCTCCCTTAAGTCTCACTTATTTTCCTCGCACGTGTCTCACGCATCTCCCTACCTTTCCCTATAACCACAGGAGCTGCAGATGTGCTTCTTTGTTATTTTTCTTTGTGGATTACAGTTCCCTTTCCTTAAGTGTCAATCTTTCTACTTCCAGGGAGAAGCTTTAAAGTGGATTAATCTTTCTTTGTGAATTAATTTTTTTTTTTTCTTTAAAGTGGGAGACTGTCAATTTTGTTTAAGAAGCTTTTTAAATGAATCTTCGGTTGCCTGCAACAGTCTTTGTATTTTTAATATACATAATTTTAATTTGTTTGTTAATTTCTTTATGTTATTTTTCTAATCTGATTGTCTAGTTTGGTTGTCTAAATCTGAGTCTTCCACTCACTCTTGTTTTGAAATGAAATTTTAGATGTGTTCCACTCATTCTCTCCAACAAGGAGACTGAGCGAGGTCCTGAACCTGGTGGACCAGTTTATGGGAGAACCCATTCGTCACAGCATCACAAGGCTGAGAAGTGACATGAATGAACTGAAAAAAATTATCTTCTTTTTTATTTTTTACAAATATTTATATACATATTTGGAGTTTTATTCCAGTGTTACACCAATGGAATGATTATTCCGCATACCAAACATCTTTCTTGCAATACCTCTCTTGTCTCACCGACAACCATGTCTTCTAACGAAGGAGGGAAAGGAAAAGAACCTGCGTGACCTTAGTGTAAGAACTCTTTCATTGGATTGTTGTGATGGACTTTCTTCATCCTGTACGCTTCCATATCCTCATGTGTAACCTACAATAGATCAAAATGATGGTGAAAAATTCCACAAGAAAGCCACACAAACAATCTACCCTTTTGTCTTCTCTCCTCCTTTCGTCCTCCTCTCCAAGCAAAACAAATTTTAGTTAATGATAATTTATATGCAGAACATGTGAACTAACTAATCTAGCAAAAAAATTTAATTGTACACCTCCGAAGGCTATTCTGTTTCTTCATACCAATGTTTAAAAGTTCATAATTAAAACATTTTTCTTTAGCATGCAATCATACCAATATAATTTCTCTAACATATAATAAAACATTGAAATGCATTCATATATCATCAAGGGATGGAAGCGTAAATAAGTCTTCATCAAACAATACTATTATGTGTATTTTAAAATTTCACACAAAGTATTTGTTAAAGTTTGAAAAGTAGTTTATGTGTCCTATAGCTCTTGTGTTATATATATATATATATACATACGAACCGTGCAGATAAGCGAGCTGAGCCTTTACACGAGTATGTTCCTGAACAATAAACAAGTGAGCCGAGTTTTATACAGGTATGTATCATTTAATAATCAAGTATAGCTTCCACAAAAAGGCTTATTTAATAATCGAGTTGCGCACGAGCTGGGCTTTATCGAGCCGAGCCTGAGCGAGCTTGCGGGTAGCATTGCTTCATTTACATTCTTACAAACCGGTTTGTAGGAAATTTTCTACAACCCACATATAAGAGTGATATGTGTCATTTAAGAATATGAGAATCACATTTTTTTATTTTTTTATTATTAACGCTATTAAATAGAGAGTTAGACTATTTGATGTCATAATTTTTTGGAGTTTTGTATCTTTTTTTATTTATTTATTTATTTATTTATTATTTTCTTTTGGGAGGTGGTCTTAGATGGTATTTCCTGATTTTTTTTGCCAGCAGTAGCTATCTAATAGGCGGCCCAATATTACGGGTCTACGTCTTACTGTAGAAGGAGTCTTGCATTAGCAAGACTCTTAAATAAAAATAAAATATGTATAATTTTATTAGGATTTTAAGATTAGAATAACTTAGAGATAATAAGTTATCTTTATTAATAATATTAGAAGTGGTTTATTCTAGCTAGTATTTTATTTTTTATTTTTTGAAGAATAGATTAGAATTTCAATCAAAAAATCTTCTACTCTCGAAGAACATTCAAAATAAACGAAGGACAAAGCCCCCTCCAAACATCATCTAAACACTGAGAAGTAGCTATTTTAACCAGATGGTAAGCAGACAAATTAGCCTCTCTTTTTGCATGGTGGATGGAACAATGACGCAACCTAGAGAGCATGGACTAAGTATCTGATTGCCCGAACCTGCTAGTATTTTATTTTTATTATGCATTGTAAGTGTTTATTTAAAGTCATGACCATGTTAATGAAATATATGAGAAAATCATTAATTATCCATGTCTTGTAATTGTCTTAAAAAGTGTCAAAGTTCCTCAAACTATCTTAATTTATTCGTTACGTGCTCGAGAAATTAAGCCCGTTACACCCAAGTTCGAGAATGTAACGGATTGGAGCAATGCTGCATGCATGCCAAGGAATAGTTATTTGAAGCCATTAGATTGCATATATCTAGTATAATTAGAAACAGAAATTAATAAAATTATATAGCACCGCAAAAGCTTCATACATCAAAAACAAACCCCTCCAAGTCCAAAAAGGCACGCAATAAAAAAGGACTAACACCACATCATAATGCTTTTATTTCATGTTGTATTGACAAAGAATATCAAACCACTAAGGACGGCACTGGAAGTCTAAATGAGAACCCTTTGAAGAGTCCAACCTATGTCTGTTTTGAAACATAGCAGGTAATGCTGATTTCGAAATGAACCAGGCCATATTCATCCATCCATGAACGCCCTTCAACCTCTCCATGGTTGTTTAGTAACATATATAATATTTTTGCATTTGTTGGCAACCAGGTGAACTTCAAAGCATCAAGGTGATGTGGTCTTATTCCCCTTAGAAAAGAGGTCTAGAGAAAGGTTCTGAATATAGCTCCATTAGGAAAATCACAACAAATAATTTGTCGTCAACTCCAATGCAAAACTGAATTCCTATGTTGAAACATTCTTCAAAGATAATCACAATTTGCCTTTTGTAAAATCAGTTGCGGATGAACACTCTTCAGAGATGATCACAAATTGCCTTTGTAAAATCGGTTGTAGATGAACTACCACCAAGGTCAGCTGTTCTGTACTTCCCCTCTGCAATTGTTTTGAGGATAGCATTTTGGATCTGATCAGCTTTGTCATGGAACTTCAAATGGCGCAGCATTGTGACAGAACTCAATAGCAAAGCAGTTGGATTCGCCAAATTCTGAAAAAATGCAACCAATTAACAGAGACGAGTTACATACCTTTTGTTTCAAAGGAAGTTATGCTTAAAAGAAACATGGAGTTACAAGTACGGAAGCACGAGGGAAGAAGGAAAAGAAGAGAGCAACCAAAAGTAGGCAAGTAACAAACAGCAAGTTGCAATAAAAGTAGTAGTCTTTTTTCCTCCAATAAAACCATCCTTCTTTTGTCCTTCAGTCATTAATTGATGACCAATGCACCTCTGTATCCCATGAATTTCAATTACTTTTTTTAAAAAATATATCCCAAGTACAAAAGACCATTATCAAAAACTCAATTATAGACCTTGACTGATTATGCTACACCTAAAGCATACTAGTGTCCCATATACATGGTCTTGAATGAAAATGACAACAGTTATCAAGTGATATCCTTTTTACAAAACACCAACACGGACCAAGATAACCAAGAGAATGTCCATCATTTTTTTTTGGTCGGTAGATGATCATCAAAGTTGAAGACTGCAACACCACTTTCTGACTTCTTTAGAAGCCTTTTCAAATTCTCTTCTCCCCTACATATCAGCCTGAAGACTAATCATCTTCAAGATTCTACCATCTTTTTACTTCTCTCCCATTGTGAAGAGAGCTTTTTTTCCCATTTATTTTTTTAATTTGTAAAATACTATGTTTATCAAGTTCCAGAAAATTATGCTCATGTAAAATAAGAAAAACACAAAATGCATGTCTTGACCCTAAGAAAAAAAAGGAAATTCCTTCTTTGGATTAGCTATAGCAAGTATTTTACTGGTCATGCTAATCCTCTAAGCAAGGCCTACCAATAAAATAGATATCAGCAGAGATGGCAGAAAGGGGAAGATCCAGCATGGTTGCAATATTAAAAATCATAAATGCATATAACATAATTACATACCAAGGAGCTAGGGAAACTACAATATTAAAAATCATATATCCACTGTGAGGCCTAACCTTTCCAGCAATATCAGGTGCTGAACCATGTACAGCTTCAGCAAGGGCAATACCTCCCTCACCAATATTGCAGCTGCAAATTAAGTCATATAATGTCAGATGGTCTAGTTGTATATTATTGGAGATAAGTATACAGATCCACAAACCTTGGTGTTAAGCCCAATCCCCCAATCAACCCAGCACAAAGGTCACTGATAATATCACCATACAGGTTAGGCATCACCAATACATCAAAAAGTGCTGGATTCTTCACAAGCTGTGTATGGAAAAACCAAAATTAAGTTTAACCCATACATAAAAATAAAAAATGTGCAGCATATCTTGAAATGACTGTATTAATTAAAGCATAATATTGCAAGAAAATCCATATGCACCCACATCAAATTCAACAACATTCATAGAGTGAATCTTGTCTATACCATCATACAGCAATTGTCAATGACAACTTCCTCGTATTTAATCTCAGGGTACTTCTCTGCAACCTCACGACAACACTGAAAGTGAAGAAACTGATGTTAACATGACATTTATTGGTTAAACAAGTAAGAATCTCTAATTTATGGCATCAGCTAGTGCAGACCTTTAGGAAAAGACCATCGGTTTTCTGCATAATGTTGGCTTTGTGTATTGCAGAAACTCTCTCTCTTCCATGAGTCTTTGCATAGTGAAAAGCATATTCAGCCACCCTCAAACTGGCCTGACGAGTAATGATCTTGAGGCTTTCAACCACACCTCTGACCACCTAGCATAAAAAACATGGAACAAGTTCATTCATGCGCTTCTAATATTGCTAACCTTCATCATCATATATCAAAATACACTTACTTGATGCTCAAGTCCACTGTACTCCCCCTCTGTGTTTTCACGGATAGTGATAAGATCTACATCATCATACCGAGTTTTATAGCCAGGGAGACTGTAGCAAGGCCGAACATTGGCATATAAGTTAAGTTCTTTCCTTAGAGTAAGATTCAAAGAACGATGACCTTTTCCAATTGGTGTGGCCATTGGCCCTTTCAAGCCTACCCCATTTCGTCGTACAGATTCTAAACTTTCCCATGTTAGGAAACTTTGGGTTCTAGGATCTATTTGGTCCCCAACGTAGTGTTCTTCCCATTCAATTGGAACATCAGCAGATTTAAACACCTGCATAAGTTTGAATTATGATATTAGTCAGAACATGAAACTACATTTCACAAAGTAATGAAAGTTTCATCAGTAAAAACGTTAGCTACTTACAATCATGGAGAAAAACATTCAGTAGCAACCAGAACACATCATTTATGGATTCATTTCAATTCGGAAAATATACAAACAGCACATCACATCAAAATTCCCATATCTAACATTACTACTTCAATCTTGGGATAAAGTAGCAATTCATTAGAAGTAAAAAGAAACAGGCCATGCCGCATAAAAAAGGGAACATAAAGCAACATCAAAGAAAAAGGCTAAACATTGGAAAGAGAGAACAAGCATAGAACCATCCCTGAACATTCAATAAAATTAAAAATTAAAAAACCAGATATGGCCACATAAATCAGCACAAACAAGCCTAATGAAAGAAACCACATATCAAAAAGAACACAAAAATCGCAACAATTTGAAAGAAATTTACTGGATAGTAACCAATATGATCCATTTTCAAGATATTTAAGTTCCAAATATACCAAGAAATCTCATTTCACTCATAAACGAGTGCAGCGTATTCCCATAAGCAAAACAAGATAATTTTGCTCGTCAATCCCCATTCCCAGGATAAATGACTCCAGCCACATTTATTTTCTCATCATGTATGTTTGCTCCTAAGACCATTAATTTCCCAAGCTTCCCCCCCTTGTTCTCATAGCATCTTGAAGCAGAAAAAAATTATTCAACAGTCCACAAACCACTACTGGTCAACCACGGTGCCTCTTTTATATTTTTGCATTGACTGAAAAAAAAAAAAAAAAAAAAAAAAAAAAAAAAAAAAAAAAAAATTGATATTCTAGAAAAGTATACATCCAAGTTAATCCCCAATCACCGTAGTGAACTTTTTTCTCCAGAACTTAATCCAAATTAGTTCCACCCTCGACTGTTGCACTCCATTATTCCAATTAAACCATAATACCGAGAAAATTACACTAAAATTCGTCAACAACCCTTATATTATCTTCACAGGCACTTGACGATGAAGCCTGAATTATTATTATTGGATAGTTTTCTTGTTTTGTTGCCCGGGGGGCGCAATCTTTTCATAGGGAAAGCAATCTCATCGTAAAATTTAGCATAGAAACAAACAAACCCAATCAAATTTGCAAATTCTTTGGTGCAGATCGGACTCCCATAAACGATCAACTTTAGAAACCAATAGCATTGAAACTAAAGAACTTAACATCAACGTTAACGGATTTGTTAACCCAAAATTTAAATTAAAGAAAAAAAAAAAAAAGAAATATAATAGACATTACAATAAATCTGAGGCAACGAAGGTGAAAGAAACCCTAAGACGCTGTTTTTTCGAACAACCTATTCCCAACGAAAAAGTTCCCCTAAAAGCAGCTAAATTCAAGTTCAAATCATATATAAATTTTTTTACTCGTAATTTTGTTCTATTCCTGGAGAACACAACCAGCTAATCGAATTGGTACCGAGAATAGATTCGAGGGGAGAGAGAGAGAGAGAGAGACCTGTTTGACGGAGTCGGCGATCTCCGGGCCGATACCGTCGCCGGGGAAGAGAGTGGCTCGGATGGGCGTGGAATCGGAAGAGAAGGCCCTGGCTACAGACGGAGCGCTGGGGTTAGGGTTTGTGGCGGAGGAGAGGACCTGGCTCGAACGGCTTCCGAAGGCGCGTCGAAGGAGCTGGGAAGCCATGATCATTGAATCACGACGAAATTGGAGAGAGAATAGCAAAAGGTCAAATACAGAATACTAAAAAGTATGTTATAATAGTCGCTCAAAACGTTGAAGGTTCTTATGCTGAGTTGCTTTGGCCAATCCAGCGCCCCCCTTTTTTGTTCAAGGGTACTCCGAGTCTTTTTCGTCCCACTCAAACGTTCAACTCTGTGGTAACCTCTGGCAACCTTTTCCACCTCACTGCGGTCTTAAACATGTGTTAGCATGTTTTCCTTAATTTCCATCTACTGCTCTTGTTGTTTTGAAGACAATAAATAGGTTATGATTCCTATTTATACACAATAAATTTTTTTCATGCTATATCATGTTGTTATGATTTGTTATGCCCTATAGTGTTGTTATAAGTTTTGGTTGAGTTGAGTAATGAGTTTAAGAAGTAGTTTTGAATTTTCATGTATTTTGGTAGTCATCGAACATTTCACTGGTTATATCAAACATTCGCTCTTTGTTTACCGAACGATCGACCCTTGTTAGCCAAACATTTGATAAAGGCTGTAATATGCATGGTTAAGGTTTTTATCTTGTGGTAAGGGTTTATCGTGTAAGATTAAGATTCGTAGTATGACAATGTCCGACTTTGGAGTGTGTATTGCAATAACTTGGAAATCGAGATGCCTAAGAGTGAAAAGAATCACCCGAGGTAAGTAAATGTTTATAGAACTATTTTTACTATAACGTGCAATATGTCAAAGAGCTGAGCATGATTTAATTTTCAGATAAAATGACTTGAGCCTACTAATTTTATACCATATTTAGACTACTTCAAATAGATAAATGCTTATATATGATTTTTAAATAAATGAACAATATTTGCATATCGACAATGATGCACGCACACCGTGTTGAACGAGCTAATGAGTTGTGTCTATGGAGAATTGGATACAACTAGTCTTGTAACTTGTAGCACTTACGTGGGAAAGGAAAAAAAAAATGCTCAAGACTCATACCCATTTTAGCTTTTTGTTGGCTCTTTTTTTCTTGACCTATAATTGACCTTATTTTTGACATTTGAGATAAATTTTGAAGATCCAAGCCACATCTTTCAGCCCTTTGTTAGATTTCTTTTTGGCCCAATTTCAGGCCTTTCAGGCAATTTGAAGACCTAGGCCTTTGCACCATCGTCGGCCATCTCAAAAATATAAAATAAAATACCGATCGTGACTAAATATTGCCGGTTAATTATGATTTTTTTTGAAAAATAAACTGATGGTGTGTCTCTTATCGGTTTGCAAATGGTATTAGAGCATCTCCAACAATAAAATTTAAAATGACTATTGAAAAAGTACAACTCTCTACTTTAGTTACTACTTTTTCTATATTATCTCCAACAAATTATTTATAAATAACGCTAGAGGTACTTACAAACTTCTACAAAGAGAAGTTTACAAACTGACATGGAATATAAGGTGGCATTTTATTAATTAAAATACTCATTGAATCTTCCCCAACCACACTGCTCCAGCCACGTCACAAGATCCGGCAACCATCGGAAACCGACGAGAAAAAGATCCGACGACAGCAAAAAAGAGAGAGGAAGAGATATCCGGTCGGAAACTCCTGCACACCAACCGGATCTCTCTCTGTCGCCGGTGGTGTATGGGTCGGGGCAGGGAGTGCCGGATCTCTCTCGGTCGCCGTGGTCGGGGTCGGGGTCAGGAGCTCCGGGTCTCTCTTGCCCTCACCGGATCTCTCTCTTTCGCCGGAGGTCGAGGTCTGGGTAGAAGGCTGAATCTCTCTGTTGCCGGTGTTTGGGGTCTGGGTCAAGGTCAGGAGCGCCAGATCACCACGTCGCCAATCACCCCGTGAACTTGCCGGATCTCTCTTTCCTTCACCGGTAAAATCTGACGTCAAGTTATAAAATGAGGCTTATTAAGCTTTTCAATTAAAAATACGCCACATCATATACCACGTCAGTTTGTAAGCCTTTTTTGTAAGCTTGCCTTTGTACCTATAGTTGCTCTCATTATTTATTTTACTCTCTACTTGCATTTAAACATTATTTCTTTTTATTATTATTATTATTATATTTTTGCAACACTCAATTTCCACACAATCAACCTCCTCGAACCAAAACTACCGCGAAACCTAAATTCCAGTCACCAAAATTTCACACCCAATCAACTTTCTGCCAAAACAACAACAAACACCAATTATCTTCATAATTGATCAAACTCAAATCCAAAAATCAGGAGACACGGGTAAACAGGGATTACAAAATCGTCCTCAACAAATTTCATGGGTTTGTCTAAAATCCAACAAGAGATTCACACACACACATACGCACGGCCGAATGTTCACAACACAATCAACACACACACACACACAATCGAAATTATTAACGCTACCATAGGGAACACACCCAATCAGCCAACTAAGGAAAAATTCACAGAAAAACCCTTTCAACCGCTGAAAGTCGCGGGAAATTGCTTCTGGAAGTCACCGGAAATCACTCTTCAATCGCTGGACGACGACCCGCAGGAAAATCGGCACCTCTGCTCGCCGGAAATCGGGTCTAGGTCACAGCTCCTCTGGTTTCTCGATCGACCCACCTCTCTCGAATCTACTTCTCTCCGATTCTTCTCCTTCCTTCTTCGTCAAACCCTAAGGGTTGAGATAGGAGATGCGGGTGGAGAGAGAGAGAGAGAGAGAGAGAGAGAGAGAGAGTATTAGTAAAAAAAAGTTTTAATTGATGAACAGTGAATAAGCAACATTGCCTATTTACTGTTCATGTATTAAAAAAAATGCTAAATTAGCTATTTTTTAGAGAAGAAAAAATGTTAATAATAGTTAAAGTCGACAATGTTAAAGGGTTTAACCACAATACTGGAGATGCTCTTAAGCTGATGCAAAATACAAGAATTAACAGACAACCACAACAGTTCCAGACTTGAAGCTGACATCTCTAGTCCATGATTCATGCCTAGCCACCCTCCTGATTTCATGTGACAGCAAATACAAGTGCGAAAATCATGGCCATCACAGCACACCAACCCATGTTTCATGGGACAACCGTATGACCTAGAACCTATAACTATCATGTAATAGATGATAGAAGCTAGTCATTTCTTCTGTATCACACTCAGAGAAATGATAAAATTACAACTCTTACACAACTATCTCACAGCCCCAAGATACATTAGGTGAGACTCACATGCATGGATCTCACCCCATATGTCTTGGTTATGAGATAATTGTGCAATATGAGTTGTGCATGAATCACTTCTCATCACATTCACGTGAACTTCTCATTTTATTTTATTTTAATTTTTTTAACAAGGAAAGAAACTTCATTATAATCTGAGACCCAAAGGGCCAAACATTATAATTAAGGGTACAAAAACTCCTTAAAACAAAGTACATGACTAATTCATGACTTGGAGGGCAACTATCATAGCAGATGGACATGCAATAACATATCTCTTTACAATGAGTTCCACTATGAGGAGATAAGAAACAAGATCTGATTTAAAAACAACTATTACAGTTTAAATCTAAGATTTATCATAGCAGGCTGCAAGGGTTAACAACAAAACATATATTAAAAAAATAAAAAACACAAACTAAAACAACACTGGCCAGCAAAGAGCCCTAGGAGTCGCCAGCAACACTTCTCATTTGTATCTTACTCTCTCTAAAATACTCTTGTAAGAGTATCTCCAATACAATAGACAAATTATTCATAATAGTCAAAAAATTATTTTTCTTATCCAGCAAAATAGAAATAATAATTTTTTTTTTTCTTCCAATCTAAATATTTAGAGCATGTCCAACAAAATAGGCAAATGATTCATAATAGTCAAATTTGACTAATATTAACCATTTTTCGTCTCTAACAAAATAGGTAAAATAGAATTTTTCCTTCTAGTGTGAAGAGTAAATAGACTTTTTTTTTCTTTTTTTTTTAAAGTAAATAGTAAATAGAATCTTCTCCCTATTTTTTTCTTTTATATATATATATATATATATATTTGAAATAAGTTTCATTTTGATTGATCCTAAAATTGAGACTTTTTCATCAAATACAATATTCAGAATGAACGATGGGCAGTCCATCAACCAAACAGAATCCAAAGAATGCACCAAGGCCATTTTAGCTACAACTACTTTTTTTTTTTATTTGTCTCTCCCTTTTCTTTTTTCACACTTTCTCTCTCTCTCTCTCTCTTTCATACTATTTCCCACTCAAAATAATATTTAAAGAAAATAAAGAGTAAAATAGAGAATCTGTTAGAGTGTGTAGAAAAAAAATGAGTAACTAAAATAAAAATTTGTATGATGCATAGGACCATTAACAATGGATTCATCATGTATGGAGTGATTAACAAATCTTTTTGATCAAATATTATTTCTTAGCATTGGAATTGTAACAAACAGTGGAATTGTAGCAAACAAGAGTGGAAAAGATAAACACTGAAGGTGGTAAAGTGATCGACCTCCATACCATATGGCCAGTAAAGAGACTCCTTTTCACTTCCCTTCAAAAAAAAAAAAAAAAAAAAAAAAAAAAAAAAAAATGTTTCAAACATAAAATCTAACAGATTGGAAGGGGAGCACCATTCCAGTCCCTGAGGCAATCCAAAAGAGGATCAATGATCTTTCCCTGACACATAGCTGTAAACACCTTATCAAAGTCCTGGCCGGGAGACCTGTCCTTTTCTCCAGTCAGCAACCCAGACCCCAATTCCTCCCTCACAAATCTGTACAGTGGATAAGACCTGCATTCCTTAATGCGATTCAAAACTGCTGGATTCCCACTCTCAAACGCAACCCTTGCACTCTCCACTTCTTTTGGCAAGAGGGTCTTCAGTTCTTCCTCAAAGGCTCCAATCTTTTGGAAGATAGAAGTGTTTGCATTCTTCTCACTATCGCCATTACTCAACGCATGATCAACAAGTACTTGTCTCAATTTTTGCATCAATGGGTAGGTGGCACTGCAGGGGTCATCGATATAGGCAAATAGGTGTTCTCGATCAACCACTTTGAGCAAATCCTTCTCACAGAATCTGGATGGATGAAGTTCTCCATTAACACCAGTTGTTAGAGTTCTCTTAGCCACTTGGCTTACCGTATTTTTGACAATGCTTTTCAAATTTTCCTCCAAATGCCTCAAATCAATGGCTTGGCAAAGTGCTACCAAAAAAGTGGAAGCCATGAGCTTCAATATTTCAACAGCTTCCCCTGTTTTCCTTGAAGAGATTAATCCCAAAGAGTTCACATCTTGGTTGTGCTGCTCGGCGCTTTGGACATGACTAGTGACTGGATTTGCCATAAATTGAAGCTCAGAACAATATGACGCCATGGCAATTTCTGCCCCCTTGAAACCATAATCCAGGCTTGGATTCCTACTAGCAGAGAGATTTGACGTCAACCCATTGTTGTAAAAATCATTGACAAGCTCAGAAAATTGCGCAAACATGAGTTTTCCGATTGATGCAATAGCCAAACGGGTGTTATCCATTGAGACACCAATTGGGGTCCCTTGGAAGTTGCCGCCATGCAAAGCCTTGTTCCTTGAAACATCAATCAGTGGGTTATCATTCACAGAGTTGATCTCCCTTTCTATCGATTTGGTTGAATATCTGATAACCTCAATCTGCGGGCCAAGCCATTGCGGTGAAGTTCTGAGAGCGTAGCGGTCTTGCTTGGGTTTCTGCAAGGGATCCATCTCATGTAACTTCTTAGCTTCTTTGACATAAGCGCTTCCATCTAAAATATGTTCCATAATAGCCGCAGCTTCAATTTGGCCAGGATGATGCTTCAATTTGTGTGTCAAATGGTCAGTAAATTCAGGCTTACCCTGCATTACTTCAGCGAAAATAGCCGACAGGATCTCCGACAAAACGGAAAGAATGTTTGCCTCAAAAAGAACCATAGAAGCCATGCCAGAACCAACAGCTGTGCCATTAACAAGAGCAAGGCCTTCTTTAGGCTGTAACTCAAAAAACCCAGAATCGATACCGGCGAGGCGGAAGGCTTCTACGGCGTCAAGGGATTCGCCGGAGGGTCCGACGGCTTTAGAATTGGGTCGGCCGGTTAGTAGTCCGGCAATGTAGGACAGAGGGACGAGATCACCGGAGGCAGTGATTGTACCCCGCAGTGGCAAACAGGGGGTGATGTTGTGGTTGAGAAACTTGGTGATGGCCTCCATGATTTCAAATCTAATGCCGGAGTATCCTTGGAGAAGGGTGTTGATCCGCACCAGCATGGCCGCTCTTGTTGCTGAGTGAGGCAATGTGTGGCATGACTCTGTTCCATTGCCAAATATTCCAGCGTTCAAAAATCTGGAACAAGAACATAGAACACAACAGATTAGTCACGATTATGTGATTATTGCGGGGGGAAAAAATAAAAAATAAAAGGAAAACAATTAGCAATGATTTGATAGTTCTCCACCATAAAGATGTGATTAAATTAATTATTTTTTACCTACTTGAAATTGTATGTACCCTGTAATCATTTAGTGGGCCTGTGTGATAAAGTCTGATATAGTTAAGACATGACACTTGAATATTAATAAGTTAATCTGAATATATGAATAAAGTTTTTTTTTTTTTTTAAAAAAAAAAATGATGTAATTTAGTAAATTAAATTGACATATATTTTTAAATTATTTAATTTTTATACCCATTTTGAAAAAATTTGTAAACATTACATGCCTTATTAAAAATATACATAATAAATAAAAATTCATATAAAATTCACATATTTTAAAGTCACTTAAAGTTTAATAGACTATATAAAAAAAAAAAAAAAAAAATCAATTCAATTTAAAAGATTTATATATATAGTTGAAATTCCACGTGGTAAGTATCAACTTCTTTTGTGAAAGCCTAATCAACTTTTAGGGGTGTAAAGTCGGCTGGAATTCGGATATGAATCGATAACGGTCTTGCCGAAGTGGTTACCGATTTTAAAAAATATTGAAACTGATTATAACTAGTAACCGAGTATATATATATGTCTCTGTGTGTGAGTGTGTGTGTGTGTGTGTGTATTTATTTATTTAAAAAACTAAAATAATAAAATTTATCGTTTTACATTTTTACTTCCATTCAAACTTAGGCTAACATATTGAGCCAAAAAAAGGTTTAAATGTTTTTTTAAATAGCTAAAAAAGTTTAAATTAAGCCTAAAAAGTAGGCTCAATACTCAAATTTGGCCTCAAAAATCCAATTTTCTAAAATTTGGATTGTTGGTTCGGATAACCGGGTACCAACCAGATTACCTAATTAAGGTTACCAGTTTTAGCCAATAATCAGTAATCGTAACCGAGTTTTCACACCTATCAACTTCATCTTATAAAAGAGAGAGAGAGAGAGAGAGAGAGAGAGAGAGAAAGAAGACTACAAAGGGCTTGAAAGTCTAATCAAATTTGTTTTAGAGATATATATGATACGTTTACAATTTCTATACAACTCTTTTACAATTCCAACAAAGTTTTTAAAAATCAATTATTAGATATGTAGGACCTACATATAGAAAATAGATCCAAAAGATAGTTTGAAAAAAAAAAAAAAAAAAAAAAATTGTTAGACTTGTACATGAGTTGCATGTAATCGTAATATTTCTATGTCTTATTTTATCATAGTATATTACTATTTTTAGTGCACGAAAAGACTTTGTGAGCCCCGTGTTCGAGCTAAACACGTGGGTCCTGAACTACTTGTACACCAGCCTAAGAAGGTGACCTTATCCTGCACTCACATGGATGAGTCCTACATGCATATGTTCCAACTTTTACTTAATACATTTTGGTATAGAGTTGATGTTCACATTAAAAAAAATCACTACCCCAAAATCTATAATCTCATAAAACTTCCCCACGTGGCACAAGTCAACGCCAGCTGGTCAACGTTCAACAACGATCAATCGTTCACACTTCACACCTTAATTAACTCGGGCGATTCAACCCGCTTTCACGCAACACCCAAAGTTGAGCGTTGGACAGATAGTCAGATACTCCGTACTACGTTCTCATTTTCTAATGGAGAGATGATTGAGATACAACCCCTTTGTACAACTTTGGCACAACCTACTCACAATGAGGTGGAGCCCATACACGTGGGTTCCACCTCATTGTAAGTGGGGGTTGTGCCAAAGTTGTGATGGGGTTGTATATTTATCATTTCCCTTTCTAATGTATACTCAACAGTTAAAAAAAAAATTACTATTCAATTTTGAACCCGTTTAATGTGAATATTTATCTACCAATGTAGCACTGAGTCAACTCGTTCGAGTCCGACAAAAGTATAGCATACCTAATGAGCTCCTTCTGAAGAGCAGCGCCTTGTTTGGTTCGCCGGTGGGAAGTAGCACCAAACCCAGTGGTGACACCGTAACTATCAGTTCCTGAGGCCATGCTGTCCATGACCCAGTCGCTGCTGGCCTTCACGCCGGCCCTGGCTGACTCAGAGAGCTCCACCTTGACGCCAGAGTCGCAGGTGGCTATAGCTGCCACCTGTGATATCGTCAAGGTCTCACCGCCGAGCCGGACGACGGGCTTCCTGTACTCCGCTACCATGCGCTTCACCTCATCCAAGTGACTGCCCTTGAGTGACTCAGCAGCCACTCCCCAGTTCAGTGGGTCATGGCTCACGCAGAGAGTCTCGCCGTTCTTGGGGGTGGTTTCCATGTTAGCGAATGACCGAAACAGAGAAATGCCAAGAAAGGTTTTGGGTTTGCCCAGAAAATGGACTTGAAGAGAGAGAGAGAGAGGGAATCGGTTGGCGGAGTGTGGATTTCCTGGGTTGCAAAGAGTGAGTTATGGGGCTTAAATAGATGGAATGGAGCTTTCAATGTTGTGGCAGAGGTTTTGGTAGGTAAGCGTAAGGGTGGCGCGGGGTTGGTTGCTTAATTCACTTGCTTGAAAGTTGATTCTCATCGCACCAAACCAATTTGAATCCGACGGTTTACGACTTGTAACGTGGTTTCACAATCATACTCTCTACTCGATGGCCCGGGGCTGGGTCCACGGTCGTTGGTGGGAGAAAGACAGCGGAAGTGGTTGTTGGAGATTGAAAATTGTGAAAGCCGAAAGGAACGGCATGTTTGGTTACTTTGGTAGCTGTTTTCAAAACAGCCAAACATGCTTGTGTGCGTTGATGATGGGCGTTTGACATACCATTTTAAAAACTATAATAAGTGAAAAAAAAATACCGAAAAACAAGAATATGAAAACAATTTATACATGTTTTTTAAAATAGTTTTTGGCAATTTCATTTATTTTCCTTTGTTTCCGCGTAAAATGGTTTCTGATAAATGATTTTGATATTTTATAGTATTTGATAGGGACGAAAATAATGGTCAACCAGCAAATGATTTTCGTTTGACCTAAAATGCTTCGTAAATTTCAGAAAATGATTTACGTTTTTTTCCTAAACGGCAGACACAGCAGACTTTTACATTCAAGTAGTCGACTATCGCCGGATTCCGACAAGCCAGATTTCGGCACCGATTGGAATTTGAAAATTTTTGCAGAAATCCGGTGACGTCCAGCCACCGTCGCTGGATTCCGGCGGTACTATGCCAGATTTCGGCCATTCTGGGCGAGAATCTGTCAAATCTAGTCGTTCTGGCTAAGATCTAGCTAGAACGGTCGAAAATGACCAGAAACCTTCCAGAATGGCAGGATCTCAGCCAGTTGGAGGGATCTGGCCAGGACGACCAGCTTCTAGCCAACTGGCCAGGATTCGGCCGTGTTGTGCCAGATTTTGGCCTTCTTCGTCTGAATCCGACACAAATAGCCAGATTTCGAACACTTTTGCCAGAATCAGTATGCGCCAAATATAAAAAATATTTTTATATTATTTTACATTAATATTTTTTATGTTGTAAGTAAAAATTAATGTTTATAAATTAATATGGTTGAATGAAAATATAATATATATATATATATATATATATATATATATATTTCGTTTGTTCTTTGGGTTTGATTAAATGCATATCACTTTTTTTGACTAGGCGAAACTTTGGTAAGACCATCCTATAAGAGATTAATTATTGCAGGCTTCGAATGCATTATTGTAAAATATTCAAACTAGGCCGTGCGGAACACGTGGAGCCCCTTCTTCGAGGTGGAGACTCAATCATGGTCCACCTGGACCCCACGTGGCTCCCTACATATCTTAAAGGTGCGGATGATTGGCCAAGAAACAATGAAAGAGAATTGCTGTGTTTTATATAATAATTGTACAATAATGATCATATGTCTAATATTTTTTTAAAAAAATAAAAATAAAAATGCTAAACATATCAATATTATTGTGCTATTATTTTGCAAAATTGTTGTACAGCTAACATATCTTTATGCTATTTTGTATTTTTTTCAGTATACTTAGATAACGTGACATGTTCAATTTATTGTTAATTTTTTTAAATTGTTTTTATCATTTTTAATTAAGGTTGATAATAATGAAAAAAAAATTCAAAATAACATTTCTCAAAAACTAATAAGCTCTCACAATACAATTAAAAAAAATAAAATAAAATGTTACACCTTGGGAGCAATCCAAACAATCTCAAGAAAATATTTCCGAATTTTATTTTAGTTATTTGGGACTGTACGTAGAATAGTTCATCCTAATTCGTGTAAATATTCGTATTTTATTAGTTTTTGAGGCATTGGAAAAATAGAAGACAGTATGGACCAGCTATCCTAAGATTCTGGTTTTCTCTCACCTACCAAAGAAAAACGGCGAGGTTGTTGTAGGACAAGAAGACAAAATTTAGTTCAACAACAACCGTAAAAAGTACGAACCAGTTATCATGGGACTTAAAAATTTAGTTATTATTTTTTTTGTTTTCTTTTTTTTTTCTTTTTTAAAATAATAATAAAATATTATTAGCCACGTCAGCTTGTTGTGAGACTGTTGTAAAAAATGAGTGTAGGAATCATTTTTCAAAGTTTATTTTGATTGTTTTCAGATGGGAAAGACTAGTAATAATAATAAATATAGATAGTTAATCCAATATTATTAAGTTTAAAATTATTGATTGAAACCTTAAGGTTAATATGGTATTTGAACGTATTTTATCAAAACCTTTGTCGTCCAATCATTTAATTTCTTTTAGAGTAAGGCTAAACCTCACAAATTTTTATTTTACTATTGTTTTACGTTATTGATGTAGCAGTAATAATTAATCATTAGATTTTTTTTTTTTAAATAAAAGCTTATGCAATAGCTGATTGGCATTACTACATCAGCAGGATGAGATAAAATTATAAGAACAGAAATTTCCTACAAACTGATTTGTAGAAAATTTTCTACAATTCACATATATAAAAGACATGTGTCATTTAAACATATGAGAAGCACATGTTTTTTTTTTTAATGCTATTAAAAAAACATGTAAAAAACACTTGTTATTTAAATAACATGTGTTTCTCACATGCCAATGGACACATGTCAATCTTTTATGTGGTTTGTAGGAAATTTTTGTCCAAATTATAATCTCAAGCATTTTTTCTGATTTAATGCTAGAAAATGATGTCATTTTTTATTTTTTTTTTTAAGTTGAATACACTAAATTAAGAGTTTTTAAACTTTATGAAGAGATTGCAAAAACGATAAAAGTTCCGGAGGATGAATTTCAGTTTCTCCAAATAAAAAATTGGGTTGATGCACATTGCACACTAAGAATGAAGACCAATTTTATATTTTGTTTCTTCTTTTCTTTATTCAGTTTTGGGGACGGATTGTTTGGATAATATAGGGAAAATTACAATTTATCCCCTTAAACCGCCAGTCGTTTTGCAAGTAGTCCTACGAACTATCAACGCTTGAACTATAGCCTTCAAACTACCAAAACGTTTAAAAAATGCCCATTTTGTCGAAATATGCCTATGATACCCATGCTATGTGTCATTTTTCAATTAAAAAATAAAAAATAAAAAATAATAATAATAATTTTTAAAAAAAAAAAGACAAAAAAGAATAAAATGGTGTTTGGAGGTGGCTGCCACCAGGGAGGGGGAGGCCACCCCCCCTCCCCAAGAGGTGGCAGCCACATCCAAACACCCATTTTCTTTTTAAAAAATAAAATTTTAGTTTTTTTTAGTTTTTTAATTTTTTAATTGAAAAATGATACGTGACAGGGATGTAATAGTCGTATTTCGATAAAATGAGTCTTTTTGAAACGTTTTGGTAGTTTGAGGGGGCCAGAGTCTAAGTATTAGTAGTTCGTAGGGCTACTTATAAAACGACTGACAATTTTGGAGGTTAAACTATAATTTTCCCAATAATATAACAATTAATGTTATGTACTACAATATAACTTAAAATGTATCACATATCTTTCGTTGTTCAATCGACAGTAAAACAAAACCTTTCAAGGTAAATGTTAGTGTAAATTTCACTTAATCCTTTTGAACTTTCATCGTTTTTGTAATCTCCATTTTCTTTATTTAGTTTTGGGGACGGATTGTTTGGATAATATAGGGAAAATTACAATTTATCCTCTCAAACCGCCAGCCGTTTTGCAAGTAGTCCTACGAACTGTCAACGCTTGGACTCTAGCCTCCAAACTATCAAAACGTTTAAAAAATGTTCATTTTGTCGAAATATCCCTATAATACCCCTAACATGTGTCATTTTTCAATTAAAAATTAAAAATTAAAAATTAATTTTTTTTTAAAAAAAAAAACTAAAAAAAAAATTAGTTTTTTATTTAGTTTTTTAATTATTTTTTAATTGAAAAATGACACATGACAGGGGTATTATAGTCATATTCCGACAAAATGAGCCTTTTTGAAATGTTTTGGTAGTTTGGAGGGGCCAAAGTCTAACTGTTGGTAGTTCGTGGAGCTACTTATAAAATGATTGACAATTTTAAAAGTTAAACTATAATTTTCCCAATAATATAACAATTAATGTTATGTACTACAATATAACTTAAAACGTATATACATATCTTTTGTTGTTCAATCGACGGTAAAACAAAACCTTTCAAGGTAAATGTTAGTGTAAATTTCACTTGATCCATTTGAACTTTCATCGCCTTTGTAATCTCCCCTTCAAAATTCAAAAAATCTCAATTTAGAGTATCGAACTTTACAAAATTTTCAATCCCACCCCTCTATTAGGATTTTCTGAGGGGTGAAAAGTTTTCAAAATACTCTTGTATTTTTTCAGTTTTTATTTTTATTTTTTATTTTATGTTTCACTTTTTTTCAAAAAACAAGTAATTGTAATTTAAGAGTAATTTTTTAATTTTATAAAATTTGCAGTCGTATTATGTTCATTTTATCCTTTGAATGTCAAATATGGAAAATGATTATTACACTCACATTGCACAACTCCAATACTCACACTAGATATAAAAATTGGGTCCCATTTCCTTGTGTCTAGTGTGAGTGCTGAAGTTGTGGAGTGTGAGTGTAACAATCACTCTTCGTCAAATATAATCCTAACCCTTAACAAAATGGGTGAGATTGTAAATTTTTTTAAATTCGAAACACTAAATTAAGAATTTTTAAATTTTTTTAAAAAATAACAAATGCGATGATAGTTCAAAGGATTAAACGAAGCTACTCCTAAATATAAGATAGTATTATATTTTTGGTCAATGACTTCGTTTTACTGATCATACATTTCCCTATTGTATTTGCTATATATTTTTGTTCAAAAAAAAAAAAAAAGAAGAGTAGAAAAGAATGAGGCCCACAAAGTGAACTCGCAAGCCGTCCAAAAAGAATACTATATCATATGTCCAAAAAGAATACTATATCATATGTGCTAGTTCCATCTTGTTCATCATCTAAAGTACTTTCTCTTTTTTTTTCCAAAGTAAATTTGATCCGAATCAATTGGCACTAAATATAAGAAAAGATAGATCGGTTGTTTCGAGTGAGTTAAGAATTCTAAAAAATACAGAAGAGTACGACATTTGACTTAATAATGTTCAAGATGCATCTTCTTCATTAATAATCTCCTTTAAATATAAAAGCAGTACTGGTCGGTTACAAAAATAACTAATAATCAAAATAAAACTCTTAAACTATAGAGAAATGATCCCTACACACATTTCTCACAACAGCTCCACAACAAGCTGACGTGGCTGGTAATATTTTATTACTTTTTTGTTTTGTTTTCATTTTTTTTTGTAAAAAATTAATAAAATATTACCAGCCACGTCAGCTTGTTGTGGAGCTGTTGTGAGAAATGTGTGTATGGATCATTTCTCTAAACTATATAACTGACCGACTATAATTAAGACGGACTCTATTAACTTTATACTAAGACTCTAACTCTACTAAAAGAATAATTGAAATCAAACTCCTTATCGGAGATTACTAGTTATTGGACTCTTACACAATAATTATGATCACATCAAAATTAAAAGAAAATGAGCAAATGATCAATTACATCAAAATTTGGGCAGTTTAAAATCTTATTATTGAGATTTTTTATTAGTATGACAGACTATTAATGAAACATTGGGAAATTAATTATGCTAATTTCTTTAATTACTTTCAATGATAATTGGGCAACAACATTGTCCACGAGTAGTTGGTAGCATTTCCACTGACTTTGTTCGATCCTTAAAAATAAAAGCTTTTTCCACTTGTTTGACCAAGCCATTAAAAATTAATTGAAACAAAGTCTTAGAAAATGATGGCAAACAACAAAAGCATGTGTACCTAAGTTTGAATCTAATCAACAAAAGCATATACACCTAAGTTAGCATTTCCACCAACTTTCAATCTAATCTTCTTTAAATGATTATTCCCTAAGTCATGTGCAAAAGGGTGGGTGGGAAATGGGAATCCCTGTTATAATAGGGTGGGAATATAGAGGCAGGATCAAGATTTTTTATTTGAGAGGGTCGGACTAATGGGTAATATGATTCTTACTCACATTAGCGGGTAATAGATTTTTTTATTTAAGGCTGTATTTGTTTAACAGGAAATTTTTTTTTCCTTTCTTATTTTTCGGTGTTCGGTGCAGTCAGAAATAGACAAAAATTAGTTAAAAACTGGTTTGTAGATAATATTTACATATCAGTCTAATAAAGTGGCGCGTGTTCTTAAAACTGTAAAATATGTGAGAAACACAAGTTTTTTTATTAATGCAATTAAAAAACATGTGAGAATCACATGTTATTAAAAAAAAAATATGTTTTTCTCACATGCTAAGGGATAAATGTCATTTTATTAGACTAAAAGTATTTTTGGTTTGACCAAAAAAGTTTCTTTAGTTTCGGAAAATGGTTTCAATTTTTAAATTACATAAACAATTTTATGAGTTTGAGCTTCTCATTCTCAAATTGCCGGAAGTTGTCGACCGTTTTAGTAATGATCTAGGAAAAAACGCTAGCCACATTTGTGCTATCATCCCAAAAGGACTAGTCAATTTTGAGTTTTTCTAGAATCTCTTATAAAACTCAATTTCACTTAGTAACTAGGCAATGTGGGACTTAGTACCCATGAATATCTTTATAAATCATTCACTGTATGTGAGTTATTCATCTCTTTTCAATATGGGACCATAACGTTACAAACTCTCCCCTTAAACCCCTGACGTCCTCGTCAGGGCCACGTCATGTGGTACTCCAGAACCATATGACATAGCGTTACTAGGTGGCTCTGATACAATTTGTAACGATCCAATGAAAAGTGTTAGCTACATCTACGCTATCACCGCAAAATAAAAAATAAAAATAAAAATAAAAAACTAATCAATTTAATTTTTTTTTTTAAATTCCTTATAAAGCTCAATTTTACTATATATATATATATATTCATATAGATGGTTTAAATTCATAACTAGACTTGTATAATGTATATGGGTGTGCGTGTATATACCCATAGGTCCCATACCCACACCACATAAGTATATAACCATCAAATCTTGTAAACTGTTTCATATTTTTTTTTTTTTTTTTGGGGATGTAAATTGTTTGATTTAAATTTTAAGCCCTAATATTTATTTACCAAAAAATAAGAAGAAGAGAGATAGAAGAATAATACTAGAACCTGTAGACCACAATAGTAAAGCTCTAAAAGACAAAAATCATAATTGTTGTTTTTGCTAAAATTAAAATTTATTGAGAAAATGTTTATTTGGATGAAATAAATGTAATAAATGTAATTTTTTTAAAGAATGTTAAAGTTTCTTTTAGTGTTCTTTTGATGTCTATCTGAAAGGACATAAATGCAATACAAAAATTACATCTATGTCCTTCTAGATGACATAGATGCAATTTTTTTAATTTTTTTTTATTATATTTATATCCTTACAGATGGACACCAGAAAAACACAAAAAAAAACTCTAGCATTCCTCATAAAACATTACTAAAAAAATAATAGTCATCCAAATACGTTAGGAAAGAGATCCCTACAGAAGAAACAAATAGGGCTTTGTTGCCATTGGAAGATTTTTTTTTGTGATTATACAAAAATGTCACCCCAAAACACAACTCATGATCACATTGCTCATGTGTCAAGGTGGTCCCTTAGTTAGCTTTATAGTTTTCTTTTCCTTAAAAAAAAAAAAAAAAAAAAAAAAAAAAAAAAAAAAAAAAAAAGTAAAAGCTGGCACGTGGTTAAAAGTGATCAGAAGTTGTGTCTTGGGGTGGCAATATATCATATCTCATGTGTAGAGAACCAAAAGAGCTTCATTATCTGTTGTTTTAATACAAAATATTTTTTTTCCTTTCTCATATCTCATCTCCTTGCATTTTTATTGGGGATTGTGTTGGAATTTTGTAGGAAAAAAATGTGAGGATAGGTAGGAACTCATATTTGTAAAGAAATAATATTTAGTTGTTATATGGAAAGATAATGGAAGATAGTTTTGTTCTCTAAATTTAAAGAAAATTAAAGGGAAACTGATGTGAATGCTTATAGGCATACAATCAAGTTTATGAGTTCATTAATGCATAGGCCGACCCAACCACTATGCCGTTGGTGACTGGGTGGCCAATCACCCTCAAATGGCCCATAGGATGGCCGTAGTCACTCCCAATTTTATTTTATTTTTTTTGGTTTAGCTTAGTGTTTTTGTTTTTTGTTTTTTTTCTTTATTGCTTTTGTTTTTCTTTAAAGAAAATGGGGACATTTTGTTATTTTCATCAATTTTCCGTTAAAGAAGACAAATTTACTAACGGATGGACAAAATTGCAAATTCGGGGGAGGAGTTGAAAAGGCGTCTATACTTCAAATGGGTAAAATGTAATTTTTTCCAAGATGCTATTACCATCGCCAACCTTAAACGTTGTCCCAAGAAATAACACATAAGAAATTTCAGCCTCTAATTTTGTATTAGCCTTAAAAAAAAAATAAAAAAAAATAAAAAAATAAAAACCAGGCAGGTAATGTGATTTAATTTGAAGTAACTTCTTATATACAAACTTTAGTAAAACGTATGTGAAAAGGAAGGGCTTGTTTGACAAATATATGTTTTTTTAAAATTGTTTTCGAGAACAAAAACAGAAAATAATTTATGTATTGTTTTTTAAAAGAATATTAATGCTCCGTTTGTTTCGATGTAAAATGGTTTCTGTTGTAAAATATTTTCAGAGAAGTCATTTTTCAAAAAAATATTTTTCTTCAAAAATATTTTTCGGTGTTTAGCGCGTACGAAAAATTATATATAGTAATTAATTTTTACTCAATTTCAATTTTGTCATTTAAGTTTTCAATTTTAAAAATTAGGTCCTTACTTTTTTCCTTTTTTTTCTTTTTTTCTTTTTGTGTCAAATAGGTTCTTGTCTCTATCAATCTACGGTATAATTAATTAACAATATGTCATGACAGATCAATCAATTAAAATTATTTAGCTCTCATTTGACACGTTATGTGTTAATCGTACATATCATATAACATAATTATTTTAAATTATCAATATACCCTAAACAAAAAATTAAAACAATTTAAAATATTTCTTTTTAAAGAGGGGTGGCCAACTACCACGAATTGGCGAAGAGCAACTGCCCCTCATTACATGATTTGTAAAAGAAATGAGAGGCATATCGTTAATTAATCGAAGAAGAAGTTGATGGAATGATATATTTGAAACTAGAAAAAAAAAAAAAAAAAAAAAAAAAAAATCTGAGGATCCAATTGTTGACGTTAAAAATTTAAAAGATTAAATTAAAATTGCATTAAAACTTAACAACTAAATTTAATATTTTTTCATAAAGCAAATTGAAGAGTAGTAGTTGAATTTGTCTTTTTCTTTTCCTGCAGCAAGTCAATAGGAAAGAACTATGTGATGCTTACATTAAGTATGGTCCTTTTCTTTTTGGTAGGCATTGACAAGTTTTGGTTGGTGGAGAAACCTGTCAAATCATTGGTAGATGAGTAGAAAGCTACCCTTCAAATTCTTATATCATATTTGTTTTATATTAATTGACCTAACATGTTTTAAATATTTTCTTATTTTTTTTTAAAAAAAAAGTAATGGACAAAAAAAAACCTACTTAAAATATGAAACAACAACAGGTATAATTGATAAATAGGTGTAAAAAATAATATTAATCTCCCTGAAATTTGTTTCCCTTTGCAGGCTAACTAATAACCAAGGGACAAAACCTGGTTGTATTATAAGAGCCATGATCCTGGTCGTTGGGCTCTTCATGTTTTTCTTTTTTCTTTTTTTCCTAAGCAAATTGGGGTTGTTGGGCTCATTTATTAATGAACGCAGCTTCCTTGTGAGTTGTGAATTGTGATCCTTTGTGATATTCCAATATGCACTAACCCCATTGTCAAACATATAATAGTAAACAATGGAAGATTATGTTCCATGACTATCTATTTAGTATTTATGTTAGTTATGTTAAAAATTAGAGTATTCTTTTAAGATAATCTGAATAGATTTTTTCTTTCCTCATTCAAATTGACTTGTTGCCATGTTTCTAAGGAGGTATTACACAAAAAGATTAAATACACATCTTTTTAAGTTATGAAAGGGGAATAGATAAATCTGAAGATATTTTATAATTTAGTTAATAAACTTTAGGGTGTAATTAAACTATTATTCCATTTGCACTCATACCTTTAAATTTTGACTTACTACAATTTGTCCCTACGAACTACCAATTTTTTTTTTTTTTTTTTTAACAAAGTGTCATTTTCATTGCTGAACAACCACCCAAATGGGTAATACAATCAGTAAACACATACATAGAAACACAGCACCACAATTAAAGCTACAAGTGCCCAAAGGCAAAGAACAGTAAAGCCCGAAGGCCATAGGAGTGATTAGAGAAAAAGATTCTCTACCCACAAAGCTAGAAAACCTAGCTTAAAGCAGCTACCATTACAGTAGACTGTGAAACAAAGACAAGAATATACATCCAATACAAACAGAAAAACTCCCGGAAGCAAGAACCGTAAGAACCGCCGCCGGAGACTGCGCGTGCAGAACACGCACCTTCTCCGGGAACCTCCCTTACGCCGAACGACCTTCAGGAGTCCAGATCGTCACCGTCCGAGACCGAAGAAGCAAACGGTGACCCTCACGCGCAAGACCATGGAAAGAAAACCCCGGCACGTGAGAACAGAAGCGAACCACACGGACTCGCCGAATGACCACCAAGACCGGAGAAGGCCGGCGACCGCAACAGAAAGGTCCTTGTCGACGATATTCCAGCCGAGTCTTGTAGATCTAGCTTTGACAACATCTCTACCGGAACCACCAACATCGGCCTTTCATCACGGACCTGGACCAGAAAATCTTCTATTTGCACCAACAAACAACAACAAAACAAAGAAAAAAAAAAAAAAACAACCACCACCGGATCTAACATCGAAGGGACAAAAACAACCACTGGAAACTAGCCAAGGGGACAAAACCCACCCCTGGAAACATGGGGACAAAAAACCACCCTAGCCTTCGGAGGCTAGGGGAAGAACAGCACCGGGAGGGGGAGGTGTGAGGCCTCCCCCCCCAACGAACGCCTCTCACACTGAGCTCTCTCTCTCTCTCTCTCTCTCTCTCTAGAAACTTCAGAGAGAGAAAAGAGAGAATATAGCAGCAGAGTTAGGTTGGGCCGTTAAAGTTGACATAATCTCTCACATTTAGGTCTCATGTGACGTAGAATTATATAAATGCAATTCGTATATTATAAGGTAAATTATACTTTGCTCCCCAAATTACCATCTCATTTGCTTGCATACCTCTAAACTCTGATTCACTGCAACTTGCCCCCACTCATGTGACGTGTTTTTCATCTACATTTAACGACCGAACTTGGCACGAGGTACAACTTGGAACAAAATGGTAATTCAGAAGGGCGAGTTGCACTTAGTCAAAAACTCAAAGTTTAGGGGTATGAGTGCAAATATGTGGTAGTTTGAAGGACAAAGTGTACTTTACCCTAAACTTTGATAAACCTAAGATAAGTGTTACAAATATTCCCTTTAAACTACCACCCCAATGTCAATATCTCCTCCCAAATTATTGATTGAGTCAATATCCCTCAAACTATCAAAAATTGCCAATATCCCCCAAGGCCAGCAAAAATATTAAAAAAAAAAAATGACCTTAAATTTTTTTCAATAAGACAAAAATACCTTTATAAATTGGAAAAAATAAAAAGAAACTAGAAAAAAAAATTAAAAACTAATATATATATATATATGAAAAAAAGAGGAGGCTCCAGGAGATGACTTAGCCACCCCCTTTGGCCGACCAGGAGGTGGCCGAACCACCCCATGGTTCAGCCAATCTCTCATTTTTTTTTCTTTTTCTTTTATTTAAAATGAGGATGTGGTTTGACCACCCCAACTTGTCTACTAATTGGAATTTCCTCTTTCTATCTTTTCTTTTCTTTTCTTCTCTTTTTTTTTTTTTTTTTTTTTTTTTTTTTTTTTTTTGTTTTTATTTTTTTTTTTTTTGTTTGTATTTTATATATTTATATATATATATATATAATTTTCATAATTTAAAAAAAAATATTGAAGGGTATTTTTTTCATTGGGAGGACATTGAGAATTTTTAGTAGTTTGTGAGGGACATTGACTCGATATATAGTTTGGGGGAAACACAAACAACACCCTATTTTATCCATTATAAATGACTCAACATTTCTCAAAAGCTCAACCATTGTTCAATTGAGGTTATGCCACTCACTATTGTAATATTATTCGTCACATCATCTCTCATTTAATCACTCCCTTATTTCTCCATTTTAGGTGATTATTTTGATTAATGTTGCAATTGTTTCCCTAATTTAATTAATCTCCACAGTGCCTACAATCAGCTTTTTAAGAAATGTGTCAAAATGAAAAAAAAATTGAATAAACTGATTCTTAAAAAGTTGAATGAGGTAAAATTTGAAAAGGAATCCTTGATTTTTTAATTGTTTGATTTCCATGCTTTGATTGATTCTTTGAAATCTGAGAATACTATGCTTGTGGATAAAGTTAATTATTTCATTAGAAAAAGAACTTGTTTTGGATAAATCTCATTTATCAAATTCTTCTAGTGCTAAAGTTGGTTGCATTTTGAATTCTCAAAAATCCTTTGGTGATAAGTGTGAGCTAGGTTTTGATAAATGTGTTTCTACTTCAAAAACCTCAATTGTCAACAAAGCGAAGATAAGTTTTGTATTTACTTATTGAAAAAACTAGTCTTGGTGTGGTTGAAAAGGGGAAGGGAGTTAGTGTTCCTGGTGGGTTTAAAATTGAGGGTGTCAACCCTCCTTAGAAATAATATTCTCAAAAGTTTGTCACTACTTGTCATTACTGTGGTAGGATATGTCAAATCGATTCTTTACTAAGTAAGTCGGGATTTTATAAGTGATTCTAAGGAGCTCCAATTGTAACTTGACTAGTCATTTTAGAGTGATAATGCAGATGTGACTAGCGTTTTTCATGATCATTACATTGAGTAGGTGGATTATAAATGTGTTCATAGATGTTAAGTCACACATTAGTTTTTTATTAGGTGAGACTAGGCTATATAAATGATTATAGAGAGCTCTAATTGTAACTTGTTAGTCCTGACACCTCATAAAATTAGTCAAACATTGGGAAGATTGATTGCCCGCATTGAATAGGTTATTATAAAGGTGCTCATGAGTTTTAAGTCTCATATTGTTTCTTATTAGGTGAGATTGAGCTTTATAAGTGATTCTAGAGAACTCTAATTGTGACTTAACTAGTTTTTTTATTTTATTTTTTATTATTATAACGCAAATATTGTTGGAACTTTTCTTGATTCATTATACACAAGTGGACAATTCATCTGCCTAATGTGAGACTAACTTTCTAGGGTGCCTCAACGAATTTGTAGGCTTTGAAAGATGTTTATAATCGCCACAGGTAGATAAGATTAGAGGATTATGATCTAAAGATAATGCTAGGAGATGGTTGACTGATGCATTTGGGAAGGGAATACCCACTCTTGATTTACTAGGTTGCGGTTAAAACGCTCTCTAGGCAAGGAGATTGGTTTTGCCTCTTTTTTTTCTTTTCTTTTTTTCATGTTCAAAATGCACGGAATAAGAGAGGGTAGTGAATTGGTTGTAGGGATGATAATGTTTTGGGCTTATGCTATGTTTTTATGGTTTTTGGTGAGGGGGGTATGAGTTGGTTCTAATAAATGGGCCCGGAGAGATGGGGAGGGATATAGGATATTTGGATGGAGGGATCAAGTGGTATGCTCAAGCTTAGGAATAACAATGAGTAGGTTAGGAATAAAATATTGGGAAGGTGACTAAAGAGCTCGAGAAGATCGAAGGGAATTGATTTTTCCCCTTCCTTGAGTTCTTGTATGCGGGTGATGGTGGAAATGTAAGTAGCATGTGGGTGTTGGTAATTAGAAAGGAAGGTTTTCTAGGAGTTTTACTGTTAGATGGAGAGGGAATGGTTGGAGGATGGGGCAGGTAGAAGGGAAGACTGTGCAACATTAAATGCGATAGGACTTAAATCATCTCTAAGACGAGCAAAAGAGGATAGTAGTAGGCTTGAGGCTGGTGCCTGGAAGGAGATAGAAGGGTATTGATAGAGATGAGGTGATGTGGCCTCGGGGATGATTCTAGGCAATGTTTGAAGTGCCCGTGTGAGAGAAAGAGTTGGGCGAGTTGTGATTGGCTGATCCAAAGGGTCCATATCTAGTTCAAAAGCTTGCATACCACCCAGATTATCTGGATTTGTATCTATGGTGTGGGTGGCACCTAGTGGTCTTATCATTGCATGGTTTGGAAATCGACTTCAACTGGGCCAAGTATCTTGGGGAGTGTTGGATTTGTGGAACTCCAATGTGCTTAAGGATGAGGTTTATGCTCTTAGGGTTGGGGCATATAGAGCAATGGTTGGCAGTCGCAGTTCTTTAAGGCATGTGGTTTGCGTGTGGCCAAGTCATTCGCATCCAAAACAATATTCAGAGTCTCTCATATTTAAACTGCACCCATCTAAGAGCTTTAGGGAGAAGATTTTGGAAATAGCCTGGAACTAAAGGCTGTAGGAGATTGATGTTAACCTTGATTCATAGGAATTTCCTGCAGTGTAACCTTGGCATTTCTATGTTCTCCACTTCAAGAAGAGTTCCAAGCCTTTCCCCAATTTTAGTTGTAATGGTTGAGGTCATGAGCTGAAGTGGATGTAAGGGATCGTGCATATACAGAGTATACGCAGCAGAAATTGATCCCAGGAAAATTTTTCTTCAAGATAAACTAGGCTACATTAAAACAAATATACAAGTTTGTGATACTTACAATTGAATTCAGCCTCTCCTAGGCATGTAGGGCTATATAACTCTGCCTGAAATTCTTCTTGCATGTTGAATGATCAATAATACGTTCTTGACGTTCTTGGTGTTCTTGATTAAACCTTCAGATCTTCTATTTGATGATTGAATATGATTGTGAGTGTGGACTCACAAACTGACGCCGGACAGAATAACGATTATTCTGCAGGCTATTCAACAAGCAGTTTGTAAGGAAGAAGACAGATAAATTATCCCAAAACACAGAGAGAACTTTGAGAAAATAACAATATTCAATTCATTGATTGTTCTATTACAAATGTCCCTATTTATAATAAATCCCTAATGAATACTAAAGGAAATAAAATCTCCTAAGACTTGAAATAAATACAAATAAGCATATTATGGAAATACTTGGTGCTAAAGAATATCTCCAAATTAATGGGAAATACTTGGTGCCAAATAATTACCATATTAGGAAAAATATAATAACTATAATATTACTTGACGACAACGTAAATATAAATGTGAGAATTCTTTAAAAGATGAATCAAGAGATTTGTCGATAGTCTCTTCTTTCCTTCTTGGTATTTCCCTTGATAGATGTTGACAACTTAATAGAGAATATCTTCTAAATCACAATTTGCCAAAGGTCTCTTCTTTCCTTCTTGAGTAGTTGACCATTTCCTTTCTTGTTTAAGCCAAATCAATCTCATCGCCACATCATAGACCAATTAATTCTATATTTGTGTCTGATTTTCTCTTGCATTAATAGACCAATTAATTCTATAGTTGTGTTTGATTTCCTCCTGCATTAGTCTTATCGGGTTGGAAAGAATTCGTCCTCGAATTCTTTGCCTCGATCTTTTGGATGGCCGATTAATTCATTCCATCCCGTATTTTTCAATACCAAAGTAACTTGAAACCAGAAGATAAGCAAGTTGCAACCCATCACAATGACTAGCCTCACACTAATTTAAATAAATCAATCTTCTCACGTCTTTCATTTATTTTCTCCAATTCACTCTCTATAAAAGTCTTCAAAGAATTATCAATTCTTTCTTGACCACAAAAATTAAAATTGTCAGCTAACACGCCAAAACCAACTTTCAACTTATTACTAGGTGAATTTGATAGAAATCTTTCAATCCCAATGAAATCAACATAACTAATTTCCTCATTACTCAACTGAAATCCCTCGTTATGTGGACTTTCATCAAACACATGGTAATCATTATTTTCTTCAATAAATTTTATTGCATCAACCAGAAAACTTACCTCATTCAATAAATCCTCTTCATCAGGATAAATGTCGTCACAAATTATTGAAGAGACCCAATCTAAATCTACTACAGATTTTTTCTCTTGATCAAACAAAAAGAATCTCCCACAAGATCTTTATCCTTGATATCAATATCATAAATTGGTGGAGAATCCCAATCCACGAATCCTTGTGAAGGATCTTCAACATCTTCATGTTCAACATCATCATGAACATCTCTATATATGAACTCCTCATCAACGAACTCGTCTTCTTGGAACTCTTCATCAACAAATTCTTCATCCCGACCACGCTGTTCCCTGTATGGAGCAAGATTGCGATACGGGTTGTCAAAGGTGGAGTCGGAATCGGAGTTCCACATCTCGCGATTGCCAATTTCCTGCGCCGCTAGGCGCTAGGCTAACTCTGCAACGTGCCTCTGCAAATCCTCAATCATCACATCCTGAACGTTACGATCAAGGAGTGGAGCTTCCTCATTCAGAACCTGCCCACAACGACCACCAGCCATCGAAACTGATGAACAACTCGTCTCAGGAAAATGCTGAAGCTCTGATACCAATTGACGCCGGACAGAATAGTGATTATTCTGCAGGCTATTCAACAGGCAGTTTGCAAGGAAGAAGACAGATAAATTATCCCAAAACACAAAGAAAACTCTGAGAAAATAACAATATTCAATTCATTGATTGTTCTATTACAAATGTCCATATTTATAATAAAGCCCTAATGACTACTAAAGGAAATAAAATCTCCTAAGACTTGAAATAAATACAAATAAGCATATTATGAAAATACTTGGTGCCAAAAAAATATCTCCAAATTAATGGGAAATACTTGGTACCAAATAATTACCATATTAGGAAAAATATAATAACTATAACATTACTTGACGACAACGTAAATATAAATATGGGAATTCTTTAAAAGATGAATCAAGAGATTTGTCGATAGTTTCTTCTTTCCTTCTTGGTCTTTCCTTTGATGGATGTTGACAACTCAGTAGAGAATATCTTCTAAATCACACTTTGCCAAAGGTCTCTTCTTTCCTTCTTGAGTAGTTGACCCTTTCCTTTCTTGCTTAAGCCAAATCAATCTCATCGCCACATCATAGACCAATTAATTCTATATTTGTGTCTGATTTTCTCTTGCATTAATAGACCAATTAATTCTATAGTTGTGTTTGATTTCCTCCTGCATCACAAACTACTCTTAAACCAATAGAATAGGTAGAAACATAAACTTGAGAAACCCAAATATTCTCTTTTGAATATTTCTCACAACTCTCTTGTACCAAATTGTATCTTTCATAAATATTTATTAGACTTGAATCTCGTTGTTTTTCAACTTATGAATATGTAATTTATGCTTCACTATAGTTTAAACTTGGATTTACTATCAGAATTGGGATATAAAATAAACTGGAGTTATAGTAGAACTATGAATTGAGTCATAGTAGAATTAGGACTACAAGTCCTAGTATCATGGGGTGTACGACCAAGGGGAGAAAATTACTCCCCTTGCCCCTACACCATACGGCCATGGGGAGAAAAAATTCTCCCCATGCGCCTAGGGCTAGGGTTAAAACCCTAGCCCACTATTCCTTATTTTTAAGCATGGGCTTGGGTTTTATCTCATCGGCTCAATGCTCATTTAACTCCACTTAAGCCTTTAGGAATAAATTTCAAGAGCCCAAAGTTCTTTAAAAGCCTTTAGAAAATAAATTATAAGCTCAATTACCTCTAAGTAATAAGTCACTTAGGATTAAATTCTTTTGGCCTATATTTTATTTGGTAAAACAATCTGAATAAATAAATGCATAAACGAGGCTTAAAACAAATAGTCAATTTACATCAACTCAAAGAGAGGTCTAAAGGAAGAAAAAAAAAAAACAAATACAATTAGTTTCAATATGCCTGTGACAATTTCCACACGACACTATTAATCACAATTGATTTTACTAAACAAATGTGACTACACTCTAATTTTTTTTTTTGATTGAATGAATTAATCCATATGACGTACTTATTTATTACATATTACCCCTCCATGGAATCATTCTGTAGTCAAACCAAAGTCAATACACTGTAACTTTGTTCACTACCTATTTTCCTTGATAACCTAATTTAATTACATGATTTGTCTTTTTTTTACCTTGTGAGATTTCATCTCACATTGCACAAAATTAAGTTTCAGTAAATCCCACTGAAACACTCAGGTTCGAGCTTTAAGATAATTATTCTCATTAAATCTACATAAAGGAGAATATTTTTTTATCGCTTTGTTCTTGTCAAATGATTTAGACTCATTGTTGAAGAAGTTGTTCCCACAATATTACAAGCTATCAACCAATGAACAAAAATGTTGAGCATGAACGATCTTACTCATGTATACATCAAAGTGACCTACACTTTACATTCGAGTTCAAAATTTTCTCAGGATTTAGATTAACTATTACAATTCGTCGTGCACGTATATCATTTTTTATCATAGTGTTGAAAGTATGATGACTCACGTAGTCTGTTCAGTACAGGGCACTACCTTCCTCTTACACCAATATATCAACCCGAAGCCTTACTTGCTTCTCCTAATCAAAACAAATCGTTAAGGTTGACATGTTATAGTTTAGATGGATTTTTTAGTTCCATTTACGACTACAAACAATTTTTAATAAGTTACAAGGGCCTATGACTATGATCTTCTGTATGATAATTCATTTACTCACACCATAGTCAAATACAATGTAACTTAGGGACCTTACATGTATATAATATGAAAGTTTTCAAATAAATATGTACATGTAAAACGTTAAATTAATGTATATGTCCAATATTTAGTATTATACTATTATAAAAAGCATCATCCAAACAATTGAAGTTTGGGACACCAGTCCCAACTGTGGAAGCCTATGTATTTGTATCCAATAGGCACCTCTTGAGAAATTGGTTTCACTTAAAGTAAATCTCGAGTCCTGAGGCTGTAGAAATAAAGGATTCCCTTATATGTTCCATGGTGAATGAACAAGGACCCGCTTCTGGTCTTGGAGGGTTGAAAATGAAAAGAGGAATTGTGTTGGTGTCTATGTCTTCAATGGTGAGGGAAGCTATGAAACTCCAAATGCATTGAAGAGTGGTCTTAATGGTAAGCTTAGAGATTAGTTTCAGGGAGATAATTATAATCTGACCAACCAGCTTAAGATTTGTTCTTGGGTTGCATCTAAAGCGACATGTTGAAGTTAGGGAGGATTATCATGCCCATTTAAGAGCTTCTGTTTGTATTGGTCAATAAATTGGTAGATGGGTTGCATAACGGGAGAGGTGGATAGGAAGGTATGGTGGGGAGATGAAAGGAGAGGAGAATAAGAAATAGAAATAGGAAAGGAGCTGAAAAGGGTCATTGAAAGGGGGAGAGTCGGAGACTGAAGTAGATACTCGAGGAGAGCTATAAAAGGGAGAACATGACAAAAATGATTATTGTTGAAATACTAAGTTGTAAAAGTGAAAACCATTCTTTAAATCAACACTTGTAAAAATAAATTTAATGACCGGTTTTTTTACTGTCACATTATCCCAATTATATAACAATCATATAATAATATACTAAATAACATTACTAATTAAAAAATTAAAAAGTGTGAAATAATTATGAATTAAAGAGGTATTTATATCATTAAGCGATTGTTTTAACACCTAATACTAGGTCAAACATATATAAGAGAAACCATGTCAAGACTGCTATATTTTTTGTCATTTTAACTTTAAGATCTTAATTTTCAGTTTAATAGATTCGAGACTCAAGTTTGGGCCAATTGTAAATTTGGGACCTCTATTAGTCTTTTTGTCAAATAAATAATAAAAGACAAATATTTCCTCCAAACTAGGTTGGAGAACCTAAAAAAATACTATATGTCTACTTTGCATGTGAGAATCACGCTATTTAAATAGTAAGGACAAAGTTCGACGAGACGCATATTTTTTTAATAAAATTTCTTTCAATTATGTCTCATCTATTTAAAAAGCATGTGCTTCTCATATGCAAAATAGACACGTGACATTTTTATAGATTAGGTTGAAGAAATCTCCCAACCCTTTGGATGAAAATTCTATCCAATAACAAATAGATATATAAATATCATTATCTATCTCACGAAAAGACTGACAAGTGTCTTGAAACACAAGGATCCTAACCTTATTTTTATTTTTTTTTCTAGAAAGAAGCTATGATTGGGTTTTGTACAAAAGAAATGATTTTTATATATCTTTTACACATATTTTGTACATTTTTATTTTAAATCAACCATTGAATCTGTAGGACCTACATGTTGGTTCTACATATCAAATAGTTAATTTAAAAATGAAATGTACAAAAAAACACATCAAAATATATCAAAATAGTTTGTTACACGAATGATTTCACAAACACATAACAGGATAATTTGTTAGGTTTTGAAGGAACCTAGACCCTTTTGATTTGTTAAAGGAAACCTAAACTTTTTCAAATACAAGATTTGAGATTAATTTTTTTGCATACCTTCTCATTATTTCATGATGCTTAAATAGAAAATATTACCACTATAGAGATGAAAATAAAAATAAATATGGAATATGATTACCATTAATTACATATATTCTAACGTAAAGAAAATATCCCATCATATTATATATTCTAATATTAATATCTGCTCCATTTTCATAACATAGTTCCTATTTGCATTTTCACACAAATACCCAAGAACGAGTGTAGATCTGCTATGATTTATCCGTGGCCGGAGAGTGGGCTTGGAATGGAGGCGCTGGGGGCCCATAATACTGCGGAACTCTGCCTGCTTCGCTTCGACCCCGGGCCCTACCAAGAAGGTAAAACGCAAGCGCTACGATGATGATGAACAGTATGACAGGCAATGAAACCACCACAAAATAACCCATTTTTAGGCTTATTTCTGCATTATCAACAAACGTATATAAAGCATTAATACAAACTTCTCCTAAATCAACATAAACATCAAAAAAATTAACAGACCCATAATTTTTCTTTTTTTCCTTCCATCTTTCTCGGGTGATTCAGAGCCGCCAAAAGCTGAAAACTGTAGTCACTGTTTCCTTATCTTTTACCCTCTTCTTTTTTTTTTTTTTCTTTATAATTAGGTAAGCCTCAAATCCTACATAATTCTTACATAAAAGGAACCAGCGTTATGAAAAAACACCAAAAACTAATTAGATGAACAGCTTCCGAAATGAAATTTCGAACCCAAGGATTATTTTTATTAAAGCACAGAAACATGTAAATAGGAAACCGATTAACCTAAAAAAGTAGAAAAGAGAAACAAAATTTGAGCTCTAAATCACTTCTTACCTCCTCTCGGTCACCCGAAGCTACGCCAACACAACGCGATCAGTAACGATAGAAAATTAGGGATTAATGATTATAGCCACAATTAACGAAGAGAGAAAGAAAGAGAGGAAAGGACAAAAAGTGGTTGGTGCTGAGGTGGCGTATTCCCAAGCACAGGTCCTCCACGTGTCTGCACCATGCGTTGTTTTCTTATCCATCCATTCAACTTTTTTCTTCTTTTTTTTTTTGGGGGGGGGGGGGGGGGGGGGGGGGGGGGTGGGGTGGTGGGGGTTTGGGGTTTGGTGGGCAGAAGAAACTGGCATACATTGAATTTGTCCAGTCGCATCAATTATGTAGGTAAAAGTGGCATGTTGACGGCAGTTTCTTATCTTTAACCAATAAGAAAAAACCAAAGAAATGTTTGGTTTTATCTAGTACATCTCCATACAAAAAATTAACAAATTTATCATTGAATATAGATATAAGATCAACAAATGGTCCAACTGATTCAATGATAAATTTACAAAAAAAACATACAAGTAAAAAATTGGCAAGAGATGAATGTGTATCACCTTCCAATAAAAAATTTGAAGCATTAGCAGATACAGAAAACAACTACACTACGCTGCATTCAACACGGTTACACGGCCTCTCTCTCCCGACTAGCAAGGGATTGAGCTGTGCTAACACCACCGCTAATCCCGTTTTCTTGCTGCATCCGTTTTCAGTCAACATGCCAACCTATTAAACAACTTACTAGAAAGACAACACACAATTGCAATATAATCAATTTTTCACCTTTCTTCTAACCATTTTCATTAATTCTGCTGCGATTACATACCCAGTAATTGTTATCCTATGCATATTTAACATACAAGGAAATAAACTTTGCAGCAAAAACTTTGATACACATTGAGAGAGAGGAAGCTATGAGGTATATGGAGCAGCAGATGTGGGAACCTTTCGTGGAGCAGAGCCATCATGAGCACCAACAGGTTTGCTGGATAATCGACGCTTGTAACGTTTGAGGACAGATGCCAGATTTTCTTTTCCCTTTGGGAAAGCCACATCACCGGCTGCAGTTCCTGTCCTGCCCTTTCTGCAAGAAATTGCAATCTCTACATCCTTGATTATATCTAGAAGCACCGCTGAAGTTGTGCATTTTCCCCTGCCCGGTTTAGAAGCAGGGGGCAGCATTCCATTTGATACAGGTGGGCTTGACTTCTGCTGGTATGCTACAGGGATTTGAAGGCATAAGCAAGGGGCCATTGGAGATCGAGGTTTTGAAAATGCCACATCAACGATTCCCTATACATAAAAAGATGTCACTGTCAAGGTCAACAAACTGAAACGATTTTTCTTTCACTACAAAATTTAAAAGAGAATTAATTTTTTGGGCATTGCTATACTTGTTGTACTCATTCAAGGAAACAACGGGTGCAAGAGTTTCCAAAACAAATGAACCTAACAAGATATTCCTGACAATGCGACGAGAATTCATCAAGCAGATCTTACAGGGTGGTGAAATCTACCCCACTAAAGAAAAGCGGGACAATTTTTTCTGCTTTGTCAACAACAGGCAACCAAGACAAGACTATGACTATCACAAACAAGTGATTCTCATTCAGTCACAACATAAACTAGCAAATAAATATTTACCTGAAGACGGTTGAGTACGTAAGTATACTTCCCCCATAGCTCTGGCCGGCTTTCCATAAGTGACAGGTCAAGAACCCGGTGGATGCACCATACTCCAAAGCTTACTATCAAATCTGATTTCCAGATACAGCCCTCCCCGCAATTAGGAACCGAGTAGATCGAAAAGTTGTTGAAACTCGCCTCGTTATTCCTCGTTGTTGAACCAGACTTCCTATCAGAAGACAGATACTGAGACTCACCCAAGTGAACCGTTCTATTCATCTCTCTAGTTTCAGCTTCATAAAGAAATCTCTCCCTTGCAGCCACACAGTCAATTAGATCCTCATCAGCCCCATCATTTTGTCTAAACAACCAATCGGATCCTTCCAATTTCAACAGCTTCACAATGCAATGTCTAAAAGACTGAAGAAGTTTGGCCTCTGAATCCACAACAGAAGTAGCTTCTTGAGTAATTGAACTTGCCCTACTTCCAACTCCTTCGCTCCCAACAGAATGATATTTATCAGCTACACCAAACTGCTCAAAAGGTTGTCTAGACCAGAGGGATCCAGTGTCAGAATTCCACTGCGAGGAGAAACCATCTCTGTAAACTTTTGAGGGAGACAGTTCATCAAATGCCAAAGGGGCTCCTGTTCTTGATCCAGAATTTGGATACAAGGATGGTTCATAACCTGTTCTAGCAACAGAGGATCCATATCCCACGGCACTGTCCCATTGAGCACTCTTATCAGAGACATATAAATCCCGCTGAGGGACTGACAATCCTGACATGTCTGGCAAGCTACGGTACTTTTTCGTGTTGGCTGAGGTTAAAAATGTCTCAGCAGGTCCAGAAGGGCAGAAATCATAAATTGATCTTTCAGAATGCAATGGACTCTCCCTGGATATTGCAGGGTTTGGTAAACCAGAGCTTAACCCATTGTGCAACTTTTGCCCCGAAGAAAATGCAATTGAATCTCTATAGTTTGTAACACCCAAATATGGAAATCTAGAGTCTGAAGACTCCATTGGATTATTCAAGTGATCAGAGCTTCTGTCTTTAGCCATTCGATAGGATGCTAACTGATAACCATGTACTGTAGCTGGCTGATAATCCCAGCTTTCAGAAGATGGCAGATTGCGCACACTAGAATAGCGTCTTTCGCTGGGGTCGATGACATTGCGGCTTGAATTCTGCACATATGCATCCAACAACTGCATGTGGTTGGACCACAACGAGGAAGATCCTCTTTGAACCCCATACGACTCCAAGCTCCTTTGCACATTCTGCTGTTTGGGAGACTCATATAAACTTGAGTTTATAAGATGATCAGGTCCCCTGCCTCCCACAGATTGCAAGTATCCAGAAATTTCCTTTGTAGTGATATCCATTTTCAGTGATGAAGAGGTAAGCTTAGAATCCACTCCTAGCAACACATCCAGTTTCTTAGCCTTCGCTTCTTGAGTAGCTTGACCATGGAAATCATACAGTTGACCCCAAAAATCATCAAGAACTGCCGCTAGTTGACGCCTTGCTGCACGACCCAATCCTGCTAATCTTGAAAGACTTCCAGCACCACTTCCACCTTCATCACCTTTCCCACTGAGACTTCTAAATGATCCCGGACCCTCAGATGTCAAAGATGGGGTGCTCCCAGAAACCCCTTTAGATGATTCTTCCGCCTCCCAGGCGTCTCCTTCATCATCATCTTTTTCAGTTTGTAGATCTCCCTCAATTCCCAGAGTCTTTTCCACAGGGTCTATTGATTCAGTTTTCACAGTTCCAGAGTCCAGCAATTTAACATCAGAAACCTCATTAGAAATTGTTGAAACAGGGACTGACTCTACTGTGGTTCCCAATCCCACCAGGCCACGTGTGGGGGAGCTAGGAAATGTACTATTAGAACGATTTTCCTCTATAGCAGTCAAATGGAGGTCCTGATCAGGCTCTATAATAGTTTCAGGCAAATCAAGATCAAAATCTGCAACTGGTATGTCTGAATGACTCTGCAACAGGTGCCTCCCATGGGCTGGTGATGGTTCTTGCATCTGAACAGGTGCCGCCTCTCCATGATATCCAGTTCCAGTTAAATCAGTTTCCTCTCTCTCAGTGGATGAATCAGGTACAGCCTTTGGCGTATCCCAGTCCCACACCTGAGCATCTAATTTAGCACTTGCAGATTTTAATGGGGTAGCTAATAGCCAAAGCATCAAACAAAGTGACGCACAAGCAGTGACAAGAAGAACTACGTACGAGAAAGACATACTACTCCCCATGTTCCACCTCAAATTTCCAACCCATTCACTATTTCCAAATGCCATTTCTACCACAAACATAATGTTCAAGCCTAGCATCCCAATAAAAGTGAGGAGGGCTAAAAACTCGACAAACTGAGAAATTTTGTAGACACCCATTATTGATCTTGATGCAGCAACACGGAAAAGGGGGATCACAGAAGATGGAAGTAGCAGAGCTACCATCACCTGTGTGAATATAAGTAGTTGAAACATCCCATCAGATCCTGAACTCCACACACAGTAAAGGGCTGGAACAACAGCAATAACTCTAATTGTAGCACAATGAAGCCAACCAGGAATGTCCAGCTTCAAGAAATCGTGCAAAACTACTCGTCCACATAGACTCCAGGTTAATGATGTGATTTGATTTGAGAAAAACAAAACTAATAGATAGGCAAAGGGAGCTATGGGACTCCTAAACACCTGCATTGAAATTTGGAAATTTGAAGCTGATCATTTTCTGTCAAGATACTGAACAACATCTTGCAGTGACAGTCATCAAGAATAATTGCATTTAAAAGAAAAAATCAAACCTGTTCCATTGGTGAAATTGCATCCTGAAAAGTAAGCATGACAAGGCCGGTACTGTTAAATACATTTGCTGCTGAGACCATCAGCACACAATTCACCAGATAAATACAGCTAAAGACAAATAAGATGGCAACAAAATGGTTATGGCACAAGGCATCCTTGGAAATGTTTGTTGATCCCTGAGATTGCTGCAAGAATATTACAGATAACAAAGGTTCAGAAATTTGACAAACGTGTCTGAAATGTAATATTGAAGTTTTTCCAGTCAGAAAATTTATGGGGTGGGGGATAAACTTGGGAAATTAATGAGTTGACATGTACAATAAAGAGGATTGTCGAGGGAATCTCAAGTTATGAAACTGCTCTTTTATGAATCTCATGGAAGTGTCTTGTATGTGAGTCACAAAAAATAAATAGGTCAAAGAAATTAGGTGGGAGAAAGACAACATGGTTATCAGTGCACTATAACTGAGCATGTCAAGTGCATACCCACTGTGTTAAGTTAAGAGTAGAGGATCTATTTGTTTATGCTATATCAGCATGAACAAAATGACTAAAGATAATCTCTTTCAAAGAATATCTCGAAATTATGTTATGAATAACATATAAAAGTAAAGAAAAAGAGTGAATCCCAGGCAAATTCCATGTTTATGTTATTTCAAACAACATACAGATGACCCCGAAAGATGCACTAAAAGTGAAGTCAACCAAGAAAACAAGATGGGACAATGCCGAAAAGCATTTATGGTACAACACATGCAACAAAGAAGAAAGCATTCACGCGCTAATTGTAAAGAGAACATTCAAATGCACTAGAAGAAACCACAGCAATTATTTATTTCAAAGTGCTATTTTCCAAACAAACATATATGGAAAAATCAACTGCCATACAACATTAATGAATTTTTTTTTTTTGAATTAATATTGTAACGCAACGATAGACAGTTCAAGGACAAAGAAAGAACCATAGAGGAGCTCATTTCCTTTTTCTTTCATTCTTTGTACTCTTGGACGGCTACGTTTCTCACACTTTTAGTGATTAGTTTTAATGATTTCCTTATTTTGTTTTCTTCTTCTTCTTAATTGCCTTTCTTGTATACCCCCTGTGTACTTGATTGCTCTTTACGTTTTTTTTTATATTACTCTTACTTATCAAAAAAAATGTTGTATGACAGTTGATTCTTCCTTTCAAAAAAATTAAGACTAGAAGTGATATCCACTAAAGTACTAAATACACAATAAGAAAATAAAAAATGTTTGATCTTCCCAATGAAAGAAAATTGTGTATCATCCTTTATCGAAAAAATTGTCATTAATCCCGAGTCATTTAAATATATTTCAAGAAAGTCTTTCAAGAAGACAATCCCTATGCCACTCCTAAATTCAATGAGCCAACTTTCTGGCATTAATTATGCAAAGGCACCAGCATTACTGACTATAAACCCTTACAAAGGTAAGGGATAGTGAAAAGAGACCAGTAAATGATTCCACCCACAGATTATTTGAAACATACAGGGGTCTACAACCACAACTGTCAGGACATGAGCCATCTCTTAGCATGTATTCTTGTCCAAATATCAGACTTTGTCAAAATAAATTCACTGTACTTGAGTTAAACATATCAGTATCTTAGTCTATTGCTACTGTAGTTGCATATTATTCAGTCCTTTCTGCCATATATACATGTTTTAGATCCTTTACTCAATACAAACACCGTGCTAACTAGAATTTGAGCCTTTATGGCAAGTTAAATTTAGATTTTAACTGAAAAGAGATCACAAGCGTAGTCAGCACCCTGTGAAGTGTACCCCAAAACCATGGTTGCAGATTACTCTTGCACTTAAACAATTTATTCTTGGGAATCAAATACATGGTTTAATGATTGATAAAATATAAAGTACAATCCTATTTTCTGCATTATTTGCAGTTCCATAATATTATCATGTAGTCACATGACAATATTACCGTTGGACTTTTAGACTTCTACAATTATCTCAGATGCCTCACATCCTGTTGAACACCCTGTTAATATTCCAAGCTCAAATCTCTTACCAGTCAAATTTAACAAACAAGAAAAAGTATTCAACCAAGGTGAACATGCAGGCATGCCCACAACTCCAAGGCTACCATATTTGACACTAGTCAAAGTTTATAGCAAAATGCAAAAACCAAGATTCAATGTTCAGACAGTGCTGCAACAAGGAATCTTAGTCAGGCAGTGGCAGTTAGATCTCCTATTTTGAGTTATGGACACCTCACTCATGCATTATTGCAACACCAAGTTTATAAAGCCAAACATTGTCAAAACAAAGCTACAATGGCAGTAAAATAATGAAAGACCAGATTCATTCGAAAACCAGGAAGAAATTAAAAAACATAAATAGATGCAGATATGCACATACACATTGGACACTTACAGACATATGCTGAGGCAAAAAAGAAACAAAGTGGATAATTACAGAAAAGGAGGAGGATAGAAGGCAGAGATACCTGTACAATAGAAGAATGAAGAAAGAAGTTATGAGGCATGATATTTGCCCCAAGAAGACTCATAAGTGCGTACACACTCTCTCCACTTAACTTTGTTAGCATCCCATTCATTGAAAGCGAGATTTCTGCTTGACTGATGAGTGCTCCAAGAACAATAGAAAGCAAAATAAAGCCTGACATGCATATGCATAGGAACTTTGCCTTGTTGTTCTCCTGGAAAGTTAAATTAATAGAATTATAGATGACAATAATGTGAAACAACCTTCCCAAAAAACATGTATGTGAACACACTTACCAGGAGGATGGCAAAAAGTGGAAATAAAACAGCATTGACAGCAGTCAAAAAGACACAAGTGAACAAGTCCCACCCAAAAAGAAGATTAAGTCCAAGAGCAAGGCCAAGGACCTAGTCAAATTTGTATAAATATATGTTAGTAATAAACATAAAATTAAAAAGGAAAAGGAACAGCTAATCATGATTGTGAAATGAGAAATTACCATGGTAAGGTCCAATGCAATCACAGAAACCTCTGTTTGGACTCCTATGAATATGCACGTAAACTTATCGTACTCATCACTGCAAATCTTTGGCATAACAATTTGGAAATAAGAATATTAAAAATTTACTACCATAAGAGAGAGAGAGAGAGAGAGAGAGAGAGAGAGAGAGAGAGAGATGTCAGTAACTGTGAGCATTTGTTTGTGAATATGTGCGTGGTGGGTGGGTTGGGGGAGGGGAGAGGTCAATGCTCAATCGCCCCACTGAATAATCAACTAATAACCAGAACCAAGTGGAAGAAATTTACAACAAAGGATGCAGTGCGTTCCAAGTGGACCCATGTTTTTATGAAAATCTCATTGAGGACAGATATGTATGCATACACACCTAAACAACATCTACCTAAGGACCTACTACATAGATTTGAGGTCTTATAACATCAGTGATTCAGTGTTGCGCCTTCTTCAATGTTGACTATAGTGTGACAGATAAAATAGATCATACAAAGTACACTAATTAACTTCTACTTCCAATTTCTTTTCAATTGTTTCGAGGGCGAAAGGGTGAGGGGTAGAGCTGTAAATGAATTGAGTGTTCATGAACAACTCAAGCTCGACTCGTATAAACTTGACTTGAACTCGGTTGGTCTAACAAATGAGTCAAGCTAGAACAATAATTATTTCTAATAAACGAGCTAAAACTCAAATAAACTCGGCTCAACATAATACTATTATATATATATGTGTGCGTGTGTGTTTGTGTGTGTGTCGTAGAATAATATATGTAGTAATTAATGTAAAGTTTATAGTATTTTGCTTAGTAATTTTATGCTGTAGAATTAATGCTAATTTTCCGATTACTCGAGCTCAAGCTCATCTTGTTTAATTAAATGACCCGAGCTCGAGTCAAGCTCAAACTTGGTTGATTTTTATTGGGCCGAGTTCGAACATGTTCCTAAATCTCGATTCGACCTCGAGCCGACTCGAGCCTATGTATATGTTTTTCGAGTCGAGTTCAAATAGCCAATACTTGACTCGACTTGAATCGCTTACAGCCCTAGTGAGGGGCGACATAATGAACCCGAAAAGTAACAGTTCATCAACAAAGAGAGAAATATAACAATAATTCTTTACCATAAGTAAAATCCTAAATAGAAAGAAACAATACCTGTGCAAGATCTTTTCCAGTGACTAAGCCAATCCGAGCAGACAGGTATTGACATAAAATAGCAGCAAAATTGAATACAAGCATCAACAGTACCAGATCGGACCCAAAACGAGCACCACCTTCAACAGTCGCTGCCCACTTCCCAGGGTCAACATATGCAATCGAAATCAGAAGCACAGGTACAACAGCAGGAAATAGCCGATTAGGACTACCCAGCAGACGGTTAGAATTAAAACTCTCAGCTTCCATGTTATCAATTGGTACTTTGAACAAAACAGAAGTACCAGTGTAGTATGATACTTAAATATTCCAAGCAACAGGAGAGGATGTACAACCTTCACAAGGCATTTACTGAGACATGCAACTTCTGAGATTAACAATACCAGCTGCAGTAAAGCACAATTCTAATCTATGATCACCCTAGAAGTGAATGGAATGAGTATATACATCCAATGATGACCCAGATGACATGAGTCTTCCAGGCCCTACAATGCAACTTGCCTGAATCAGACCAAAGAGCTTCAAATTGTTACAGCTATCACATTAAACTTCCAACTCTAGCTGTGATCTTTAGATCCCAATAGTATGCTTTCAAAGAAATTCAATTGAATGCCACCATAAACTGATGTTGATACCCAATAAATTTTTCTTTTCATCGCCTGAACATGACTAGAAATTTAAACCAATTCATGCAAGACTTCCACCATTTACTTGAATTACAGAGTATACAAAATACAGATCCTCAACTGAATTTTCCACAGAGCAGACCCCATTAAATGGAGTCACCTTTCTTCAGGCCCCCCTTAGGTCTAATCCTGATTCAACAAATCACATCAGTTTGCTACCAGGAAGAAAAGAAAACAAACTCTCATTCAAATAAAGTGCAATCAAAACTATAGACATAATATATTCGAACAAGAAACTTGAGACACAAGAACGATGTATAACTGAAGATATGACCAAATCAAAATTCACACACTAACAAGAAAAACCATGGCCAATCAGATTCTAGGTTGTGTTACTTGGAAAAAGAAAAAATAAATAAATAAATAAAAAATCCAAAAGACCAACATCTAAAGCTTAAAACATCATGAAGGCAGGATACCAAACTATTTGAAAATTTTGATATAGAAATCAAAGAGAGGCACCTTATTCAACTTAGCATTGTCACTAACTCACTATGTTTTGATCACAAATCTTCTCTCCTTCTCTACTCTCTGTGGCCAAGAAGCTCAAAGGGCTTACAGGCGAGCTTATGTTTACTCTCAGCCTCTTTGATTGTTACACAGGACAGCTAAGCTCCCTAATTAAGATTCCATTCATTAGGGGACACCAACACAAAGGCCCAACTCAAGTACATTCCAAAAATGGAAATAGTGAATCGAGAATGTTATGTTAATCCTCTCTTTATGCTTCCAATTTCGTTAGAAGTAATATATGATGCTTAATTACATATCAAGTATCAACACAAGATAGTCAATCTTACCAAAAGAGGGCCTAAGAAAATCACAATCCACAATACAACACAGTGCAAACCCAAGTCTCAGATGTACATACCTTAAAGATACTCACTTGGTTTTAAATAACAACAAAAATAAGGTGAAGAATAATTATAGCAACCTTACCAAGAGTATTAAGCAACACAAAATCAGCTTAACAGTAATTATAGCCACCAAACAAGAATCTGATAGCAGCCCATCAAAATTCAAACCATAAACATCAGCATAATGCAAAGACCCAGCTCAAAAACCTATCTCAGATCTTCTCACAGCAACACTAAAACAACAACAACCCAAAATACACTCAAAAACAGATACCAATCTTTCCAAAACAGAGAAAGAAATCCAAAGCTCAAAACCCCAGAATCAAAAAGATCAGAAATCGCCTCCATGGATCTGAGGCAAGAAGAAAAAGAGTACCAAAAGACCAGCTTGCACGGACACCGAGGATGATGACGATATAGATAGGTAGACAAAAGCTCAATCAAAAATCAAACAGATTGTCCGTACAGTTAGGGTTTTCGGAAAATGGTTTTACCTTCTTCTCCTGCAGTGCTCTCGCTTTTCCTTTCTCAGCCAATCTCTATCTTTAGTTCTACAAGTAGATCTCAGACACCATCAGAGACCCCACGGCTTAGTCATTTTATTTGTATATATATACACACACACACACATATATATATATATATATATAATATGTGTTTATATACACACACAGAGAGAGAAGCTCAATTTTCTGAGAGAAAAAAGTAAAGAAAATTACGGGTTGGTTTTCAAGGCCATCTTGAAGAGAGAGAAAGAAGAGAGAGAGCGAGCGAGTGTAAAAAGTGGATAAAAGTTTCAACAAATGTGTTAAAAAGCTTGCAACTAGCAAGCTCCAAAAGACAGTTAACGTTTCCTCTACTTTTTCATTTACACCCGAGACCCTACTTTCCCCATTTTCTTCTCTCGCTCTCTCTTTTATTTATTTATTTATTTTTTTCTCTCTTTGGCTTGATTTATGATGGCACCTCAGATGTGATCTTCCCCTGTTAGAGGAACTCGAGAAGAATGCCAGTTGTGGAATTGAATCTGCATGAAATGGAGATAATCATTTATGTTTCAGATTTTTTTTTTTTTTTGTTTTTATAATGTCATGTCATTTAAAATTATTAATATATTTATAAAAAAACAATTGTCATGTGATATATTTTTTTACTCGTTTCAATAGTATTTATTTATTTTTAAATAATAAAAAAAATTAAAAAAAATTTATATGTAAATCCTACAAATTCAATCATTAATATAAAAAAATTGTATAAGGGAGACAATGAAAAATTACAAAATCATGAAGCTGACTTGGAATATCTGGATTCCCATAAATGTCAATCTGCATAATATCTGAACTACAACACAGAAGGAATAAATTTTGAGTAGTGCAGTAAATATGACACATAAAATACCAACTTTCATTTCAAGCGTAACCTTTCCCTTTTAGATACTGATAACAAATTTAGTAATGCCACATCAGCATGAAAAATAAAGAAATCTGTATTAATTATTTTGTCTCAACTACACAATATGGATCTACAGCATCGCTAAGGAAATGAAAGCCGTACAAGTTGAAATTGTTGAACAAGTACTAAATGTTAACCGTCCATTTCTATTTATTTTTTTTTTTTTTTTTTTTTTTGGGTGGGGAGTGAGAATGACATCCACTCTAGCTTACGTGGGTAGGGTTTGATGATAAGATTATACAATAGGGGAAAAAAAATTGAAGAAAAAGTAGTTTGTTCTAACAAGAGTTTTCCTCTCTCTCTCGGATCAAAACGAGCCGAACGACCTTATATGCGACTTATGACAATTCAAAATTTATTGACTCGCATAGATTTTAAATGAGATCTCTCACATTATTTGTCCAAATTAGTAGCAATTCGAAAAGGTGATTGATGTGGGTCGTCCCAACATGCGGCGAGTGAAATGTAGCATAATTGGAATGAGACAAGTGAGACAAATACTTGCGTTGGCAACTAAAGATGAATGAGACTAATTGTGCCCGAAATGGAGGGGCATTTGTTTCTATATATCTACCAAATTTTTTCAATTGGAGTTTACATGCAATAATGACGTTGTTGTTGGTGGTCCATCACGGGAAGCAAAGAGTTAATACGGTGACGTTCTTTTCATTCCACAACAAGGATAGAAGCTTTTAAAGAGGTTAATTAGGCGAAGTGGTTTCACAAAGTGGTCTTGTACGTCTCTGTCACCATTTGGGTCTATCCATTTCAAAGGCATTCAATCGTTTCCTTCGGTTGGGACAAAAAAAGCACGCACAATTTGACTATGTGCATAAAAGCTATTCATATCTATAATTTTGTTAAAAAAAAATGTTATAATTTTCTCTTTATTTTGCAACATTAGCATTATATGATCTAATGATAAAAAGATAAAAGTGAAAACTTTACTTGTAACTCTTGAACTTTCACCAATTTTTAAAAAAATGTATTTAAATTTTAAAACGTCTCAATTTAGAGTATTCATTTTTATAAATTTTTTAAAAAATAAAAATAAAAAAATAAACACAAGGGTATTTTAGAAATTTTAATAGGATTTAACGAAAAATTATAACGGATGACTGAGATTGAAATTTTCTGAAAAATGAATACTTTAAATTGTGACGTTTTAAAATTTAAGTACATTATTTCGAAAGGGAGATAAATCTAAACTAGTTTCTTCACTTGAGATAATAACAAGAAATTAAGGGAGAAGGAAAAATCACACAAATGTACGTCTACAAAAAATGGGTGTCTTTTTATATCTATTGTTCAGATTCTCCTGCAATCTTTTTGCCTTTTCTTTTCTTGTGTAAGATACAGTTTTAACGCCGTAAGAAAGTGTATCACATACGTACAGGCATGTTATAGTATAGTACTATAAGTTACACAAACTGCTAAGCTTTAAGTGGTCTAACAATTTATGTTATCAAATTGAATATTTTTCAACTCGCAAGTACCATTTGCAATGATTAAGTGAAAGCGCTAATCAAATCTAAAAAAGATTAATGAAGTTGTAATTAGAGCTTGATTTTTGTAACCACTAATAAAGCTTAGTCTCACCTAGTAAAAAAGTAAAGAACCAATATGAAATTTAGCACTTATATATGAGTGCCTTTATAATTTTATCTACTTCATACGAACTATTCGTCTTTTCAATGTAAGATTGAATGTTACCCAGATAAGATGAAACAAAAATGGACCTCTTTTTACAAAAATAATAATAATAATAATAATAATAAAAAGAAAAACAAGAGCCTAATAGCAAAAGATTGAGACTATGAGTATAATAACTTTAATCTCGATCATTCATTTTAAAATGAATGCTCGAAATTTTGTCACATCATCATGCAAATTAAAATCCTACAAAACTCTTTTTTTTCATTAGTTGCCAACCCCTATCGACGCCCTCACCAGCCTCCTCGACACCACCACTGCTTCACTGTCACTACCAATCTCCCACCACCACTAGGGATGATCGGTCACTTTGAATTGGCCGGTCGACCTTTAAGGGTGGCCTAATCACCAATTTGAGCAAAAAGAGGGTTTGACTATTCCTAACTAGTCTTTTGGAATGATGGAACTACCTCCGTTAGAAAATTAGTAATGACGGTGCGGCAACGAGGCTAATGAAGGTGGCAGCGGTAAGAGTGATGTGACATATCTTACCTCGTTAATTTAAAACGAATAGTCTATATTAAAACTATGACACATGCAGGTACTATGTCCTACATACTGCACCCAATCTGGCAATCTCAATTCAATAGCAAATGGGATTACGCTTATTCACCACAATGTGCGGGGAAGGGATATACATATAAAAGAGAGAGAGAAAGAAAAAAACATCCCTGCAGGCTCAACAATGTGTCATACGTCCTTGCCCTCTCTCTCTCTCTCTCTGATGAAATTGTCGGCAATTCAATGCATCAAAGCTACTTTTGCTCTCTACAAGCCTATTATTAATATTAAGATAAGAGGCAATATTATAATGCAGAACATGTAAATGCGCCAACCGAAGCAAGATGATTTAACTGATCGAGTTGAACATGTTCATTGAACTTCGATAGTTCGATCATATGAGCCCTGAAAAAATTGAATGCTATTCCTCAAGTGCATGCAATCGTTAATCATGTTAAATCAAATTAATAATTACTATTGAAACTACAAAACTATCTCTTTGGCAGTTGAAGTTACCGTTAAAGGAGACAAAACCCAATACAGCCAACATGGCCCAGATCATTATGCCGCCAAGATTCTGGTTTGCTTACTTTTGTTTACTAGATTGAGATTTTTGGGGCTTTGTGGCACAAGTTTATTATATATATATATGACTCTTTGGGTTAGTCTTCGGGGAGTTGATTCATTGCATCTTTATCTAAACTATACATTTCAAATCGTACGTGTTTTTTTTTTTTTTTTTCAAATCCACGTATACAACATGTTCAAGAGTGATCACTCTCATGGTTATGATCTCCAACTGACCATGCATGTCTCCAACCAAACGTGCTCAATTTCATTTGTTTATGTCGGGGGTTCATGGATTGGTGGCTGGGTTGTGTTCTGTGATTAATTCTATGGTGTAGTTCAATTTTTGGAGCTTTCTACATGATCAATATTGCTTAAACGAAGTTTGAGTCAGTTTTTGATCTTCACAATAATTGTATTTCCCATCTCAATTTACTAGTAAATATGAGGATACAACTTGTATAATAATCAAGAAAGATTTGTTCGATCATGTTTATGAAAAATGTACGACGTACTTGATAAATTATCACTTATTTCAGAAGTCTAAGTTAATAGAAAAATTGAACCACTTAACCATTATTTTAAGGCTTCCTCTCATTTGTAGGTCTATTGTTTATAGTATTGCATGTCCCTCAATTATTTAGTTTTACTTAAGGTTTTAAGACAAGGAATAATATATTATAGTATCAAATATATGGTCCAAGGTTCGAAATCTCATTCTACCGCCCATTTAAAGTTAAAAATTTAATGTGTTAGGTCCATTTCTTTAGGGTGAATCTGGATCAATAAATGAGAAAGAATATTAGATAATGTTAAGTCACGATTAAATTTACATTTTCATAACTATAAGATTAAATTTTTGGAAATAATCAGTAATTTATTGTCACTATCTTAGTATCTTATGGTAAAAATTAAATGTGAAAATACAATCCATGCACCAGAAATTTCATTTTTAACTTTGAAGTAGTAGAAGCGTCTCTCCATCACTAGATCCTATTTTTTTATTTTTTTTTTATTTTCTAGCTAGCATTTCTATAAATTTTGATTTTATCTATATTTTTATCTTAGCACAGGACTCTCGAAAACACGAGGTGAAAAGTGCGTCGAAGCATGAATTAACCTAGCAACGTAAACCTTGAGTGAGGTGCACTAGCTAGCTAGCGAGCAACTTCCTTCCCTTATAATAACATGACTATCATACGCGAAGCAAAGCTTGATAGGAGTTTGAGCAAAATGAAGTTTCAAGGGGATGTTACTAAACTTGTAGGAATAATATATGAGACTAGTTGATCTTCTTTTTTGATGAATGTTTGATCTTCATTTTATTAAGTAAAATGTAAAATATATATATATATATATATATAGGGAGAGAGAGAGAGAGTCAAGATAAATCACTATCTATCACATATATACCTTATTTTAATATTTTCTTCCGTCTCCTTCTTGTTTATATGAAACAATCAGTTTTTTAATTCTTCTTTTTTTTCTTGTTTTCCGAGCCCCAGCTATCTTGTGTTTTTTTTTTTTTTTTAAGCAAATTTACAGTGAGAAGGGAAAAGGGGGAAAGAACTACAATCTACAACTAGATCTTGCTGCTTGCTTGTAAATTTTTGTTGGCTTTGATCCATGGTGCATTACAAAGAAGAGAGAGAGAGAGAGAGAGAGAGAGAGAGGGGCTTCAATATCTTACATTAGTTTGTAAGGGAACTTTTTCTACCATGCATATTCATCCAATTGAACTTCATACACTGTTACATTTGAATGGTGGATTGGTGTTATTTTTTTATACAGTGAAACTTCAAAGTCGAGCCAGCAATTGGTATGTGTCTAGAAAACCATGGTGGCCTGGTGCATGGGTAACCCAAAAGATTTGTTAGTAGTATACTGTATACCAACTGGCATTCCTTTTCTTTTCTTTTCTTTTTATTTTTAAAGATAACATCTACAAGCATCTACAAGAACAATTTGCAATTTGATAGGAAAATATCAAGACAAGTTTGAAAAAAATTTCATCAATTTTTTTTTTTTTTTTTTTTGGGTCGGTTAAGCTAAAATCTTCTTGTTTTGGTGATTAAACAAACTTTTTGGGATCTTGTGGATATATAATCTCCTCTCCTCTCCCCTGCCCCCTCCTTTAACCATTCCATTTAAAGGATTTAAGTTTTAGACATGAGCTTCTTTTTTTTTTTTTTTTTTTTTTTTTTCTATTCAATATGGGTGAGGGAGAATGGGGAAATACAACATTAGGCCATCTCCAGTAGTTGGAGTTAAAATAGCTATTCAAAAAGTATCAATCTCTACTTTAACTACTGTTTTTCTAATATTCTCTCCAACAGATTTACTATTCAACTCTCTACTTACATTTAAATATTATTTCTTATTCTTTTTTTATTATATTTTTTTTTTATTCTTTTATTCTCCTCATTTTTCCTTTCCGATCTCTCTTTCTTGTTCTTCCTTTCTCTTTTCATCTGAAACACACTGAGAGAGAGATCGAGGGATTTAGGGAGAGCTGGAGATGGAGAGACCCGAGAGAGAACCGCTGAACTCGACGAACCCAGACGAAACCCATCAACCCGGTCCTCCATGAATCGAGCTTCGGTGGCCTGAGACGAGTTCCGGTTGAGCTAGGCGTAGATTCAGCAGAGTCAGAGGTGATTTCCGAGAGACAACAGCTGAACTTGACGAACCCAGACAAAACCCATAAACCCGATCCTTCATGAGTCAAGTTTCGGTGGCCTGAGACGAGTTCCGGTTGAGCTAGGCGGGGATCCAGCCGAGTCAGAGGTGATTTCCGGCGACTGGTAAAATAGGTTGATGATTTTGGTTGATGATTTTTAGTTGAACCCATCTAATTTTGAAGCTTGAATATCTCCCCTGTTTCGGTTATATGTATCACGGCTAAAGCTATATTTATGGTTGATTTTGATGATTTTGGTTGGTTGTTCATGGTTGATTTTGGTTGGTTTGTTCATGATTTTTTGTTGGTTGTTCATGGTCGATTTTGGTTGGTTGTTCCTGATTTTGTTGGTCGTTCATGGCCGGCAGAGAGGGAAGAAGAGGGGGAGAGAAAAAATATTAATAAAAAAAGTGTAAACAGATGAATAGTAAATAGCCAGTGTTGGCTATTCACTGTTAAGGAAAAAAGTGTAAAGAAGCTATTCTGCTGGATTGAAAAAAATAGCAAAAAAAATCAAATTTAACAATTCTAATTAAAATAACAATTCTGTTGAAAATGCCCTTAGAAGAACACGAATATGGTGGGCAACCCTAACAAAAAGCTCGTAGACAATCCAAGACGGTACAACAAGCAAAGGACAAAAAACAGTCAGAAATGAGTCAAAGCTCAGAATGATTAGGAGTGCTTCATTTTCAATATGTTATATCTAATATATTAAAGGTCACCCGGAGTGGACTAAGGCATCAATCTGAATTCCAAGCCCTAACCCTAGCTTGGGAATAAATGCTTCCCTAGCAGCTGCTTGTTGAAGAAAAATGAAGCCTTAAAAATCTTAACCCATTGCATTTATGACATGATCGATCTTAACTATAAAGAAAGTTAGATTTTTTATACAATTTTTTTTACAGTACATTTTCCTTTAATTTACATACTTCTAGAGAAATTTGGTCAAACTCCCTAAGTTCATGATATTTGAAGGGGTGGCTCAAACCAGTCTCAAATCTACCAATGGGTTGGCTGTATCACCCTTCCCAAGTAGATTTTTGAGTGGTTCGAGCTACCTCTAATGATGTAGGACGCTACAAGTAAGTACTTAACATGACTTCCTTCTGGCATACAAACAATAAAAGATTATAACTATCTTCGATTCCTCATATTGCAATAGAAACCACACTAAAAGTCAACTGAATATACAAAATGATTAAGACCAGTAGATAGGACTCATGTGCGTTTTGTAGGGTTAAGTTTTAATTATTAGCTAGTTTGAACATGTACTTTAATCTATTCAAAGTTTATAATTAATAATGTTAGTTGTTTTACCTCAAAATGTCAACCTAATCCTCACAATAATCTAGATAATTATAATATATTGTTTTATGGAAAAATAAGTAAAATGAAGTCTATCTTACAATTGTTACAGCATAAAAAATTATTGTGCAGTTGACAAAAAAGAGCTCATCTTTTTTTTTTCTTTTTCTTTTTTATAAGTAAAAAAAAAAAAAAAAAGAGCTCATCTAATCATATATATGTATATATAGTGAACTCATATAAAATTTAGGGTTAAATACCTTATTGATATTTGAATTTTCAGTTTTTTTAAATTTAGTACTTGAGTTTTCATTTGTTTCATAGATGGTACCTGAGTTTATGTGTAAAAACCACTTTGATACTTCTGTTATATTTTTCATCCAAATATTAACGGTCTGCCACGTGTCTACCGCTGAGGTTGACACGTGACACTATATAGCAAAAATTAAAAATTAAAATCTTTAAAAATTATATAAAAATAATAAATAATACAATTTTAAAAAATAAAATTGGTGAAAACCCATCAAACAATTTTTATATAGTGCCACGTGTCAACCTCAGCAGTTGACATCTGGCAGACCGTTAATATTTGAACAGAAAAATGTAATAGAAGTACCAAAGTGATTTTTACCTCTAAACTCAGGTACCACCTTTGAAACAAATGAAAACTCATGTATTAAATTTAAAAAAGCTAAAAACTTAGGTTACCAATAAATTATTTAACCCTCAAATTTAATGGCTGATTCCAAACCAGAGAGAGAGAGAGAGAGAGAGAGAGAGAGAGAGAGAGAGAGAGAGAGAGAGAGAGAGAGAGAGAGCACCTGAACATACTGATAAAGACCAGGAATTGCCATAATATCTCCTCCCAGTAAATTTAGTCCAAAGTCTATATATACATGGCTGCACATATATAATATACTTGTCAGTTGTCATTGTACTTACATGAGACTATAACTCATAAACCATTCACAACATTACTTATAGACTCTACTACTCTATCGATCAAATATGCATAAACATTTACCTTCTCCATCAAAGACACTGCTATATATGCTGGCAAAGCATGTGAATGTTGGCACAACAAGAGGCTTCAGAACTATGGATGGTGCTGCAAATATTTTTATATCCACCAGCTGAGAAAACAAGCATGAACTACTTTTCATAAACAATACTTTGACTTTTTTAACCCATAACAGAGTGGGTATTATTTAATACCAATTTCCAGCCCGCAACTAAACAAGAAACTACTGTCATCAGAGGTCAATGGGCAAGATATTGAACTTCCCTCATCTTGTTTAAATTTTAAAGAATGAAGTTGACTATGCAAGTCTAAGACTGGGAGAAGGTTTTGTATTTTTGTTCACTACTAATAATTCATTGCTTGAATATCTATATTTGTAGTGTCTTATAAATGCCTAAAACATATACTTTTATTGATTTTAAGTTGGTTCTAATGGAAGAATCAACTAGAAATATTTACAACATTTCATTCTATTAATAAAGATCCTGTAAGGAAAAGTTGGAAAAACTCTCGATGTTTTATTGTTGGTGGAGCTTCATGTTTAGTTAGCACTACTAATCTCCTGTTAATCTTGAAAAAAAATTGGGGTTTTATTATTTATTATTTTTTACCTGACAATTTTTTTATTTAGAAAATAAATCCAGTATACTAGAATCATATTTGATATTTAGCTTATTAGCATATATTGTGCCTTGTCATAAAAATTCATGTGCACATTATACAGAATCAGCAATGAATTTGTTTTCTGATATTTTAAAAGCCTTTTTTTTTTTTTTTTACTACAAATTGGGATTCATTATTAACTAAAAGGAAAAACTACAAAAAAGCCATTCAAACTACAAGTCGTTTTTAAAGTAACCCAATGAACTACCAAGTATAACACTATAACCTCTCAAACTACCAAAAAGTGCCAAAAAGACCAATTTTATCGAAATATTCCTATAATACCATTGCCACGTATCATATATTCAATTAAAAATAAATAAATTTAAAAATATTCAAAAACAAAAATGAAGGAGTGGCTTGAGCCACCCTTTTGAACCAAATTTTGGCCAATGTCACCCCTATTTTGGCTAAGAGGGTGGCTCCCATGGCCAGTTTGAGGGTGGTTCAGCCACCCTCTTGGTCGGTCTGGGGGTGGCTGAACCACTCTCATGGCCCTTGGGGATGGCCAAACAACCATCAAAGAGCAAAATAATGGTAGGTTCAAACACCTTCAGCTCCAAGGACCAAATCCTAAACCTTTTTATTATTATTATTTTTCTTTTTGGCCCTCGGAAGTGGTTTCGGTCACCCCAAACCAGCCATGTGGGTGGCTAAGGCCAAAATTGGGGGGTGGGGGGGTGGTTGTCCAACCCAATTGGCCAAAATTTGGTCCGAAGGGATGGCTCAAGCCACTCCTTCAATTTTTTTTTTAATATTTTTAATTTTTAAATTGTTTTAAATTTTATTATTTTTTAATTGAATATATGACAAGTTAGGAATCCAAGCAGCTCCATTGAGTTTGCTTACCCCCACATGAGACAAAAGGATGCTTAATTTGGTCAAGAATTCAAACCCTAATTATTCTCAAAATAAGTAATGGAGGAGGAAACTTGCGGTGGAGTTGACATTTAAGCCTTTTAAAGAGGACAATGAACGATTAAGTGGACCTTTAAATGGGTATGGAAGACATTAGAAGACATGTCATTGTACAGAGCTGTAACAGTTTAATAAACTTGGTTTTGGATTTAGGAATGATTATGTAATGAAAATAGGAATGAACTAGTGAAATCGCATAGCTAGCTAGATTGATGAACCAAATGAAATTGGAAATTGTTTGGCCCTTCCCTCCAAGTTCTTACTTAACAATACAATTCAAAAGCCGCCTTATTCTACAACTCGGGGCATTATATAGTTGCCCATACAATCAGCCATGCACAAGACTTGGACCCAAAGTAAACAAAACGCACCCTACTAAAAATAAAAGGGTTGTGATAGAGGGGGACCTTTAACCGCCCCCCTCCTCTCCTTTACAATAAAAAATGCAAATTTATTCAAAAAAAAGTGTACCTTTACACCCTCTATCACAACCCTAAAACCTCTCAACTAATTTCTCGTAGCTTTACTTCAAACGCACCGTTTCTTCCTCTTCAACTGCCTCCAGTTGTACGCACCACTTGTTACAAGAGCTGGTTTGCTTCTCGTTTTGCTCCAATGAGCTGAAGATGTTGAACAGTTGAAGGGAAGCATCACAATAACCCTTATGCCTTGGTCACTTTGGAGGAAAAAAAAAAAAACCAAGGTCAATATTATCTTTAACACTCTTAACTGTTAATCTCTAAAAAAAAAAAATGTATAAGTTGCTTAGTTGCTCTATTATGTGTAAGATTATAAGATGTTTATGGGTGATTTATGAACCCCTTTTTGCTTGAATTAGATTATATATAGGTCTATCAATTTTTGATACGATCCGTGAACCTTATACGAAATTATTGTGTTAGGGTTGAGGGTTATGACCCATTTAATTAAATGAGTTAGATTAAGATTGACCTATATAGTCTTATATCTATACTTCAATATGATTCAAACCCGACATGCGAAACTAATGCTGACAATTTTTTACATGATCCGCTAATCTAACATGAACCCAAAACGACATTAAAGGATATGACCTATTTAATTAACCTGGTGGGGTTAGGATTAACATATATGATCTAATACCCATGCTTCACCATGATCCAAACCTGACATGCAAACACGAATCGCCACCCCTTTAGTACAAATAGATAAACTTTTGGGGTGACCTTCTTATTGAGTTTAGTTATACTTATGGTTTCATGTGCCACTATATAGCCACTACAAAAAAAAAAAAAAAAAAAGCAAATTCTGGACGGTTTAAAATCGTCCAGAAATGCGAAAAAACCGTCTGGAATCAATTCCAGACGGTTTTTTCTAGACGGTTTAAAAAAACGCCTGGAATTCCAGACGGTTTTGTCCAAACCGTCTAGAAAATTATGGACGGTTTGGTCCTAAACTGTCTAGATTTACCTTTTTTTTTTTTTTTTTTTTTTTTTTTCGGTTCCCTTTTACTTTTTATTAATATAATTGATTATATAATGAAAATTCTCTGGACGGTTCGGTTCCTTTTTTGTTCGGTTCCACTGCTTGGGGGTTTCAGCGGGATAGGGCCTAGGAGGGACCGTCGCCATCGTTGGGGTAGAACCAGGAGGGACCGTCGCCGTCGGTGACGAACACGCAGAGGTCGAAAGGCCTTGGAGGGGCGTGGGGATGCGGCGGACTGCTGGGAAGAGTGGGCCAGGGAAGTGCGGCATGGACCCTGGGGTACATACGGCGCATTGAGGCTCTTCACGATCTGCTGCGCCGTGGCCAGGACTCGATCCTCTCCGCCTGTATTGACGCTCTTCATGGTCGTGGTGGCCATTTCCAGTTTCGGATTCTTGGGGTTTCAGTCTCAGAGACAGAGTAAAATGGTTCGGTATTAGGAAATTAGGGATTAGAAATTTGGGGATAGGAATAGCGATAGCGAGGCCATTTTCTCTTTTCTTTGTTGGGTTTGCGTGAGTGCGTGTGTTTGGGTTTCGGAGGAGCTGAGGTTGACGCTGAAATGAAGAGAAGTGGTGGCCATGGGTGGGAGGGTTTCTGGCCGGTTGTGATGTTTCAGGCCAGATCGATTTTTTTATATACATATGTTTTTTTTGGCTGTAAAGGAAATGGGCGGTTATGATTTTGGCTGGGAAAAAATTTGGATGGATGTGGTTAAATTTGGGGACATCACACGGATTGATGATATGGCATGAAATAAAAATTTCTAGACGGTTTTAAATGAAACCGTCTGGAAATGAAATTTTATGGACGGTTTGGTAAAAACCGTCCATAAAATTCTCTAAGAATAACATTTATAGACGGTTTTGGATGAAACCGTTTATAAATTTCTAGACGGTTTCATCCAAAACCGTCTGGAAATGTTAAATTCCAGACGGTTTAGTTAAAACTATCTGCAATTTTATGGACGGTTTAATAAAACCGTCCATAATAAATTTTTTACAGACGGTTTTGAAAACCGTCTGCAAATTTTTTTTTTCTAGACGGTTTTAAAAAAACCGTCCATAAATGCCTTTTTTTTTTTTTTTTATAGTGAGCTGATTAAGAAAACCCGGGATCCATGTTGGAATGAAGAGTTCCAATTTTGGCTAGAAGAGGCTCTTTTAAAGGAGAAGATCATATTGAGGTCATGGGCAAGTGCAAAGGCTTTGGTTTTCGACGAAAGGTTGGATCATTATCCTTTCATGATTCTTGCTTGTTTTATTTGTGTATATGCTTTGCAATTTATGAATTCTATAATTGCTATAGGAATCATTGTGGCACTTAGATATCAATCTGAATGAGATAGTATATAATGGACGCATCAATGAGAAGTACAATCTGATCAATTCAAGAAATGGAGTCATACATGTTGAAATACGTTGGAAGGTGATATAAGACATGGCAACACTGTATATACTTCAGGATCTTACATTCTTTTGATTATAAATATAAATGGTGTATTCTTTTGAACATTAACATCAATGGAGTACACAAAGCCAAAAGAAATTTTTTACTTCTGTGATATGTTTACATCTTTTTTCTTGTTTATCTTTGTTCATGTAAGACACCAACGTACACATGCTTTATTATACCACGTTTATTATTTTTCTACGCAATTTGTTTGAGTTGTTTATGGCTTACCCCATGATTTCCTAAGCACATAAGATAAAGTTCTTGTTGGAGAAATAATCAGCTCCAAAGACACGTGGGCCTAAGGTAGTACCGGGAGCTAAGCCCATCGGGTTGACCCGGCCAGATCAGACCTAAGTAAAAGACCAGTTGTTATCTCCAAAAAGACGTATATCCCAAATATATCAAGATAGACTTCTATCCCATCAAATATGGAATAAAGTACCTAATAGAATGACATTAGCTAAAGAGAGTGTCATATCCAGTTTGGACTCTACTACCCAATTTGAATTCTATGAAGATAAGACTCAGACTCCTAATCAGATTATGCTCCAAGTATTTTAGCAGTTTTATAACTGTGAGCCTATAAATAAGACTACTACGCCAAGTATTAAAAAAACAGATTCTCTGAACTCTTGAGATTACTTATTTTCTGAAGAATATCAGTAATCTCAAGAGTTCAGAGAATCTGTTTTTTTAATACCTGGCGTAGTAGTCTTATTTATAGGCTCCGAGTCACCTGTGTTCAAACCAAGATCCACACAGGTGACGCCGAGTCAGGTGACGAAGGACCCACAACCGAGAAGGTCCAGCTCGGGATCCTCCCCTCTGACTCCGAGACCATCGACCAGCGCCGTGACCACCAGATTTGTTGCGGATAGACTGCACATCGAATCTCCCCGAACAGGTGATATCGAGAGCCCCAATGATGCGATCCACAGGACATCAAAACAGAAATCCTGGGGCTCTGTTTTTCGTAGCTTAGATACCGTGAACTTTCGAGGCTCCCAAAGTTCCGAGGCGACGGGGAAGAAGAAATTCGAGCCTCTGTGATGGAGGGCCGTCGTTAGATATGGTTCCCTCTCTGCCAGTTTCAGTTTCAGTTTCGGAGCTCGGCAGTACAATCATCTACCGTGGCTATTGAGCAAGCACACAGAGAAGAGGACACTTCGAGTTGCCCAGTAAGACGTCGAAGCCCTGAACAGAGGGGCTATCTTCTTCACGGATTTGGACCACCGAGGTGCCACCGAAACTCCATTCCACCCAAAACCTACCGAGAATCTGTAAACAAGAAAAACAAATCGACAGGTATGTCCAACTCGGTCCGGTTCTGATTTCTTCCCCGAAGAACGTATGGAAGAACCCTCGGCTAGTCGGCTCCAGAAGTGCTACCCGATCTGGTTTCAACGTGATGCACTGCAGATAAGAGGGCTTTGTAGAGGTCTTCACAGTGCGCATTGGGCAGTTTGATCCTCACTAAAAGATGCAGACCCACTATCATCTTGTAACCCGCCAAAGATCTGGAACCTGTGGCGGCTCTAGATCACAGCCCAGGCGTCCCTTATTTAACTAGTCGTGGTTCTGGACTTCCAAGGCAGCGACGACACAGTATTATAAGACTCCACTCAGAATCCACCGAGTCATGGTTTCCGTGGGTGAATATCAGAGAAATTTACAAGGGACACAATCAAAGTCGCCCAAAGCTCACACCATCGCAGGATCACGCCGCTGCCGGCCGGCGCCCGTAACGCATCCATCAGGCACCTGATGCTCCTCTGGATCGACCCAATCACTTCCAGCGAGACACGGCCGCTCCTTGATATCAGCACCATCTCGCACGACGTCCCGTTGCCGGATCGGATCATCCCTCCATCGCCGGATTGTGCTGGAGTAGGGGAGCCCGAGGACATCTCGACAGGGGACCAGATTTTCCAGGCCCCTAACCCATTGTTGTTGTGACCACTAATATTTGGTAGTCAGACCACGTGGTTAAAAGCCACGTGCCATCCAAGTTAAGGAGAGATTGCTGGGTATGATATGGTGGCATTGGTGGGCCTTATGGTTAGTATGGCTTTTCTGAAATGCTTTGTCCAGAAAGATTCCTGTGATGGGTTGAAGCCCAATTTTTTAGGTGAAGGTCATATAGCTTGTACGGCCTCGGCAGTGGGGATGATCTGCTTGACCACCGAGTCAGAAAACCTGCCAAATATGGGTTTGTTAAAACTGCAAGCAAGACTCATCGATCTGGTTGTTTGAGGCGAGATTTGGCAATTCGGTCATTCTCTTGTTCAAAAGCCGGTTAAGCCGGCCTTGTTTGTGATTTTCTAGAAATGTCAAAAAAAAATAAAAAAAAAAAAGAAAAAAGAAAAGAAAAAGAGAAGAAGAAAGAAAGAAAAAAGAAGAAGAAGAAGTTAGATCCGAGGTGATTTATTGAGGCGAGAAGTTAGATCCGAGGTGTTTTACCGAAGCAAGAAGTTAGTTCCGAGGTGTTCTACACAAGTGAAAAGTTAGATCCGAGGTGTTTTACCTTAGATCCGAGGTGTTTTACCGAGGAGGAAAGTTAGAACCGAGGGTGTTCTACCAAGAAGAAAAGATAGATCCGAGGGTGTTCTAACCAAGTGAAAAGATAGATCCGAGGGTGTTCTACCAAGGTGAAAAGATAGACCCGAGAGTGTCATACCGAGAAGAAAGTATAATCCGAGAAGTTTGATCCGAGGGTGTACTACCGAGGCGAAAAGTATGTACCGAGATGACACATACCGAAAGTATTATTCCGAGGGTACTATCCCGAGGAGACTATGCCCGAGCTCCTAGTTCCAAATGGCACACTTTGAGGACCCCTCCAGATTTGCCATCCTCCGAAGTGCACAGTCACATGCCGAGGGACCAATCCGAACCGAGGGTCTAGCTTAAGGAACTCTCCCAAAGAGCCCCATATCGAGTGGCGTGCAAGATAAGGAACTCCAAGTAAGACGGTTCATCTTCATCGAATTCACCATATAAGTTCATACTCTTCTTTTACAAACATGATTCATGGATAAATGTTGGTTTTTACCAACCAGGAAAAAATATATATATGCATGCACTTGTACGCTTTGCCGAAATATATATATATTTTGATAAAATAGACTCATGTGTTGAGGCTTCACTCCTGTCGTGAGTGAAAGGATCACAAAATCATCCCGACGGATAAAAAGAATATATGGTGCTACTGTGCATTCTGCTATTTTGTTTTAGTATATGCAGTGCTTCGTTAACCCTTTTTGCAGAAAAGATACGGGGAGATAACCCCTACAACAAATTAAAAAAGGAAAGTCTCTCGGTTAGTCCAACACCGAGAGCCAAGGAGACAACCTTGCAGAGAAAACAAGGAAAGTCTCTCGGTCAGTCCAACACCGAGAGCAGGAAAAGCCTCTCGGTCAGTCCAACACCGAGAGCAGAAAAAGAAAAAGCCTCTCGGTTAGTCCAACACCGAGAGCAGAAAAAGAAAAAGCCTCTCGGTTAGTCTAACACCGAGAGCAGGAAAAGTCTCTCGGTTAGTCCAACACTGAGAGCAAGAAAAACCTAACGGTTAGTCCAACAAAGGATACAACGGCAGGATTGCAGGTTTTCGGAAGGACAAGAACATCCAAGATAGAATCGGCCCGAGTCCTTTCCTTGGACGACCCGAAATGGTTATGGAAAGGACACCAAGACAAGAAAACCTCTCGGTTGGAGGTCTCCAAACGTTAAAAGATTGGAGCATTCAGAGATAAAGAAATTAAAAGGTAAAGATTTTAAGTTATGATTTCATTTCAGTAATATATAAAGTCTTTTACAGGTTACAAAGATTTCCGAAAAGAAAGGTAAAGCTCAGCGACCTGACTACCCACCTCGAACGACTTAACCTGCGGTCGCAGACTAAAGTTATGGGGGGTAGCTCATTAAGGTAAACAGGAAGGTAAAACTTCAGAATGATAAAGATTCAGGGAGAAAAAGTTTCAGGATGATAGAACTTCAGGAAAGATTCAGAAAGATAAAGATTCAGAAAGATAAAGCTTCAGAAAGAGTTTCAGTAAAGATTCAGGAAGACAAAGCTTCAAGGATGACAAAGCTTTAGGATGACAAAGCTTCAGAATGATAAAGTTTCAGGAATGAAAAGCTTCAGGAAGGTATGAGGATAAAACCTCTTTAAAAAATCATCAAGTAAGACTCAACACTTTGATGCAAATAGTTTTTTTATTCTCCTCTGTAAAAATTTTCAACAAACCGATTGTTTGTTCGAGTTTTGGGGGTAACTCTAGTATAAAGAGTAAGATTTATAAGAAACCAAGATATGTCTCGGAAGAACTTTTTGAGTGAGAAACTTTAAACTTTTTCCAGGTAAAGATGTTCAATTCAGTTTGAAAAATTATGAGGTTCTACGGCTAATAAGATAAGGAAAGTGAAAAGTCAAATAGTTCAAGACTTCCATTCATTAACATTGAAATTTTGTTCATTACAAAAAAATTTTTTACATGAAAAAAGAAGAAGATACATTTGAAAAGGAAAGTTCAAGTATTTACAGGTTGAAGCCTTGAGACTTACTCCGAACTCCGAGATCTCTTTCACACCATCGTCCAGGATACCAAGAGGACTTGACTATCCGCCTCGAACGACTTAGCTCGCGGTCGCGGACTAAAGCTATGGGGGGTAGCTCAACAAAGTTAAAGCTTCTACAAAGGGAAATCACCGAAGCTACACCAAACTCTCAAATTAAGATCTCTCAGGAGCAACTCGAACAAAGATACGGGGAGACAACCCCTAATACAAACCATACGGGGATATCACCTCTACAAAAAATAACCAAATATTCATAGGTGAGACCAAGCTAGATGGTATTCAGATTAGAAGATTCAGTACGCCAAGCACAAAATCTCGGGCCACCAGAAGCCCCTAGTCGTTATAAGTCTCGGACAACCAAAGCCTCAACGCTAGTCTGGGCCTCCGAAGCCCCCAAGAGAGATTTTTGTGGAAGCGATCTACGAAGCGCTACCAATGAAGAAGCTTCGGGTATGTTAAGCCTTTTCTTCAACGGTTTACCATTTTTTGTCAGACAGGACCTTGATCTCAGGAAAGTTGTACGCAAAGTGTTCTCTCAGAGTGGCATTTCACCACAATCTTGGTGAAACCAAATACATCAGTCCGATCCATCTCCTACCGAGAGTAGGAGATCATTTTTACAACTTTGGCCCGACCGGTAATATTATGCAGAGGCATTTATGAAGAAGATATCTATGAGAAGTTGCTATTAGTACTATGACAGATCACAAGTTGGATCCACTCAACCCGATCCAAGGAGGAGATAAACATTTAGCAACTACTTCAAGGAAATCAGGTATCAGTTATCCCTGGAAGAATTGGGATAGGACTTATGGTCCAATCAGATAAGAAGAATGATTAGATCAGAAGTCTAAGAAGATATCAGATTAGAAGTCTAGTAAAGGATCAGAGTCCAAGTAGAACTTTGACAGCAGTTCTAGATCGACAAGGAGCAGGAATTCTAATCCTTCCAGAGATTCGAGGCATTATTCATCATAATTACTTTGAAAGAGGCGGCAATTGTCAGATACAGATTATGAAAGATCCAGATTCAGAAATTGAGGTATTTAATTCTCTTACATTCTAAATTCAAATAAGAGAATTAGGGGGGTAACTGTTGGAGAAATAATCAGCTCCAAAGACACGTGGGCCTAAGGTAGTACCGGGAGCTAAGCCCATCGGGTTGACCCGGCCAGATCAGACCTAAGTAAAAGACCAGTTGTTATCTCCAAAAAGACGTATATCCCAAATATATCAAGATAGACTTCTATCCCATCAAATATGGGATAAAGTACCTAATAGAATGACATTAGCTAAAGAGAGTGTCATATCTAGTTTGGACTCTACTACCCAATTTGAATTCTATGAAGATAAGACTCAGACTCCTAATCAGATTATGCTCCAAGTATTTTAGCAGTTTTATAACTGTGAGCCTATAAATAAGACTACTACGCCAAGTATTAAAAAAACAGATTCTCTGAACTCTTGAGATTACTGATATTCTCCAGAAAATAAGTTTGAACTGACTTAGGCATCGGAGTGGGGGTCCGGTCGGCACCCCCGACGAGCCGTTTGTTATTTTGCAGATTACGAGGAGAACGAACATCGAGGAAGGCAACGAATCACAAGGCAACACGTCACCGTACCGGAAACTGTACCAACAGTTCTAGGCCTAGTCTTAGCTGGAGATGTGACATGGTCTCGTTTAAAGGGCTCATGCCTTGATTTACTTTAGGATTTATATTCTCTTATTATTGCTTCAAATGTAATGTAGTTTTTAAAATTATTGAATTGAAATCTAACAGTAATATATTATAAATTTAATAATAATTTTAAAAGTCACGTTATTTTTGGAGGACAAAAGGGAGACATGAGTCCTACGTATAAATAGCATTACTCTGATTTACATGGGTTGGTTTAATTAGGTTTTAATAAGGCTAAAAATCTTTATCATGCAAAATCTCTATTGATGTTCTACAATAGGAATTAATACTCAATTTTTAAAATATGGATCAGGATCCTTTCCATTTTCAAGTGAAATGGAGAGGAGCCATTTCATGATTAAAGTTTTGTTATATTACATTTAACGGTGTATATGTTGTCACATGATAAAATATGTTACCACGTTATTTTAAAATTTTGAATGGCGTGACACCATGTAAACCGTTAGATATAATAGAACAGAATATCAATCATGAAATGGTTTATCTCAATTTTGCTTGAAATGAAAAGAACCCTATTCCTTAAAGTGTCTACGCTCTAATACATAAAGGTATGAAGTTTGTCAAATAAAAAAGAACACCCCAGACATAAGCTACATTTTCATTGGGATTAAGAGGAATGATGGATATAGGAAGGTAACTATTCCATTATTCTAAAATATCAAATATTATACCAGTGAAGTTATATCATTTTATACAAAATAAAGTTTCATTTCAAATTAGGTTGGAGAAATTTTTTTCAACCCATGCAGTATGTAGACTGATATGTGTCCTTATCACATGTAAGAATTGCATGCATTTTAAAATAATAATAATAATAAAATATATATATATATATATATATATATATATATATATATACACGTAAAAATTACATAATTAAAAATGTGAATCAAATGCATTTTTATAGATGCATGCTCTAATAAATTAATAATACATATGGATTTAATAAATTAGATCAGAAAATAAAAAGGAAAACTTTGTCTAGCGTACACATGCAAAGGAAAGATAAGCTAAAATGGAAGAGGTTTTTAGAAAAATAAATAAATAAAATAAAATTGGAAGAGGTTTGTTGATACCAGGCTGAGCCCAAAGTGAACCAAGTTTGGGCTGTCGATAATGCTTAGCATGAGCTTCAAATATCCACTTGACCATTCACTATGGGCTTTCATCTGTTGCTAAAGTTGGAGCAGATTGGGCTGCAAGATGAAGTCAGGAAGCCCATGGGCCAGTGGATAAGCCTGCTGAGCGGTTGAGGAAATAGGCCCATAGCCCCTCATCCTCTTTTTCAATAAGAGATGTTATCCCTTCACCGTTTGTCAGTAAAATATCTCCCTCCTTTTGTCCTCCGCTCTGTCTTGTGGCCAACGTGAAGCTAAACTACGTAACGTACCTCCTTGATTGGCCTTTCAAATTGGACGGTCACGATGATCTCATAATTTCCCAGTCCCACGGCAAACGGCGGGCAATCCGTAATATTTTTTCAAAACGAGGGGCATTTGTATTCAAAACCTAATGGGATATTATTTCTCACTCACTCTCCCCATAAATATCTCTAGGTTATCGCCCCATCGTCATCTCTCTTTCTTAAAACACTCCAACACTCTCCTCCTCCTCCTTGGAACCTTATCTGTTGCGAAAACCATGTCTACCACAGCGTCTTCGCTCGCCCTTCCTTCGCTCACCCCTAAAGGCGCTTTTCTCTGCAATCCCAAACCCACTTCGGTTTCTCTGTTCTCCCTCTCCCTGTCTCCGCTCAGGCTTCATTGCAAGCCCATTTCCGTTTCTGCTTCGTTTCTTCACTCTGCGCCGGGCTTCCACAGCCTGTCCTCTCGGTTCGTCCGGAAAGTTGCTGTAACGTCCGAGTTCGACCAAGAAGAGGAGCTCTTGAGCGATGGAGACCAACTCAGATTCTCTCCTGACCTTAAACTCTTTGTGGGTAATCTTCCTTTCAGCGTCGACAGTGCTCAGCTCGCCGGTTTGTTCGAAAGCGCTGGAAATGTCGAAATGGTCGAGGTATTGATTCTCGAATTTGGCTTTTTCCCCGCTTTTTTTTTTATCTCGGGTGTAGGATTTAGTGGTTTGCCCCCTTTTTTTTTTGGGATTAAATTTTTTCTTGGAAATATTGCTTTTTTGGCAGGTGATTTATGACAAGACAACTGGAAGAAGCAGAGGATTTGGATTTGTTACCATGTCTACGGCGGAGGAGGTTGAAGCTGCTGCTCAACAGTTCAATGGCTATGTAAGCACATCATGTTCTATGTACTTGATTTGATAATGCGTTCTCTTTCTCTATGGCCTTGCTACTTTGACAATATGGTTTGCTCTAGTCATCTTTATGTACAATTAAAAGAAAAGAAATTCATGATTTCTCTTATTCTATTATGTACTTTCTCCCGGTGTATCAACTCCTAATTATTTTTTAAAACTGGGTTTAAGCTCAAAAAAAGTCCTGTGCCCCAAAATTTATTGTTTGTAGATAGTTTAATCAGAATTTGAATCTAGGTCAAGTTTGGAAAATGATTCGGTTTTGAAGCTTGTTAAGTGGGGGGCAGGCATTGAGATAGAATTTTGATTGTCGTAATTGCTTCGTATTCAAGTTTTCAGTTTTTTTAGTATGGTTTATTCTTCTTGAGCACTGGCTTAATATTTTTATTGCATCTGAACAAAACTTCATGACATTTGGCAGGAACTTGAGGGAAGGTCTTTGAGGGTAAATGCTGGACCTCCTCCACCTAGAAGGGAGGAGTCCTCCTTTAGAGGTACTAGAAGTGGGGCAGGCTATGGTGGTGGTAATGCTGGTTATGGTGGTGGTTATGGTGGTGGTAATGCCAGTTTTGGTTCTTCCAACCGTGTTCATGTGGGCAACCTCGCATGGGGTGTTGATGACTTGGCACTTGAGAATTTGTTTAGTGAGCAAGGAAAGGTTGTGGAAGCGAGGGTGGTATATGATAGGGAGAGTGGTAGGTCAAGAGGTTTTGGTTTTGTAACCTACAATTCTTCTGAAGAGGTCAACAATGCTATTGAATCCTTGAATGGTGTTGTAAGTATAATATTACTTTCTTTCTTGATGATTGTCATATTATGAGCAAATATGTTTTTAAGATGTATGAGCGTGTATTTCTTTCATTTATGAGTCGCTTGATACCACTAGAAGTCTCATTGAAATAGTTAATTGATCATAACCTCCAGTATCAGCATTGAGCTGTTTGGTCCATTCTTAATCATCATCTACCACATTGTGAGTCTTAGTGCATAGGTGAAATTAGTTTGTGGCTGGTATCTACTTTCTGATAATTTTCCCTTTTGTCATCTGTATATAAAAATTTTGTCTGAATATATTTTGAGTCTCATTCATGTTTAGTCTGCAGGCGGATTTGGAAAAATCAATAAATTCATGTTATACGCTTGTAAAAGTTAAAAAAAGAAATGAAAAAAAAAACAGTTTCTTATGAATTATGTGGTATATCTCATGAGTAACCATTTACTATTGATCTGACACTTTTATCCTAGTCAGGTTTATAAAAGCTCTTGCTGCATCAATATAGATAGCCACTAATGTTGATTGGTATTTTAATCTAAGTATGCAAACTAGTTTGTTGAATGTGTGTCGTGGCTGTTTGTGCTGTATTATACATTGAACTGATTATAAAGGTACGTTTTCAAGGTTATATCATATGTGATTTATATATATTACATATGTAAACATATGTAATATGTATGTATATATTCCTCTAAAGTGAAGCGCTCTCTTAGAGTTTGAAGACATTTTTACATATCATTTTAATAGTTTAAGACATGTTAATTTCGTGATAGTAAATATATGTTATGGGTGTGGTCTCATTTTTAGCCAAATCACCATTTTGGGGCTTGATTTGTTATTGGTGCTTGCAGCTATGCAGTGTCGCAATAACTTGTTTACTTCTTGTTTCCAACCATATTTACGAATTTTGCTCTTCTAAAATTTGTTGGTAGGACTTGAATGGCAGAGCACTACGAGTCAGTGCAGCAGAAGCTAGGGAAGCTAGGCCAAGACGTCAATTTTGAGTTTTGGATGTCCTTGACCAACAAAAGACATTGGGTATAATTCTTCACAGATTGTAATATAATTTGGGTTTTTGTTTCTGGTTGTTTTTTGAAATTATTGTGTGCTGGCCACTTTCCCCATTCCTCCGAGTGTTTTTATTTTGATATGTATGAACATTTTGTGGGGATCTTTTGTTCTTTCGTTAGCTAGACAGGTTCTGAGGTACTCACTGTATGTTATTTGAATAAACATGAACTTTACCTGGTGATGTAGTTGCTGTATATTTTATTTTATTTTATTTTATGTTTTTATGTTTTTCATTTTTTTCACCTTAAAATCTGCTTATCTTTGTTCCAGGGACTTGGAGCTGTAAAAGCTGGAACTTGGTGCTGACCATCAAGAATTTTCAAAAACTGGTGCTTTCACTACTGTATCTCTGGGCCTACAGACGGACAGGAGCTGATAAATGCATTCTGAAAGATTATAGATTGTGTATGTTTTGAATACCATAATCCAGATAAGAAACTGATGTGTTGCCCATCTTTTTTGGTAGATCCAGTGGATGAGTAATTTAATTGTCTTTTTCTTTCCCGAATATGCTTGAGATTGATTTTTTAATGTGGAATGAATTGGAGATAACGAGTTACCAGGTTAATACTCAATCTAAGATTTAGAGAATTCGGAGGCTTTGCAGGTCAAGCATCAAACTTTGTGAACCTTGTGAGAATCTTACTTGGGGACACTAGTCTTATATAGATATATTATATAGGAATACTTTTAGAGAGAGCTAATGGCAGGCCGTTGTATTGGGTGACTCATGCTCCTTTGGATTGTTGGTAGGGAAGGATTTCTTGTAGTTGAGGTGTGCACACTGCACAGGGTGTTTGGGTAAAGGCGTAAAGCTCATTTCAGACAATCTGTTGATTCGATTGTGATATGGTAGGCTGAGATGTCTGTCTAGTGAATGCCTGCTTTTGTGCAATGGTGATCTCGCAGTGACCTACAGTTAAAGTCCATATAAGTAGAGACTTGTAGTGATCTCTTGTAAGCTTTTACACAGGCCAGTCATTGGTTATTTGGGCTTGGTCAGTTCATATGCAAATTTGGGTGAAAATGTGATGGATCCGGCTAGCTGTTGTAGTTCGAAAAGTAATTGTTGTACAATTTTTAATACAACTCTTGGATAACTATTTTTTAAATCAACCATTGGATATGTTTTTTTATATATGGGTTTTACGTATCTTATGGTTTATTTTAAACAAAGTTGTACGAGTTGTATAAAAATTATATAACAATCATTTATCTTTGTAGTTTACCAAACAAAAACAAAAAGACTTTTGGACTTTTACAGTTACAAGATGCATATGACTTTATAATGTTACTGCATTGAAAATAAAAGAATATTTAAATGGAATTGTGAAAGTGGATAGTTAAAATTTGCATTGAAAATAAAAGAATATTTAAATGGAATTATGAAAGTGGATAATTAAAATAGAGATTGGGTCGTAGATGTTTTGAAAAAATAGGGAGTTAAAATATATAAATAGAGTAATGTTATATATTATATTTTTATTTTATATCTATTTCATAATTTTGGTATGTTGGTCCTAATCAATAATTGGATTAGTATTTATTAGAAAATTAAAAAAATTAAGAGTTGGTTGTAGCTATTACATCAATATTTTAAGATAGTTATTAAATAAAAAATGTAGTTTTAAGCCTTATTTCAGAAAAGAAAAAAAAAAAAATGTAATTTTTACTAAAATGAAGAGGAAAGTTTGTACGTTAAGGTGCATTTTTATTTCTGTTTCTACTCTAGAAGTATTCTCCCAACTCTCCTTTTCCTTCCCTACCTTCTTATCCATAAGGACCATAACCCATTAAAAAACGAAGGAATGACTGCTTTGTCCAATAATATGATAATAAGAAAAAAAATAAATGGCTGGAGTGAGAGAAAGCAAAGTTGAAAGGAAATAAGCTTCGCCAGACTGTTACCTACACATGCGAGAGAATGTTAAATGTTTGTATTTGCTATTCGTATATGCAGATGTAGTTAGGAAAAAATTGCTATTCGGCGAATGTAAATAACAATTTTAGAGTATGCGGATACGGTTATTAATTGTATTTGCATACCCTATATATATAAGTAAAACTTATGTTCAAAATTCGCGTCAAGTAGGGGTTGAACTTATATATATATGAGACTTGCTACACAGGGGACGCTCATCCGTCTCCTGTGAGCATTTTATTATAAAAAAATAATTTTTTATTAAAAAGTTGGCTTTGATGTCCCATCAAAGCCAACTTTTTTAATAAAAATTTATTTTTTTATTATATATGGGTGATGGGGGACGGATGAGTGTCCCCCATCCAGCATTTCCCTATATATATACACACTAAAACTATGTCATTTTGGATAAAGTATAGGTTATGTTTACATTGATTTGGTTAGCTATGTTGCTTTTTCACGTAACACTTGGGCAAAAAGACAAAAATAATGTGAAATTAATATATTTTTAAAAAATTAGGTTAAAAAAAAATTAAAGATCAAAACACTAAAAATTGGCCTAAATTATTTTCAAAATTGTTTAAAATAGGCTATACTAGAGACCCAAAGAAGGCAAAAAAAAAAAAAAGAAAAAAAAGAAAAAAATAGGCCAATTACCTAATATGCGGATAACAAATAATAACCGCATTTAATAATTGCGCGGATGCGTTAGTAAAAAAATATGATGTGGACGCAGATATCTCACAGAGCTTTTCGCATTTTGCGAATGCAGATATTGCAAATAATCACATCTGCATTTGCATAGATACTCCTACCTACTAGTGTCTCTTCAGAAGCATGGTGGGAAGGGAATTGATGGAAGCATCTACAACCAACTTCTGCATCTGCATTCTCGCGTTGGTGCATAAGTGGGCGGCTCGAGCTTTAGACAACTTATGTGGTCGCCTAAAGCCTCCAATTGAATAAGGCTCCCAATTAATAATTATATAATAAGGGTGTATATATATATATTAAGGTTCAAAAAAACATGTTAAGGCTCTAATATGGTAAAAAATTAAAAAAAATACTCTTTACTTAAGGTCACCACTTAATAATTGTACAATAAAGGTCATTTCTTAAATAAATTTAAGACTCTAATATGGTAAAAGTTTAATAAATAGTTTCTAATTAAGGTCCTCAATCATGGTAAAAGTAATTATGAATTGAAAATTTCATTATTTACATTCAGAAAAACAACCATAAATTCTTGAAAAGTCCTACTTATTTATTATTTTTAAAAGCCTCATTTTTACATTCATGAAATTAGTCCAACGTGTATAATTTTTTCTCTAACATTTATTTGAATTAAATGTTTAGAAAAATATGAAAAGTCTTCAAAGTTGATAAATTCTCATTGTTTGTGTTGTGTATAACAGATAGAAATACACCATCAGTGAGTTTTTAATGTCTAACAATTTTTTTTTTCCCGCATTATGTTCTAATCAATTTTTATATAACTTATTTCCATTTTTCTTTTTATTTTTCTTTAAATCTTATTATTTCATGTCTTTGAATTAATAAATAAGTCATTCTATATCTAATAAGTTATATATAAAAAAAAAAAAAGTTTTAAAATATATTTTACATGCAAATAGAAGAAAGTGCTCTAATTAACATATTAAATAAAAAAATATAATATAAATATTAAAATAAATTTTATTTAATTAATATATAAATATAAAAAAAATTGCATCACTTAAACTTTTCGGCCTTCGCCTTATGCCTCAAAATTGATCCAGCCGTCCCGGTGCATTCCGAGTTCCATCTTCAATGCAGGCCACCTAAGGAACTGGTAATTACTAATTGCTGTGGCGGTAGCAGTTGTTTGTTGGAGTTAATACAGCTGTAAAATTATGAGGGAAGATCATGAATTCCTGTGACCATGGACATGTCCTTGTCAACCTACTGGCAAAAACAGAGCCTTCGTGAAGATCGTGACGTTCCAATAAATCCCTACCATAATAATTTTGACAACAAATATAAAGGAGTTCTAAGCAAATAATTAAGTGTACTACTCTAAACTTGTTTCCATAAATACGTCTCACGTTATTGCTCGAATTACCACTGGTTTGGGCTGCCTAGAAAGTGTTCTAGAATGCTAGCCTCAAGTGGCTAACGTTCAACCCACGAGTCATCAAGTCCAAAGGTAATTAAAGCACCGATTAATAAAGTCCATTGAATCTTATTATTTTATAAAATACACTTTAAGAGAAGAGGTTTATTTAAGATTTATAAAGCTCACAACTCAGGCATATTTTAACAATGTGAGACTTTTAATACACCTCTTCACGTTTGACACTATTATCCAAACACGTGTACAACGGTAGGGAAGGTCTAATATTGTCCAAGGCCTTGAAGCTATGATACCATGATAAAATTCGTTGAGTCTTACTCTTTCACAAAAAGACATTTTAAAGGAAGATGTTTGCTCAAGAGTTATAAAGTTCACGACCAACACATATCTCCGCAATGCGAGACTTTTAACACCGACGAATCCCATTCCCGCGTGAGAAAGTATAGCATAATATATGGCAACCGACTCTCTGCAGTCTGGCATGTCCAAGACTTAGCGGATGTATCCATGGCTTAATAAGGGGAAGGGGAAGGGGAAGGGGAAGAAGGGAATTCCAGAAATAAAGATAATTAGTCAAGCTTTGTGCAGTAAGAGAGCCCCAGACTCCAGACATGATTTATGACCCAAAATAGTAACCTTTGTTCGAGAAAAGAAGTCGCAGGAAATTAATGGACTGAAAGGGGAGGCAATGGCGCATATATATCCACACGGGGTGGACTTTGAAGATCAAAGTCAACGAGCAGTGACCCATATCTTGTTTTTCGAAATACGATTCCCTCGTCTGTCGGGAAATGGTGACAAAGAGGTCCTTAATTCAACAGGTCTTGATATGCTATTGGTCAAGATTCTCAATTTTTTCAACTCTATGTGGGTCCCCGTGAGCTGGAGTCTGAAGATAAATATAACCCTTTTTCTATCATTTCATTTGCCGAATTGTTCTACAGATTGGTAGTTGATGTACGTCATTTTTCTGCGGTCGAAGCATATAAAATAAGAATAAACTGGAAATAGTTGGTTACTGTGCGAAGTGCCTCGTACTCCCCATATACCTTCACCTGTATTTTTCTGTTTCTTTATGTGAAGTTATAAGTTCCACGAGCTTCACACTCTCTAACCTTCCCACCCAAACAGTGAATGTTATGTGTTTAATCTTTTGGCTGATGAGAGGAGCACAGATGGAGCTAGAGAATTTTCAGCAAACCCGGATTGTAAGTTTTCACGTCTGTCTTCTGGAATTGTTCTGGAGGTTCTTTTCTGTTCTTTGTGATTTGCCACCCTCCTCCTCCTGCTTCCCTCTAGAGCCGCATGATTACTGTCTTTTCTGTTCTTTGTAATTGCTTCTGGTTCTGGGGTTACTTTACAATTCCTCTGAAAAATGAGACAAATAGCTTCCTTTTTTGGTTCTACGAGACAGGAACCAAGACATTAATTGTCTGGCAACTTGTTAGCTAAAGTGATGAAACTCACAGTTTTATTTGCACTTTATATATGAAACAAGATATGGCAGTTTTATTACTTGCAAAAAAAGAAAAAGAAAAAGAAGACATGGGTTATACTTTTCCTTTCACATGATTCTTAACAAGGCTGTACGGAAAAGTTGCTTGACTCATGCGGTTGAGTTCTGGAAGCCATAGTTGTGTGGTGACTAATACTCTGATAAATATGGTAACACGGAATATTTTCATGGCAGATCAAATCTACTCCTTGAAGTCACATCTCTTCTGTGTCTCAAATGCTATGGCTTTTGGTAGATCAGGATCTGTAAGGTTTGTCTTCCAACTCCTCTAGCAAGGGCCATGACATTCAACTAATAGTATTATTTTGGTACAATTCGTTTTTGTTCATAAATCTATTGCTGTATGTTATTGTGCTTCAATGCAAAATTCCTCGTTTCATGTAGTTATAGCATTTACTGATGTAATCAACTGTAGATAATTTGCTACTGTTCATTCTTTGAAATCCATAATTCTTTGGACTTACAGATTTCAAGATGATCTTGAAACTGCATACTGCACACCACCCAAAAACAGTCATTTCTTAAGGCAAACCTGTAAGATCAATGGTAAACAGACGCCTGATCTGTGCACGAAGAGGTCTGAGAAAGATGCAAGAGGCAAGTCCTTTGATAGGGGAGAACTTTCCAGAGTCTTCTCTGAGGATTATGATGTGGTGGAGAAGATAATATTGGATCCTCGGGGACCTGTTGTAAGCAAATGGAACAAATTCTTCTTACTGGCCTGTTTGATTTCTCTTTTCGTGGATCCACTGTTTTTTTACTTACCAGTGGTTAAGGAAGAGATGTGCATTGATGTTACTCTACCCCTTGAAGTAGCCCTCACAGTCATTCGGTCACTGGTTGATGCCTTTTACATTGTTCAGATTTTTGTTCGGTTTCGGACGGCTTATGTTGCTCCTTCCTCTCGAGTATTTGGGAGAGGAGAGCTTGTTATTGACCCTTCAAAGATCGCTTCAAGATACCGTCATAAAGACTTTTGGCTTGATCTTATTGCAGCCGTACCCCTACCACAGGTATGTAGGTAGTTCAAGATAATTTTTATGTTTTCAAGAATTATCAATATATGGATATTTTAATTCTGCTTCACCTGCTTGTTTAGTTTAAATCTGTGCGTCTTCATAATTTAACTGCTCCAACTTCTCCTGCCTTCTTATCCACACCCTGCATATGCTCTCCACTTCATTGCCAAGAAATAGAGAAAGAGAAGAAAACAGAACTTGCAACCTTACAAAAGTCACTTCAACCCCAGCCTGTTATCATTCTCAGAATTCTTTTCTTCTGCCATATATGTTCCTCTGCATTCAGAAGGTGCATAAAGGCCTATTTGTTTGAAGGGGAATTGCCCACCTTGGGAGGAGGAAGGTTAAGTGAGGGTGAGAATCGCTCCAACTACGAAAAGGACCATGATCATCCATCATACCACACACTACCATTGGCTCTAATACCACTTGTTAGAGAGATTGATGTCTTGGAGAATGTTCTGGTAAAATCATAATTTAATATGTTGGAATACCATTCAACTAAAAAACTAAAGCCTGTGAGATTGAGCCCAATTATATTGTGTGAGTGTGACATCTATCTAATGTGAGACTTGGCTTTTTTATACTCACATGTGTATTCTCAATGAGTTCTTCTGCCATACATGTTCCTCTGCATTTAGAAGGAGCTAAGGAGCAAACAGGCCTATTTTTTTTTGAAGGGGAATTGCCCATCCTGGTCAAGGAAGTTTAAGTGGGGATAGGATATATCCAATTGTACTGTGTGAAAAGGACATTATTAGTCCTCTTCTGATTTAGTTGTACAGGATTTGAGAATTTCTTTCCTTTTATATTGCCCCTTGCTTAGTTAAACTTACAATGTCACAATTTAGAGAATGCTCAGTAGATTCATTAGTCTCTGCTATGAACTTGTGTCAGTTTCACTTTCATGTTATGGCAGGTGTTGATTTGGGTCGCAATCCCAAGTATAAGAGATTCGGAAATGACCCCTTCAAGTATTGTTCTTCGCTTCCTTATCTTTTTCCAGTACCTTTCGAGGCTATATCTTATCTTTCCCCTCTCATATCAAATTGTCAAGACCAATGGGGTTGTGATGGAAACAGCATGGGCTGGAGCAGCATATAATCTGATGCTGTATATGTTGGCAAGTCATGTAAGATACTCTCATAGATCACTTCCTGCACAGAAAATCGTGAAGCATTCAATAAGTTTCTGTACATGTGAAAATATTTTAAATAAATCTGCGTAATCAAAAAGATTTATCCTACTAATACTTTATTGGAAACCGAGTTTGGGATTTCTTTTGAGCTTGATTAGCTTGTATTTGTGACGGATTGAAATCAGAAGTAACTTCTGATTCTATTTTTCTTTTTCTTTTTTATTTTGGGGTTGGTTGCTAATGATCATTAGTTCAAGCTACATGTAATTTGACTCCACTTTGTTCTTTCTGTTTCTTTGAAAAGGTTTTAGGATCCTGTTGGTACCTCTTATCTGTTCAACGACAACAAGAATGTTGGGAGAAAGTTTGTAGTCTTCAACACCAAGATTGCCAACATTGGTTCTTTGAATGCCGTCGAGTGAATAACCCTATGAGAACTGCTTGGTTCAAAACAAGCAATATCTCAAGTTTATGTGGTGCAAAAAGTGACTTCTTTCAGTTTGGCATTTATGGTGATGCATTGACTTTTAGAGTTGCAGCCTCAAGTTTCTTGAACAAATACTACTACTGTCTTTGGTGGGGCCTGAGAAATCTAAGGTAATTATCTCTTTCGCTGGACTACACCTTACAGGGTGAAACTGCAAACTGTTCTATTATGTTACTCCCTATTACTTGAAGGTACTACCATCCTTCCAAATGGAACTCTCAAGAGAGAGAGGATCAATGCCAGTCAAGACAAGAAAATTCCGGCAACCTGATCTTTTGAAATTCTTAGGGTGAATTGGAATTTGTTTAGTGATAGATTCATCTCAGATGCTATCAGAAACATGATAGATTTATCTTTATGTGCTACAAATTGCAATATAAAATGGCTTTATGTCTATTTGGTAAATCCTTGACTTATTATTTGCTCTCAGCAAATGGAATTCACACTCCAGTACTTCATAGTCTAACCAATTACTTATCAAATATTGCAGCTCTTTGGGACAGAATCTCTTCACAAGCACTTATATTGGAGAAATAAATTTTGCTGTTATGATTGCGATTCTTGGATTGGTGCTTTTTGCTCTGCTTATAGGGAACATGCAGGTAAGTCTAGTTGCAGGAAAAGGGCCTCCAGGCCAAAAATCATGTTTAGAATAGGATTTGTACTGCTTGTGTTAGGCGTCATCAGAGTTTCACAACTAAATAAATTTTCAGGTTTTCTCTGGGAAGTTCATACAAGTTCTTAGAAGATGCTATGTGCAAATTATTTCGTGTTTTCTTTGATTTTCTGTTGAATTATTCCACAATAATATTATTCCTTCTTGTTTTCACTAAAGTTTGTAAAGGGTTGAGAGAGTATTTCATCATGAGTAATGCTATTAGTAAACTGTTATTCGACTATCATACAACTGAGATGACGTGGCAGTACAATTCAACCATTGAATCAGTACTTGTGAAAAGAAAAACAATCGCTGATTTTCACTGCCATGCGTTGTATGATAGTCATTAGCAGTCTACTAAATAACATACTCTTTAGTCATTGGAATTCACTGTCTTCTTTCACTTCTATTAAAATGTTCATTAAGCTATTCACTTAAGCTACTGTAACTCATACTTCATAGTATCAGAATCACATCCTCCCTTGTAGCTATTCATGCACTTTCTGTTTCAAAATTATTAAAAAAACTCTTGCACCATTTTTATTTTATAAACAGACATACCTCCAATCCACCACAGTGCGACTGGAAGAGTGGAGGATCAGGAGGACAGATACAGAACAATGGATGCATCACAGGCAGCTACCGCGTGATTTGAAGCAGAGCGTGCGAAGGTATGATCAATACAGATGGGTTGCAACTCGGGGAGTTGATGAGGAAGCTATTCTGAAAGACCTTCCAATGGATCTCAGACGAGATATCAAACGCCACCTCTGTCTTGATTTAGTTCGACAAGTAAGCTTTTGTTTCTTCTATCTTTTCCATTGATGAATCAATATTGTGAACTTCTCAACAAGTTAAGTTCAATTTGATTAACCAAATGTATTTCTTACACCTAATTTGCTAAAGTGCTAATTGAAAACAAATATTCACTTTTCTGGTCAGAGTACAATATGTGCTGTAAATTCACATAAACTCCTTGGATGTGGTGTATTTTTCCTTGCTTCAGATAGCACCTAAATGTCATACTATATCTTTTGGATGAATGAAAATGTTTTAACAACACGAGAATACAATGTCTCTCTAGCAGAAACCTGCTAGAACTCCAGATGGTAACAAGCATCTTGTTACAACCAACACCTCTCCCAACAATCCATACAACATATACAGAAGCAAATTTCAGTCTTCTGAGATTAAAATTCTATATATCAACAAACTAAACCCAAGAAACAAAAGAAAAGAAACCAGCTAAAACAACACACGAACAAAAAACCTGCAGCCTTCTCATAGCTCCCCCCACAGCAAAGCTGGCTACTTCTACAGAACTGTAAAGCTCCCAGCCTAAAAAACAATCCTGCCAGACAAACCAACAAACAGCAACAAGTATCTGGAGACTCAAAACAAATCTGGTCCCCAAAAAATCAAAGCCAACCAGCTACAGGACAATTCAGCTGCAAACAAAAAACATCTCAAACTGGAATTTTGAGAAATTCCCCAATTAGAACATAGGGAAACATTCTCTACACTTTCTGTATACTTCCCCTTACTTACCATGTGAGTCATCACCTCCCAAGAGATTTTCTGTAGGAGTTTTTTTTCAGAACACAGACTATTACCAAACTTCACATCATTTCTAAATCTCCAAAGATTATACACAGTAGATCCCCAAGCTAGTTTGCATACAGTAGCCATTAGATCTTGTTAAATGCCATAGTACAGCAATTATCATCAGAGTGGTCGCTTTTTCTCTTCCTTTTTTGAACAATTTAACCATTAGATCTTCTTCTGAAACAGGTTCCACTCTTTGATCAGATGGATGATAGGATGCTAGACGCCATTTGTGAAAGGCTGAAACCTTCCCTATGTACTCCAGGAACTTGCCTAGTTCGTGAGGGTGATCCTGTAAATGAGATGCTTTTCATTGTCCGAGGCCACTTAGATTCTTACACCACCAATGGCGGCCGCACAGGTTTCTTCAATTCAAGCTGCATTGGCCCAGGTGACTTCTGTGGTGAGGAGTTGCTAACCTGGGCCCTGGACCCTCGTCCCAATGTTGTGCTTCCCTCATCTACACGCACGGTGGAAGCCATCACAGAAGTTGAAGCTTTTGCTCTCATTGCTGAGGACTTAAAGTTTGTAGCGGCTCAGTTCCGAAGGCTACACAGCAAGCAACTCAGGCACACATTTAGATTTCACTCGCACCAATGGAGGACATGGGCTGCTTGCTTTATACAAGCTGGCTGGTTTCGATATAAGAGACGGAAAGAGGCAGCTGAGCTCAAGAAGATGGAGAGTCTAATGGCCTCCATGCCTGCATCTGCACTGCAAGAGAGCGCGTCGTTGCCGCCGCACAGCTCATCAGAGTTTACCAGATATGCAGCAAAACTGGCAGCAAGCACAAGGAGAGGTGGAAGCAAGCAGTGTGCATCGGACTATGACATCCTAAGCTCATTACAGAAGCCGGTTGAACCCAATTTTACTGTTGAAGATAGATGAAGTAAAGTCCTTGTACCCTGGCAAGAGCTGAATCAGTGTATATATGTTTAGTTATGTTTTATGTTAGCTTACTATTCTGCAGGTTAGAGCAATAAATTTATGGCAATTCCTCAGTACTTGAGCATTTCCATTGATTGTTATTATGTAGGTTTTGTTGCTTAGCCATTGTTAGATTATGAAGAATATAAGTCTTTTATGGTATTCTAGGTTCTGTTTTCTCATTTTATATTGTAGTATCGGTGGTTTTATGAAATGATATCGCCTTTGAAAACGGGCTTGCAAGGAAAAAGTGCCCAAGAGCTTATATACATAAGGTTAAGATTGTATTTAATCAATGTGGGACATTTAGGATCATAATATACCACTACGCTTCGCAACCGACGTCCACGACGACCCATTCCATTGACACTAACATGATAGTATCATTTTCTCTTTCAACAACTCCACTCACCTTACAGTATTCAATAACTTAACACTATACTCAAACATAATACTAAGACATTTTAATCAAACCTATAAGTTAACCCCTCACTTGACAAGTTACGTCCGATCCCGAATTCGACGCTGTGATAATTCTAATACCAAATCTTACAAGTCTTTAAGTAAAACTTATTGGATCCTAACATCATAATCCTTCTCATCAAACCCATAAGCACAAAGAGCATCCCAGAGATAGCATGGATGGTAGACATGGAAACCGAAATGGATGGGGGCTCTTGCGAAAATGAGATACTATATACCTTGATGTTATGATGTAGACTTCTACCATGAAAAATATTTTTGTATAAATAATTCCCCTGCAAGAAGCATCACACCCCAAAACAGAGCATGTGGTTGTAGGGCCGGGTTTGGGTCCATTAGATTTCGGCCCAGGAGAGTGGCTCATAAGCAGGCAATTAGGACTACGATTACCCATCTAATTCTCTTGTAAGTTTTTGCAAAACCATAATTTGCATTATTTTTCAAAATAAAATAATATTGAAATTATATTTCATTAACCTTATGACATTCATCAGATAGTACTTCTCAAGCCTGAATATCATTAACAACTCCTTTTATATATAATATTGCAATTCTACAGCTTCAACCCTTAACGATTCAAATCAACAACTAATTAACCCCTTTATTATAGAATTATTGCCACTAAATATGGCTTATACATAATAATATAAGCAATGGTAACAACAACCCATCTAAAGAACAGGCCAATTTTTTTGGTTGTTGTGAGAAAGTGTTAAAAATTTATAGTTTTAATCATACATATTACTAATTTGAATACCAAACACAAAATATTCTAGATCTATTATTTGGTAAAACTATTATAAAATCATGTTGAAAGAAAGAAAAAACGAAATTGTTTGATACTTGAACAATAAAGGAGAAACTTCACCTTTTGCAATCTCACCCCTCCCGTTAGTCAGACAGTTAAACGGTAAAATAACCCTTATACCCATGTTAAATTTATAAAATTACAAAATTACTCTTAAATTAAAATTAATTTTTTTATATATAAAAAAAAAATGAGAGTATTTTGAAAATTTCTCACCGCTCCGTTAGGATTTGACGGAAAATTCTAACGGAGGGATGAAATTGCAAAAAATTGAAAGTTTAATATACTAAATTGAGAGTTTTTGAATTTTGGGAGGACCATTGCAAAAGTGGTGAATTTTTAGGAGGTTAAGTGGAGTTTTCCTAACAATAAAAAAAGGAAAAAAAAAAACTCTATTAAGACATGTCTCTAAGACTCTTAACACATGAGAGAAACCCAAATTTTTGTTGATAAAACAAGAATAATGAGGTGATGGATAGTCAAATGTAGTTGACTGTAAGACCTTTTGACATGCTTGTCATACTCTTCAATGAAGTTGGAGCAATGATGCTTCTCCAGTCACATTGTGGCATGAGTACTGTGTGCACATGTTTTTCACTTGGTTTCTTTTTCCTTAGTGTTAGACCAATAAAAGAAGATAATTGTGAGCTCAATGATTCATTTGAACTTCATAGTTTTTTGACTTGAAACTCAAGACAGATGGTATTATATATATAAACAATACAGATCAGTCCAAAGGTTGTTTTACTGTATCTATAGACTAAATAACTGAGTGACTGAGTTTTCTTTTCTTCTCTTTATAATTACATTGTCTAAAATTGTTTAAGATAAGGAAAAGATGTTTTTCTTTTATGGGTGAGAAACCATTGAAGGGGAACAAATCATATGGCTGTGCTCCATTTTTCAAATGAAGTAATCATACTTTCAGAGCACTTTTTGAAGCCTTAATTCCCTCCAACAGGGGGAAATTAATACATTTTTCCTTTTCAATTTCATGCATGCTTGGAGATGAATATTATTAAGAAAGGGAATCAGGTTAGGTTTTCTTGAGATGCAAAGCAAAAAGGGTGGTAGGCAGAGTGATGAGGGTGGAACTGGAACATATCATAGCATCCAAAAAGTGTAACAAGGTCAACAAAGGAGGAAACCAAAATATTTCTCTGAATCACAAAACTCTCTCTCTCTCTCTGTTTGTCTGTCTCTGAGTCTCTCCCTCTCTCTCTCCTGTCCAATTCCTCCTGCCTTCACAGGGCCCACTGTCACTGTGACACTGGAAAAACTCTTTAGCTAGTCAGCAGGTGTGGGCCCAATTTGACTAATGGGCCTGGCTAATTATCAGATGGGTGGAGCATGGTAATGGTATATCTTAAAAGTAAATAAATAAATAAAGCATGATAAATCTTGAAAAAGAAACGGAAAAGAGAAAACGCGGCACTGCCAAGTGCCTACAGTTTACACTTTACACGCATACAAGTGAAAAACAAAGGAAAAAAACAGAAAAAGAAAAATACATATTTATTAGGAAAAAAAAAATCATATTTAATCCCTAAATTTTCAAATTATTTGATTTTAGTTCTTTGAGTTTTTAATTTTAAGAATAAGGCTCTTAAGTTTTACTCAAGTGTTAAATTGATCCTTTCAACACTTTATCGTCAAAGTTAACAGTTTTATACTTGCCATGTATGTCTTATTTGATACGCCAATTTCTATCTCAACTTCAAAGTTAATTGTTTTTCCTCTAACGCTACATATCTAGGAGATTAAGATGATAAGAACATGGTTTTTGTTTTTATTTTTATTTTTTTATAAATGATTTGTCGCTTAAAGATATGACATTAATATTAGGTATTGATATGAACGCTAGGGTATTAATTGAGACACATGTGATGTATGACAAATTATTCATTTTGACGAAAAAGTGGTCAAGTGACATATTTAAAATTTAGGCAAAACTTGAGAATTGTTTATGTTCTTAAAATTAAAAACTCAAAACTTAAATAAATTCAAATCAAATAAAAATTTATGGGATAAATATGATTTTTTCCTATTTATTAAAATATAAGTACAAGAAAGGTGGCTTAAGGAAAATAAGTTTTAATAATAATAATAATAATAAAAAGAAAAAAAAAAGAAAAAGAAAAAGAAAAAGCACAAGCATATTCTTGAGAACACAGCATATTCGCGTTGCTTTTGCGTGCGAAGTAAAATCATTTTTAGTAACGTGAAATAGAATTTTAGAAATTTTCGTTATGGAAAAGAATAATAAGAATTGATAAAAATAAAAAGATAATTATGTCGTTGATTTCCTATTACTGGCATTTGCAACACAATATAGTTGCTAATACTGTACTGTATTGTTGGAAAAACTTTCAAAAAATTGAAAAAATAAACTATATATATATATATATATATATATATATATATATATATTTGCCGTTGCTAATTCTGTCCAATTGGCGCACATTAGATTGGACATAGTTTTCCATCAAAATGAGCTAGAGGAACTTCCTCCAATGAAGGGATGAAACGATGGGGACTCGTAATAGCTATAGCCCCCCTCTCTACTTCTAGTTACAAATTTATACATTAATATATAGTTAGAATAATTATTTAGTTATGGTTAAATATTTATACATAGTTAAGTATATATATATATATATTCGGCCTAAAAATTAAGTTATGTATCTTTTTATATATATGCACGTGAGAAATATATACATACATTTTTAATAGCATTAAAATATTTTGTTGAAATTGTATTAAAAAAAGGGAAAAAGAAAAAAAAAAAGCATGTATTTTTCATATGCCTTTTTTTTTTCTTAAAAAAGAAAGAAAGAAATAAAGAAATAAAAAAAACAAGTTTCTCATATGCTAAGGGACTTAATTTTGATCGTTAGATCGCATTTATAAATAATGATAATTTGATCTATATCATACTTATTAGTAATGATTACGTAGTTTCAACCGTTAAATTTCAATTGATTTAATCTTTAAGTTGATATTACTAATGATAAGAAAATTCAACTGTTAAATCTTACTTATAAGCATCCTACAATCTATATCAAACCACTAAATCACAAAATTACAACCGTTTAAAATTTAATGATCATGATTTCATTGCTCGGATGCTTCGTGCTAAATGCATCACGAAGGCGCCATAAAAGAGGCACTAATGTCCTATAGCACACACCAAGCACACACGCCATAATATTAATACATACAACCAAACATTGCTTTAAAGCAATATCTTGATGTGAGTTAACATTAATAAATGTTTTCATTTTCTTCTCACTTTCTCATATGTGACTCTCTTCTTTCAAGGCTTTTTAATATTTTACAAAGAACAATTCCCAAGATAAAACTATATATAATTTTTTTTTTTTTAAAAAAAAAATCTTAATAACAATCTCCAATAAATGTTACTTATTAGGACGCTAGAACACTTGTCAACTACTACTATGCATGCTATGAGAAAATAATATTTTTGCGGAAACATAAGTTCTTAGCATAAAGAGTACATAATAACACAACTTAATAAGTTAAGTGATCTATTTTTTTTTTTGGTCTGTGCTCGATGCACTAACATAAAACATAGTTTGACAGAATATAAATGCAATAAAAGTAATATAGTGGATGATATGATAACCCCCAAAAGCCTAAGCATTCCCAATCACCTACCCATTTGCCTCAAAACTGAAAATGAGGAGAAAGTAAGGGTTAAGCTAAATGCTCAGTAAGTAATACTTCTCAATCGAATTAAAATGGTTGGTTGAGGGGAGACAAATAGCAACATAAGTAAAAAGTAGTCGTCGTAAGAAAAACTTGTAACACTGAAATAAGATGTAAACTTCTTAATAATTTAAACATCATATCCTTTGTAGTTTTACCCATCTGGCCTTGCATACAATTACGCCTGGTATGCATGAGGTTGTGCGATCCAACCTTTGAGGATCAGACAACACCATGGCTGCGGATATGCCATAACCAACTGATTAACTTCTTGATGCACTTAGCATGACAACTTAATGATAGACATACCATTACGTAACTATAACTTCAATGTGGTGCACTCTACCCTAATCTGGTACTATACTATTAACTTTTCCTTAGGCCAAATGTCTTAAAACCTTCATTTACATAATGTGGTTCCACCTTATACATGCTTATTATTTACTTCCTTAAACTTTCAATAATCATATAACTTAGCATGTGAAAATGGTGCCATTTCTTTACGTAAAACTTTAGTTATTTAGAAACTTTTCATAAATGGAAAATTTTATTCATTTGGGAAAAATTATTAAAATAGAAGCTTTCCTCATTTGAAATCATCATTTCGATACTGAACATTTGTACCCACTTTTGAGTGACAACTTAGTTATGAATCATTCTGATGCCATGAACTTTTAAATCATATGATGACATTTAAAAAAAGAATATAAAGCACTAACAAATTGTGATAAATGCCATAACAAGGACATGTCATTAAAATATTTAAGGTAATAATTAAACATTACTTTGCATGGTAATTAAACTTTCAAAGTAATTTATCATAACATGTATAATACGAAAGTGATAATATTTAGAATTGAAATGCATTTGGAAGGGGCAAGGAATACCTCGCTACTGCGGTAAAGGTTAGGTAGGTAAGGATCTGCTAAGACCTGAACAATAAGGTTCATCTAGGTTAGCCCAGAGTTAGATACTCAAAGACCCTAATTAGGAGTTCTTATTCCCTTACACAACCTTCTTGACCTTTCCCCCTATTAAAATAGATTTTTCTTTTTCTTTTTTTGGACTAGGTCGGAAATTAAGTTATTATTTTCAAAAATATATTTCATTTTAATCTCACTTATTTTATTAATATTTTTGTATTCTTTGAATAAAGAAACCCAAGTGGGATTAGTTTTGAAATTTCACTTAGAAAAATTTATGTATCTTTTTCTTTCAAAAGAATCTCAAAATTGTTTTTACGGGGGTTTGGGTCAAGAATGACCCATTTGGACATCCTCTTAACTAGGTTAAGCACTAAGGCCCATAACTTACTAAATGGGTTTAAACTAGTGCTCTTCACTTAGCCTACTTGGCTCATTGACACAAAACACATCTAAAGCTATTCACTTAATAAGTTTTTGAATTAATTACCCACTCAAACATATCATGGACTTACATTTTTTATTAATAGATTTAAATCAAAGCTTTTCTTGATGCCATATATGAGAAATAACATATTTCCTTAAAATAGTTTTAACATCATTCTAAGTGTTAATGTTTAGAAATATTTTCCATTCAAAAGAACCATTTTGTAAGTTTTTTTTTTTTTTTTTTTTTTGTTATAAAAGTTCATGACCTAGTCTGAAATATATACTCATTATTCATTTTTAAAATCACTTTTCACATCATTATACAACTATGGGCTTTTGGTATGGGATCCTATGTCATTTTCATGAAAAAAAAAAGGCTATTAAAGGGTCATCATGAAATTTTCATTAGAGTAAGGTGGTGTTCATATATTCATACACTTAGCTATTTACAAAACTCTTGGTCATTTAAGATAAGGTAGATGTGATTTAAGAAAATAATGCATAAGGTATATAGGCTTGGTTATAACACATGCTTTTATGAGGTCTTCTTAACTTGTGTTTTCATGGCATAAAAATAAATTTAACATTATATGGATTAAGTTACCTAGTAAAATAACGTAGTCACATTTTCATGGTTTAAGCAAATATTTATACTATTTAAGCAAAATTTCTCATCTAAGTTTAAGTATGACATTGCATGGTTTTAAATACCCAAGTAAAATATGACATACAAGTTAAAGCGTAATATAAATTATAGCTTGAAAGAGGAGATGATGGATTACTTACAAATTTAAGGTAAATCACACCAGAACTCAAAGAGCTTCTGTAATGAAAAAGGAGTAGGATGAGCTATTGAAAGTGGATGAGAGTGTGAGGAAAATGAAAGAGTAGATAAGGTGAAAATGGATGAGTGGGTCGTGTGAAATGGGAGATTGAAGGGCAGGGAACAAGCTTCCTTACTTTGGGGAAGTAAAAAAGAAGCCATGCTCCTCCAAATATAGAAAAATTTCTCCTATTAACTAGTCCAACCCATACAAAGTTTTCTTTTCTTTTTACCAAGGTGGTCATATGCATGGAGTGATTGGTGATACCAAGGAAATTTAATTAACAAGGGTTATCTTTAATTAAACATGATTGAAGGTAGTTAATGTAAATAATTAAAAGAGGTCATGTTGCATTAAGATTATAATTAAGGTTTTATTTCATATTGTTCTATATGACATATGTTATAAATTAATCATTAATTTATGAAATCAATTATTTTTCCATGATCTCATTTAAAGGGCGTGATCCAATCTTTATTAAGCTAATTACTAGGTCTAATGACATTGGTTCTTAGTTTTAGACTCAAGACCTTGGTCAAATTTTTTCTAAGCATAACTATGAAGGTGTTACACTGGATCTTTACTTAATAATAATGTGTCAAAGGTAATCAAGATAATATTGTTGATTTGACTTAATTCTATCAAGTCACGTGGGTATTTTTTTTTTCTCCTAAAGAAGGAATTTTCTTGCACATGAATGGCAAATTTGTTGCTATAAGCATTAATTGCATTGAAGTGGCCTTCATGTATGCAAGACTTTTCATATTCTACTTAAGATGTGTTTCACTTTTGAAAATGATTGGAGATTGTTAGAAAGATTTTCAAAATCATATACATACTAGTAAAGAGTCGGTTAAAAGGAGTACACTTTAATGCAATTAATGCTTCCAGCAACAAATTTGTCCTTCACTTGCAAGAAAGTGATTGTCTAGAAGCATTAATTGTATTAAGGTGACCTTCTTTTAACTGACTCTTTACTAGTATGTATGTATATAAAGCATGGCTCATTATTTTGTGTGAAATAAAAGTGAGTGAAGAAAGTTTCAGTAGCTACACACTAGAGAAGAAAGAGGAAGAAAAATTATATTTTTGTTTACCCAGCAAAAGGAAGCAACACAAGAGGAGGAAAAGAGAGAAAAAAGAAGAGAGAATTTGAGCTGCGGCATAACAAGGAATTTTGGCATGACCTACAAATTTTTCTTCTTTCTAATAATCTTCAATCATTTTAAAAAATAAAACACATTTCATGAAAAATAGGAAAAGTCTTGCATGCATGAAGGTGTTTTGTGGATATGAATCTTCATTTAGTGATAATATGTCAAAGTTAATCATGACAATTTTATTGATTTGACTTAAATCCATCAAGACGTGTGTGTATTTTTTTTTTTCCCTAAAGAAATAGTCTTATGCATGTGAAGAATAAATTTGTTGCTGGAAGCATTAATTGTATTAAGGTGACCTCATTTTAACCGACTATTTACTAGTGTATATATAAAGTATGACTCCTTATTTTGTGTGAAATAAAAGTGAGTGAAGAAAATTTTAGTAGCTGCAAACTAAAGAAGAAAGTGGAAGAAACTTTTTGTTTTTGTTTACCCAGTAAAAGGAAGCAACATGAGAGGAGGAAAATAGAGAATTTGAGTTGTAGGATAACAATGTATTTTGGCATGATCTACAAATTTTTCTTCTTTCTAACAATCTTTAATCATTTTCAAAAATAAAACATATCTCAAGTAGAATAGTAGAATAAGAAAAGTCATGCATACATGAAGGTGTCTTGTGGACATGAATCCTCACTTAGTGATAATATGTCAAAGTTAGGGTGCGTTTGGGATTGCGATTTCGTAGACAATAAGTGCGATTTTAAATCAAATCGCTAAACATAGATCGTTTGGAAACTGCGTTTTTAAAAATTGCGATTTGAAAACGCAGAAAATCTGCTTTTTCAAATCGCAGATAAGATGGTGCTTTTTTGAAAACGCAGAATTTTAAAAGGTAAATTCGCGATTTTAAAGGCTAAACTGTGATTTTGCCAAACGCTTAACTGCGTTTTTAAAAATCACTTTTTTCAAATCGCACATTTTAAAATCGTTATTTTAAATCGCACTTTTTGAAATCGCAAACCCAAACGGACCCTTAATCAACATAATTTAGTTGATTTGACTTAAATTCATCCAGGCACGTGTGTACTTTTTTTCTCCTAAAGAAGTTATAACGACCCAAGGAAAAGCGCTAGCCACATCTGCGCTATCACTCCAAAATGACTAGTCAATTTGAAGCTTTTCTAAGAATCCATTATAAAGCCCAGTTTCACCTAGTAACTAGGCAATGTGAGACTTAACACCCATGAGTATCTTTATAAACTACTCACTCTGTGAACTATTCATCTCTTCCCAATATGGGACCGGGGTGTTACAAACTCCCCCCCTTAAACCCCTGACGTCCCCGTCAGGGCCATGTCATGCGGTGCTCCAGTACCACATGACCTGGCGTTACTAGGTGGCTCTGATACCATTTATAACGACCAAAGGAAAAGCGTTAACCACATCTGCGCTATCACTCCAAAATGACTAGTCAATTTGAAGCTTTTCTAAGAATTCATTATAAAGCCCAGTTTCACCTAGTAACTAGGCAATGTGGGACTTAACACCCATGAGTATCTTTATAAACTACTCACTCTGTGAACTATTCATCTCTTCCCAATATGGGACCGGGGTGTTACAGAAGTAGTCTTCTTGCATGTGAAGGACAAATTTGTTGCTAGAAGCATTAATTACATTAATGTGGCCTCCTTTTAACCGACTTTTTACTAGTATATATATAAATTATGGCTCATTGTTTTGTGTGAAATAATAGTGAGTGAAGAAAGTTTAGTAGCTGTACACTAAAGAAGAAAGTGGAAGAAAAGTTTTGTTTTTCTTTACCTAGTAAAAAGAAGCAACATGAGAGGAGGAAAAGAGAGAGAGAGAGAGAGAGAGAGAGAGAGAGAGAGAGAGAGAGAAAACAAAAAGAAAAAGAATAAAGAAAAAAGAGAGAATTTGAGCTGCGACATAATAAGGTATTCTAGCATGACCTACAAATGTTTCTTCTTTTTTCATGTTTTCATTTATGTGTTGTGAGCCTGTGACTATAGAATTAAAAGAAAAATTATCTTTATCTTGTGTGTTTTCAGCTTGAGTGATTTTTTTTCACCACAATTTGTACTCTATTTTTTTAAATGAATTTCTTTGTGATTGTCTCTACCCTTAGACGTATCTCATATTGAAGGAACTACATAAATTTTGGTGTTGCTAGAAGCATTAATTGCATTAAGGTGGCCTCCTTTTAACAAACTCTTTACTAGCATATATATATAAAAAATATGGCTTATTGTTTTTTGTGAAATAAGAGTGAGTGAAAAAGTTTCAATCACCGCACATTAAAGAAGATAGATGAAGAATAACTTTGGTTTTGTTTACCCTGTAAAAGGAAGTAACAAAAGACGAAAAAAAGAGAGAAAAGAAAATGGGAAAAGAGAATTTGAGTTGCCGCATTGCAAGGTATTTGGCATGACCAATTTCTTCTTTTCTCATATTTGCTTTTATATGTTATGACTAGAGAATTGTGTAAACAAAAAATTCTCTTTGTCTTTTGTGAGAGTAAGATTTGGGTGTATTGGGTTTTCAACTTAAATGATTTTTCTTCACCAAAACTTTTTGTTAGTGAATTTCTTCATTATTGCCTCCTCCCTTAGATGTACCTAAGATTGAGAGAACTACATAAATGTTAGGGGTTCTTGTTGTGATTGTTTTATGTTGTTTATCGTAATCATAGTCTATTGCATAACTAGTAGTATCAAAGTTACGGTTTGGTATTCAAATCAACATTACAGGCAAGTACCAAGTTTGAAATGGAGAAGTTTAATATGACTTAAATTGGAGAACTCATGTGGATTTTTTTTCTCTTTTTTTTTTTTAAAGAAGTAGTCTTCTTGCACGTGAATGACACATTTGTTGCTGGAAGCATTAATTACATTACGGTGGCCTCGTTTTAACTAAATTTTTACTAGTATATATATAACATATGGCTCATTGTTTTGTGTGAAATAAAAGTAGGTGAAGAAATTTTCAATTACCGCACACTAAATAAGAGAGATGAAGAAAAATTCTTGTTTTGTTTACCTAGTAAAAAGGAAGCGACACTAGTGGAGGAAAAAAAGAGAGAATTAGAGATGTAGCATAGCATGGTATTTTGGCATGACCTACAAATTTTTCTTCTGTTCTCAAGTTTTCTTTTATGTTTTATGACTATCGAAATGTGTAAAAGAAAAATTCTCTTTCCCTTGTGCATGAGTGAAATTTTAGGTATCAGGTTTTCGGTTTGAACGGTTTTTCTTCACCAAGATTTTATACTCTATTTTTTTTTTTATTGAATTTCATTGTGATATCCTCTGCCCTTGGACGTACCTCACACTGAGGGAACAACATAAATTCTAGTGTTTTTGTTGTGATTGTTTTGTGTTGTTTACCATAATCATACTCTATTGCATAACAAGTAATATAAAAGCTATGGGTTGATATTCAAATCAACGATTACAGTAAATATGGTGAGTTCCAAGTATGAGCTGGAGAAGTTAATGTAAGTTAAACTGGAAACGTTAATGTGACTTAAACTAAAGAAGTCACGTGGATATTTTTTTTTTTTCCTTAAAGAAGTAGTCTTCTTGTACGTGAAGGACAAATTTGTTGTTGGAAGTATTGATTGAATTAAGGTGGCCTCCTTTTAACTACTCTTTACTAGTATATATATAAAGTATAGCTCATTGTTTTGTGTGGAATAAAAATGAGTGAAGAAATTTTTAATCGCTGCACACACAATAAAGAAGAGAGAGGAAGAAAAGTTATGGTTTTGTTTACCCAGCAAAAGGAAGCAACGTGAGAGGAGAAAAAGAGAAGGAAAAAATAGAAGAGAGAGAATTTGAGTTGTCATATAGCAAGGTATTTGGCATAGCCTACAAATTTTCTTCTGTTCTCATATTTTGTTTTATGTGTTATGACTAGTGAATTGTGTAAAAGAAAAACTCTCTTTGTCTAGCTTGTGTGTGAGTGATATTTGGTGTATTGAGTTTTATGCTTGAGTGATTTTTCGTCACCATAATTTTTTGTTAGTAAATTTATTTGTGATTGCCTCCGCCCTTGAACGTACCTCACATTGAGGAAACTGCATAAATTGTGATGTTCTTGTTGTGACTGTTTTGTGTTGTTTATCGTAGTTATAGTAATATCAAAGTTACAGCTTGGTATAAATCAACTATTACAGTAAATATGGCAAGTACCAAGTATGAACTGGAGAAGTTTAATGTGACTTAAACTGGAGAAGTCCAGTGGTTTTTTTTATTTTTTATTTATTTTTTATCTTAAAGAAGTAATTTTCTTGAACGTGAATGACACATTTGTTGCTAGAAACATTAATTACATTAAGGTGGTCTCATTTTAACAGATTGTTTACTAGTATATATATAAAGTACGACTCATTTTTTTTAAAGTTTTGTTTACCCAGTAAACGGAAGCAGCACGGGAGGAGGAAAAGAGAGAAAAAGGAAGAGAATTTGAGCTGCCGTATAACAAAGCATTTTGGCATAACCTAGAAATTTTTCTTATATTTTTTTCTTTTATGTGTTATGACTAGAAAATTGTGTAAAAGAAAAATTTTCTTTTTCTTGTGTGAGAGTGAGATTTTGGTGTATTGAGTTTTCGGCTTGAACAATTTTTCTTCACCACAATTTTATACTCTATTTTTTGTTAGTGAATATCTTTGTGATTGCCCCTGCCCTTGAATGTACATCACATTGAGGGAACTACATAAATTATGGTGTTCTTCTTGTGATTGTTTTGTGTTATTTACCGTAATCATAGTCAATTGCATAACAATTGGTATCAAAGCTATGGCTCGGTATTCAAATCAATAGTTACAGTAAATATGGTGAGTACCAAGTATGAACTAGAGAAATTACGGGGGGGGTTTTTTTTTTTCCTAAAGAAGTTGTTTTATTGCACTTTAAAGACAAATTTGTTGTTGGAAGCATTAATTGCATTAAGGTGACTTCCTTTTAATTAACCGACTATTTACTAATGTATATATATAAAGTATGGCTCATTGTTTTGTTTGAAATAAAAGTGAGTGAGAAAGTTTTAGCAGCTGCACAATAAAGAAGAAAGAGGAAGAAAAATTATGTCTTTTTTTTTTTTCCCGTAAAAGAAACAACACGAGAAGAGGAAAAGAGAGGGGAAAAAAAGGGAGAGAGAATTTGAGCTATTGCATATAAGGTATTTTGGCATCACCTACAAATTTTCCTTCTTTTCTCATATATATATATATATATATATATATTATATGGTATGACTAGAGAATTGTGTAAAAGAAAATTTTCCTTTTGTCTTGTGTGAGAGTGGGATTTGGGTGTATTAGGTTTTCGATTTGAGTGATTTTTCTTCACCACAATTTTCTATTTTTTTTGTTAGTGAATTTATTCTTAATTGTCTCTGTTTGTGGACAATGAGGGATCCACGTAGATTCTGGTGTTCTTGTTATGATTTTTTTTGTGTTGTTTACCATAGATCGTAGTCTATCTCATCACAAGAAGTATCAAAGCTATGGTTCGTTATTCAAATCAACTATTAAAAAAATATATGGCAAGTACCAAGTATGAACTGGAGAAGTTTAATAGCAAGAACAATTTCTCTCTTTGGCAAAGAAAGATAAAAGATTTTTTAATTTAACAAAGTCTACAAGACGTTATTAGGAAAGACGACCAAACTTTTGAAATTGGAAGATGATGAGTGGGAAGAGATGGATGCAAAGGTTGCCAGTGCGATTTGTCTTAATTTGTCAGATGAAGTTATTCATAATGTGATTAATGAAGAAAAGGCTGAGACAATTTATTAAAAATTATTGAGTTTGTACATGGCTAAAACTTTGAAGAATAAGTTGTCTGTCAAGAAGTAGTTATATGATTTATAGATGGAGGAAAATACAGATTTACTTGACCACCTCTCCAATTTTAATATGTTGAATACATAGTTGTTGAACTTTGTAGTGAAAATTGAAGAAGAAGAAGATAAAATGAAACTTCAATTAACATCACTTTTCCCTTTGTATAATCACCTTATTACAACATTATTGTATGGAAAATAAAATTTAGAATTGGAAAATGTGACTCGAGCTCTATTGTCACATGAATCGAGAAGAAAACCTATCAATGATCAAGTTGATTGGCTTGTGATGAGGTTTGAGCCAAAGCGTAGAAGGGATAAGTCTAATGGAGAAGAATGAAAACAATAGCAATCTCGATCAAAGTTATGATCAGTAAGGATGAAGAATCTCGATCAAATGCAAATGATGTTGAGTGCTATTATTGTTAAACAAAAAAAAAATGCATTACAGAAGATTTTGAAAAGTATTGAAACAAGATTTGAAAGATAAAAAGAATTAGAAAAGTTTTGCAAATTCAATCAATGTTGCCAATGTTGAGTTCGATGACATTGAGGTTTGCCACATCTTCTCTCAATTTCTTTATGTACAGATTCTCTCATAGACTATTGGATTTTTTTTATTTCACTTACTCATATCATGTGTCCAAATAGGTAATGGTTTAGGATGTTTAAATCTTATAATGTTGGTACTATTTTGATGGTTTATCATGCTTGTGTTTTGTATAGCCATCATTCTGTTATGTAATTAGAGTAACGTGATGTTAAAGCCTTAAACAAATAGACTTATGTATGACTGTTTTTATTGTAAACATATGATATTTATAGATGTGCTTTCCGCTATGTTGAAAATGTTATTAATGTGTTATCTGTTGCATAGATGTGACTGAATATCATGTATATATTACGGGATGTGTATTGTATAATGGCTGAGCGACAAGTAATTGTGCCATTATGATGATTCATTTATGTTTTTTTTAAAAAAATTGAGTCTTCACACTCACTCTTGCACAACAGGGAATAATGGTCACACCCAATCACCCGATAACACTTGGCTAAGTCCATACAATGCTCGTAGCTCGTTATACAAGGAAAATCATGCTACCCATGTAAGTAACAGATACATTTATTCCTTCATTCTCATCAGGGTCGGCTTGTTATATTTTGGGACCTTAGGCGGGAATTTTAAACGAGGCCTGTTTTAGTGGGCCACATTCTCTTTATTGGCTTTCTTGTAATCCACATCCTTTTAGTTGAGTTTCTTAATAGGAGAGAAAATACACTGTTTTTTGTTGGTATTAATTGTTGTGTTCTTGGGCCTCTAACTATTTATTTTTTTATTGAAGTTAAAGAGTTTCCAAAGAAGAGATCATGCTTCTTTTATTTTTTCAAAACCATTTCAGATTATGATTGAGATTTTTTTTTTTTTTTTTTCAAACAAACCTATCTTTGGGGGGGGCTTATTACATTGGGAAAAAACCGTTTCAGCTTATGATTTGACTTTTTTTCTTTTTCTTTTTTCAATAAAACTTATCTTTGAGGCTTTATTCTACTGGAAAAAACTATTTTAGATTATGATTATTATTATTTTTTTTTTAACAAATTTGTCTTTGGGGGCTTAGGTGACGCTAAGTTGCCTTATAGTTGAGCCGGCACTGATTAAATGAACTCTATTATTGATTGATTACTGCTGCTAACTTAAACATTAAAGTTATCCTCCGCAAACACTCCGTACGACTCCGATCTCATCATATCTCTCTTAAGTGTCCTTTGCTAACTTAAGAGATTCTGTGTGATCATGCCTCTCTTTTAAGTGTTCGTTGGGTAAGAGATTCTGTGTGATCTACTGTACCATCTTGTGTTCGTTCCAACAGATGGCACCAACTAGGTTGAAGTTCGAGTTGACCAACGATATAAACGAACAAGAAGAACAAGGATAATGGGTATGTAATCATTGAAGAAGGGTAGGCAGTACAACATGTATCTCTAGGTATATATTGAGCCGATTCCTAAGTTTATACGAGCTAGCCTTGTAGGTTTTGTCCTTGTCTTTTCTGGTAGTGATATCATTTGATCTAGAGTAGGTCATGTGGTTTTTTCCATTTGAGCTTTAACATAAAAAAGAAATCTGGTACAATTTCTGTGTAATGAGTCTTTGGATTTCTTGATTATATGGTCATTGTGGATTGATTATGCATTACATATATATAGATTTATATATATTGCAATATGAACATGCATCATTCTTTGTTCTTTGTTGAGGAATTATTAACTCATGTGACAGGTGGATCCGGATCGGGCCCATGTGTGTATGTCCTCTGGACACGCGCCCGAGACCTACCCAGGTCCACGCGCTTGGGGCCTACCCTTGAGTTGGTTGGGCACAGGTTAAGTACACGTGGAATACCTTGAAATTGTACAGGTCAAAAATAACTAAGATTTTCAACATTTATTAAAATCTTCAATATTTACTCCGGTCCAGTCAAATCAAGTCAGAAATCATATCAGATGTCAATATGAAGCCCTGTGCCTGAAAGGGAGTAAAAAATCACACACACACACACATGTGGTATTAATAAAGGGTGTATTTATCCTATCTCATATTATCTGTTATCTCTCTTTTTATTCTCTCATGATTTTTTACTGACTTGGGCGTTGGAGGAGACTCCGCAAGCTAACACCTAACGGATCTTTGCTGTGTTGCATGTTTTTTACAAAGAGTCAAATAGAAAACGTATCAGGAGCCACCACGTCACTGTTCAGAAATGGTCATCAACAATCTTCAAACTTGATGATTTGAGCAATTTACTTTTTTTTTTTTTTTGGATTTAATAACATTTTAAGAATTCTTGACTTGGTTGGTAAACAGTTTTAAATCTAGAATTATTGACCGAAAGACCTATTCTGTAATAATAAGTCTAGTAATTAAATTATTAGACTAATGATGAGTACACTATAATATTTGAGTTTGAGTTTGTCTTTCCGAGGGTTGGACTGCTTGCATCTCTTATTCGATTGCCCTTAATAACCGAGTGTTAGAAAAGTAAAAAGAACTTTTCTTTACATGCATAAAAGCCCCCCTCTCTATGGTCAAATTTGCTTTTATTTCATTCAAACATGGGCCTTTTTCTTCACCCCCGCCAACACCATTGGAAAAGATTCTTGATTCTTCTAAAGAAATCCGACTAAAAGAAGCACGATTGCCCTCTCTTTTGGGCACTTTAGCCATTGGTCAAACCCTCAAGATTAGGCTTTTGCCACTTCAAATTTCTTGGGCAGGGTGATTTCAGTCTTCAGATACCATCACTCCTTCCACTTCCATCCATGCAAATCGCTTTAATTTGCTTGCGTATAAGTGAGTTTTATGTTTTATTTTTTATATTAGGAGAGAAAAAAATTTACTTACACATAAATATTGTTAAGCATTGATATGGAATTATAGTGTAAAAGTTGTGCAGGTAACATATCTTTAAATTTTATTAGGAGTTCTTGAAGAATTCAACCTACAGTTAAAAGCTGTAATTTAATTACAATTGAAGACTATCACCTAATCGCAATTAAAGATCGTAACTTATCTACAATTAAAGTCTATCACATAGTCACAGTTGAAGACTAGAACCTAATTATAGTTAAAGTCTATTTGTATTATCTGATTATTCTATAAATAAGAGTCTGATATATTGTAAACATTACTCAAAGAAATAAAAGTAAATTAAATGTAGTTCTTTAGACTTTATCTTGTAGACGTAACGTAAGCATAGACCGAACTATATAATTCTTTGTATCTATTTTATATTCTGCATTATTTTATCTTTCAACCACCACGTCATTAAAACAAACACGTATACACATATTATTATTCTTATGAAGTTTTGTGTATTTAACTATGTATATGACGTTAATATTGACACATATTTTTTCAAAATTTGAATAATATTATATCATGTACACCATAGATAAACCAACCTTCAATTATGACTATGAAAGGTAGAAAATTCTTGCATGCAAAGGATGTATAAGAATAACACAATGAACTTACATATGTGATGCAATAAAAGGGAGGGAGTGACGACGAAAGAAAGAAAGAAAGAAAAAGAAACGAAAGCAGAGGAAGAGGAAGAGGAAGAGGATAGGGTGAGAGGCAATGATAATGCGGTTGGCAGAGACACTTCGGCCTCAACGTGAATGCCACGTGTAATAACCCTAATGATGGGGAATTGAGTCACGCTTACCTTCTTCCTACACACACTCCACAGAGCATGCAGTGAGATACGGTCGATTATGTGGACCTGAAAACAGCAGAGTTTTTTTTTTTGGTTGTCTTGTTTTTTCCACCGCAAAAGCACCGCATTGCTTGCACAAGATGCCAAGCACTCGTAGCCAAACAACTTTGAAGATCCCCTTATCTTTTTCCATAATACTACTGCATCATTCATTTGGGATCCGTGACAATCCCTTGCTTGTTATTGTTTGTCATTGTTATATATATATATATATATATATATATATATATGTTGCTACCGTGGAAAAAAGAAAGAAAACAAGGAGGAGATCCACCATATATAAAAGACGGTGGGGTGAAGAACCAGTAAGCCATAGAAGGGCGATGGCAGAGAGCTTTATCCTGCAAAAATGTGCTGGAGTGAAAAGCCACATCACATAGGATTATGGGGGTGGAGAGTTGTGCGGGGTAAAGCTCTCCACCACCATCCTTCCTTCTAATAATATGATATGGAAAGGAAAATGATATTTTTACATTTTTTGTATATCTTATTTTTAAATTTGCCTTTAAATTTATGGGACTCACGTTAGACCCCACAAATTTAATGATGAATTTAAAACTTGGTTGGATGTAGATGTACAAAAGATGCATATGAGATATAAGTGTATCATTACTCATCAGTAACCAGCTCTACTGGAATAGCTATAGTTACTGGTTTAAGAAAATATTGAAACCAGTTATAACCAGTAATCGGGTTTGTGTATATATATTGTTATATTTTAAATATATAAAATATATATTTAAATGTATTTATTTATTTAAAAAACTAAAATAATAAAATTTAGGATTTTTTATTTTTACTTCCATTTCAACTTAGGCCAACATATTGGGCCAAAAAAGTTGAAATATTTTTTTAAAGGGTTAAAAAGTCTAAATTAAGCCCAAAAACTAAGATCAAACTCAATACTCAAATTGTGCCCGGCCTAAAGGCCCAATTTTTTTTTTAAAAAAAGTTTAGTTATTGGTCTGGATAACTGAGTACCAATCAGTAACTGCCGATTATTAAAAAAGCGGTTAATCGGTTACTGGAGCCGGTTGACGATTTTGGCCAACCGGCTATTCCGGTTACGGTTGCCGGTTTTAGCTAATAATCATAACTGGGTTTTCACTTGTAATAAAAAAAGAGGAGATGATCAACCATATAAAAAAACGGTGAAGAGCGGAGAACCACCGCCTAGATCGAGGGGACGGTGGTGGAGACCTTTACCCTGCATTTCATTGCGAGGGATGAAGAGGGATGCTACACATGCACCCTTCATCCCCCCTTCATCCTCCCTTTATAATAAAAAAATTGGTTTGAAGGAAAAAGTTGTCTCTGATGTGACATCAGAGATAACTTTTTCCTTAAAATCAATTTTTTTAAAGGAAAAAGGGAGACAAAGGGGGGATGAGTGGTACATTTCTAGCATTTCTCGAGAGATGAAAGGTCACATCACAGAGGACTATAGGGATGGAGAGTAAAGGTATCCGCCACCGCCCCTCTAGACAATATGACATGTGAGATTCAAGTTGAAGACTAATTATCAAAAAATAGAAACAGGCCGGGTGTTATCTGCCAATTGAAACTCTCATTAAGTTGTAGTGCGACAACCAATCTGCAGCATTTACTTAATTTATATAATAGAATATGGTAGAAGTAGTATATAGATTTGATAGTATCCGATCCTGAATCTGAGAAGCAGACAAAAGCAATCCAAAATCTCGGAGAAAATGGGAAAAGGCCGAAATGGGTGGGAATTCCATAAGGAGGAAACATGAGTGACATTTTTGGCCGACTCTCAAGATGAAAGCTTGGAAAGCCTACCCCCTACCATCAATCCAACCCCTATGTTGAGGGACAAAACGTGACCTCCTTTTATATTCTATATCTTCTCCGATAAGTTTTCAAATACGCGTTAGATAGCGGCGGAAGGGTGCCAAGATATTTTTTCTTCTTTCAGCCGAAAAGCAATAGTGTATATATAGTTGATGTTATATTCAAGAATATTTTTTCTTAATACAATCGAACATATCAATTTGAAGCTAAAACCTAAGAACTAGAAGGGTTTTTGTTAATTTTTTTTTTTTTCTTTTCTACATTTTATATGTTTTTTTAGCTTCTTTTTTTTTATTAGTTAAATTAGAGTCTTATTATGTACTAGCTATATTAATCATAATCGTTTGAGAATTATTATTATTCTATTTTTTTTTTTTTTTTTTGGAGTCTTTAAACTGACCCCCTGTACTGTCAGAAGTCTTTTATAAATAACAAATATTAATCACTCTTGTTTTCTCTCATTTGTTGAGTTATGTGATAAATATTAATCCCTTACCTTTATACCTACCAAATGTAGCGATTTGTGTTCTCGTTTTGGATTCGGATCATATTGATATATGGGTATGTGATTATATATAAGTAATTCATAATTCAACTCATTTAATTAACGGGTAAAATTCTTCAACTTTATTCTTTTAATTTTGTATTGTGTACGTGTCGAGTTCGCGGACTATGTCAAAAATTACTTACTATTATGTCATATGTTATGTTCAAGTCATGTTAAACCATGAATATAGGTCAACCCGACTAATTTAATTAAACGGATCAAACTCATTAAACTTAATTTTTTAATTTTGTATTGAATTCGTATCAAATTCGTAAGTCTTATAAAAACTTATCAACTCTACTTTTTATGTATTAAATTTCAGTCGTATACTAATTTTATTTATTTATTTATTTATTTTCTGAAAAGGAAGGGTTCCATTTAGTTAGCGTGCAAGGAATTGAGTCATCCGTAATGTGCCACGTGTTAGAAAATATATTACGTATATATATGAAATGCAAAGAATACCTTGTATGGGACACCGCTGATGGGACATGCACGTTTACGTTGTCTCTTTAATTTCGTTGATGGTACACTTCATACTATACCAAACATAGATTAAAGATTGATCTAATTATAAAAATATTCAAGTCACGGCTCTAGAGGTCCAGTGGTCAGGCCGTGGCAAGATGAATAGTTTTTCAGTTAGTGTAGATAATTTTTGATGCAACTTAACATAAAAGTAGTAGATTAGGGTTGAGGTGTTTGACTCGTATAATTAAATAAATAAGATTAGGATTGACCTGTATAGTTATATACTCACGTTTCAACGCGATCTAAATCCAATACGCAATATTTAGAGCGGATAATTTTTTAAACGACCCACGAACCGACACGAATCTAATACAAAATTAGTAGGTTAAGATCGATGGGTATGACCTATTTAATTAGACACATGAACGCGAATTGCCTCCTCATAGTTCCCCTTATCTTCGATAGCAGCTAATTACAGTTTTGTAAAAGCATATTATGAAAAACTTCAGTTAACCCTCCTGAACTTTTATTACTTTTATAATTTTTTTCTCAAAGTTTAAAAACTCTCGATTTAGTTTATTGAACTTTAAAAAATTTAGAGTCTCGCCCATCTGTTAGGATTTTTCGTTAAATCCTAATGGAGGGGTAAGAAATTTCTAAAATACCCTAATTCTTTTATTAAAAAAAATAATATAAATTAATGGTAATTCTATAATTTATAAAATTTACATGAATAGAAGGATCATTTTATCATTTGACCATCTAAACTAACTCCAAATCCTAACAAAAGGAATGAGATTGCAAAAATTTAAAAGTTCGATAAATTAAACTAAAAGTTTATTTACCTTTAAGAAGAGATTGCAAAAGAAATAAAAGTTAATATAGGGTAAGCGAAGTTTTCCTAACCTAATACAAAACCTAGAATTGATATAATTTTTATCTGACGTTTACTTTCAAAACTGTTTAAAGCTGCTCCCTGAATAAATTCAACTAGGGTTGGAAGTTATAACTACCAGTCAATAAACCCACATGAAACCTCTCTTTACTATCATTGAATCAACAACATTTGCTACTGTCTGTGGAAAGCATAAAGCCAAAATGACTTTGCTTAACTTGATGGTCCGGATCAAGTCAAAAAAGAAGGAAATGAATCATTTTTATGGCATTGAGAACTGTTAGCTTTTTCAATTTTGGTTAGACAGAGCGACCCTGCCCTTGCCCCATCTTTCTGAGACCACCCAAACAAGGATCAATAAAGGAGTTCCAAAAACTCGAAGAAGCACAATCGGCCACTCGGTTAAATGTGACGCATATATGTCACTTCTTGCTGGGGGCAAGAAACAAAAAGTCCCGCCAAACAAAATTACATGCAAATATATGCAAATTCCGATCGAAATAATAATTTGTGGAGGACATCTCCAATTGCTTCTACTGGGACCGGTGTCAGGCAAGGGAGCTCCAGTAATTATAATGCCAACGGACCAATGCGATGCCCAAAGCTTTACCACAAACATGACTCCATTGCGTCGGCTGTCCCCTGTCTCTTATATTGCCCGTCGGAGACTATGATTGCAGCTGCTAATTCATAATTCATTACAATTAACAAGCCCATATTTTTTTAAATTCCTTTTGAAATTAAATTCATCTTTAACTGAAAGAAACTCATAAATTGATAATTCAACAGTAATTTTTCCCTCATTCCACATGGCGTGATCCTATTCAAAGTAGGAGGTCAACCCAAATTGGGCCAAAGTTTCAAAGGAAAAGAGCCTACACTATTGTAGGGGTGGCAAGTCATGTTAATGGGTCAGGGTCGATTCATAACTATAAGAATAAATGGGTCAACCCGAATAAAATTAGAAGGCAATAGTTCTTAATTTTGAGCATGCATATATGTAATTTTGTATATATAAAGATGGCAACTTTTCGAGCGACATTTATAAAGTAATAATAGTAGCGTCATGTAAATAATGTAAAATAATGCATTTATCTAGGCGGAACGTTACAACGTAGCTTTGACTAATTAATCACTCTCTTTCAAGTATTTTCAGCCAGTAATGCTCTTTGGAGAGTTTAAATCCCTTCCTCAATGACTTAAACATTTGAGGAACTATGACCAAGCTAGTAAAAATAATCCAACATACTTGCCATGCATTTTGAGCAAATGTCATGCGTCTCACCTACCCCTAACCCATCATGCCGCCTATTACCCAAGAGAACGGGTGGTGTCGCATAACACTATTTTTCCTTCCTTTACTCTATACCGCTAGAAGGGCCCTCTCTCCTATATAAGGAGGATTAGCCCAAGCCTTAAAGATAACACACACGATCATCAGAGTTCATCACGAGGCCATCATATATATATATATATATATATATATATATATATAGAGAGAGAGAGAGAGAGAGAGAGAGAGAGAGAGTAAATAATCGGTTTAAAGCCCATAAGAATAATATGATCTTCAACTAATTAAGTGAATGCATGTTACTCTAAATGTAAATATATATTATGTACCCTGTTTTGTAAAACGCCCAAACAAATTTTTAAAATGTTGAAATAGCCTGGTTTGAAAACATAATATATAAATTAGGATTTTCAACACACTTGTCTCTAGGGGTGGCTCATAGGCCACCCCTGGCTTATGAGGTAGCCGTGAGCCACCTAGGATAAAATTCAGGGGTGAAGCGTTTAATATTTTTTTATTAAATTACTGTTTGAGGGCATTTATAAAATTTAACATCTAAAAATAAAATATTTCGTTCGATTTAACAAAATTCCCTAACTGAATGAGGGTTTTGATATGTAAATGGTAGTTTAATACTCTCTTTTAGTGAGGGTGTCAGTTCACAGTAGTATATTGACAATGACCAGTAATTCATGGGGAAAAAATAATTACTCCAATATGTTTTTAACCTATATATATATATATGGGTTGTGATGTGAGTCTCACTCCAATGTATCTTGGAGTTGTACACTTGTAGTATACTTGTTGTAATTTTAGCATTACCCTATATATATATATATATATATATATATATATATATATAGAGAGAGAGAGAGAGAGAGAGAGAGAGAGAGAGGGGGGGGGAGGGGGAATACATCGATTTGTTCTTTATGTTTCTGTGGAACTTTTCGTTGGATTTTGAAACAATTTTTTTTTTTTTTTTTTTTTTTTTTTTTTTTTTTTTGTGATAATGAACATTTTATATTAATTTCTAACAAAATTTAGTAGATTCTACGAAATCTTGAGGTGACCAGTTGAGTTTCTCAGGTCTGTTACCAGTTACATAGAAACATCCTGTTGATGCATCCAAGTGGCTTGACAAGTGAGTGACCAAAGATCTAAACCAACACTCCACGAAGAGAAAGGGAAAGGAAAGGCCATAAACGGTCTACTCTCTTTTCAGTTCTCATCCCTTTTACGCTAAAGTCAATTCTAATTCCAATGCACCAAGCAGAATCAAACAAAAAAAAGTTACGTATATTTATCACACCCATCTCATCTCACTTCTTTAAAAATAATAATAATAATAATAATAATAATAATAATAATAATAATAATAATAATGTATAAATCAAACCAAGACCATATTAATATGACACTTAATTACCTCAAAAATTTAAGTTAATAAAAAATTTATTTAATTATTTAACTAATATTGTTAATACTCATCATTAACTGAATTGAGAAGAGTTTTAGCATAATTATTCTTAAGAAGTGCCATGTAATATAAGAGCTTTAGTACGAGTATTGTTACTTTTCTTACCTATTTATCACGTTAGTTAATATTACATATTTTAAATAAATTTTTATTTTATTCTTTTTAAAAGACTGACATAAATTTTTTTTTTAAAACAAGTCATATCATACGCGTTAAAATGTGTAAAGAGTAGCATCGAATAAATATATGTATATATTGCGCCACTAGGTCTGTCCATTTCAGCAAATACTTTGTATGTGAAGGAATCTAGCAAGTTATGATCGAGACTTAACTATGAAAGATGCAAATGATGCATTGGGAAGTGAAGGTAATAAAGGAATAGGTCGGGCGTTGGTAGGACTAGAAGCTAATGACAGATGGATCTCACACTTATGTCTTTCAACTTCCTGCACACACTATTGCTTCTTTAGCTGCTGCTTACTTGTTGTTTAAGTTTGTTTCACAAACCTTTTTAATTAATTTATTCATTTAATTAATACATTCCTACACAAAGCTTCTCGGTTTCCATTCCCTCTAACCATTTTTTACTGACTTAAATATTAGAGCATTTCTCGCCAGTACTTCTAGCAAGTCATTTTTGTGTTTCTTGTCTTTTCACATATCTTTTTGACTTAACTATCAACTTGCGGTCGATTGTACCATTAATTAGGGTTTATAATTTTTAATACGACCTGTACTTTTGGCCTGACATAAATTTAATACAAATTTAAAAAATTATAATTGAAAAGTTTGACCCGTTTAATTGCATGGGTCGGGTTAGGATCGACATGTATAGTTTTATAGCTATGCCTCGACACACATGACATAATAACTGGCAATTTTTAACATGACTTATTAACTCAATACAAAATTAGAGAATTATGATTGGAGGGTTTGATCCGTTTAATTAAATGAGTCGGGTTAAAATTGATCTATTTATTTTTATATACATACCTGGAAACGATTTGAACCAGACACGCAAATATGATCTGTGACCTCATTATCAATAGCAAGTTAGCAACTTTGATGGGAGCGAGGGGATGAATTCTCTCCCCATTTCAGCAAATTTTTCCTCTCTTTTATTTCTTAATTGTTTTTTTTTTGTCTTTGTTATCTCGGTAAGTCAACCAATAAGCTAGTTTAGGGCGAATGGAATTTGAGTAATAATAAAGAAGTGGAAGTTGTACAAATCAAGCTTACAAGAGGCTCACGAACACACACAAAGCAAGCACTCGCAAACACACAAAAACATGCCTGAAATGCGCATGCAAGTATGTAGGAGTTTACAAATAATATACAAGTACGACTTGCTCAATCCCCCTACTAAGAAGAGTAATTATGAGTTTATAATCTCTAAACATAGGGCATGGACAGAAAGTAGACAAGCAAAAGAAACAGCCAGAAAGGCCAAATTTTGGGGATTGGGGAATTAATTGAAAGTAATAGAAATATAATAAGCAAATTGTTTAAGGGCATGGTATGGTTCAGTTCCTGCAATCCGGGCATTGGGAAAAAAAAGAAGAAAAAAAAAAGAGTGGGGTTTATTAATGGAGAAGGGTGATGAAGCCACAGGAGGTGGTGGATGGGGACAGCATGCTTGGAGAAGAGAAGGGAAGGGGATATGGGGAAGGGAGGGGAGGCGTGAAATAAAAAAGAAAATGTTTCCTATGAATACAACAACTTTGTCGAGTAAGGGAACAAGGTGATAGCCTGATAAGGCCATAACCCACTCATGTTTTTATTCAATCATCTGTTTTCTTCTGAATTTACCCATACATACTTGCTCACACCCTCACTCTTAATATATTTATAAAATAATTAATTCTATTTTCCAGAAACAATTGCAAGTTATTTTGTCAAGGACCCCCACTTCTCCAACATTATAAATACCACACCACTGATCATCTGGTATGCCCTGCCATGTTTTGCCTTTTTTTTTTCTTTTTTCTTTTTTTTTGTTCCTAAATTGGATAACCAAAATAAAAAAACGTGCCACCCATGTAATCTTGCTCCAATCTGAACAAAGAATGTTGATTGACTGTCCACTTCATTGAAAAAGGCCGATGGCTTTAGAGGGAGAATAGAAAAACAAACACTTTGTTTGTTAATGCTTTTTAAAAGTGAAAAGTTGTTAGATCGAGATTTACGTGCTTACAGTAATTACTTAGCAATTGGAACGGGTAATCTGAAAGAACATATATAAGACCCACATATCAAATAAATTTTATATTGTCTGGCCACTTAATTAAACATGTGGGTTTTATATAAGCTTTCTCTCACATTACTTGCTCGAATTGCTAACAGATAATTGCCGTAAACCCTTATTCAAAATAATTTTTGACAATTTTATGTTTTAAGTTATTTGTTAATATTACAAATTTGTTTTAGTTTTCTCCAAATGCTTTCACCTAGTTGTCTTATATTGTTAAACTCAATAATAAGTGGAGGGGTGGACAGAGTGAGCCTCCTGGATCCATTTTGACCATTTCTAGTTGTCGAGCCAACCAGTGTCAAATGATACAATTAGTGCACGACCGCCAAATTGCACCAACACTGACGGCAATTGGTTGACTAATAGTTTTGGACCGATCCAATGGTTGGAGGGGCCTGTCTAATGTTTGGGGTGCTCACCTGGTGATCGACGGTACTGATTTGATGGATTAACGTGTTGCAAGTGTTTTTCTCATGTCAGTTATTTTGTTTTTTTTAAGAAAAAAATTATTTAAAATACGTCACGTCAGTAATTAATGTAAAAAATAATATTATTCTAATAAAAAAATTGAACCTTAGACTAATAATATCGGGATATGATCTTTTACCACTTCAAAATACAATTTTAAAAAAACAAAAAAAAAAAAATCAAACCAGAACAACTTAGGTTTACTATTGTGTCAAGAAGATTAAAGTTCGGTTTTTGCATAAAAATAGAACCTACTAAACACAAATTTTAAATAAATCAGGAGTTTTGAGAGATAGAAGAGGAGAAGTCGGTGCATAAAAACTAGTCTAACTATAACTATTTTAATGTTTGTTGTAATTTCAAAATTATTAAATTCTGATCGTTTGATATCAAGAGACCCTTAATCTTGATCCTCATATCAATCTTATAATTAAGATTATAATCGTTAGATCATAATTAACTGTTATTAAATTCTGATAATTCCATTATAAAACTCTTAAATACCTTCAATTATAAAAAGTTCTCAAACAAAGACATAGATATATAATTATAAATTAATTTTAAAAATATTCTAACAAAAAGGACATGGGAACTAGAGTGAGTGAGAAAAAGAGAGATACCATAGGGATCTAAATAATTCCCTTGAAAAAAAAAATAATAAAAAATAAAAAAATTCTTGGAGTTCAATCCATAATTCTTCCTTTGACTTTTATTCTTTATAATTCTCTTTTTATTTTGGATCTCATCTTGGTATCTTGGCTGTAGTCTTCTCCTAAATAATATCTTTCTTTTTTAAAAGAAAAAAAACAAAAAAGAAAAAAGAAAAAAAGAAAAACAGAAAAAGTGGTCCACGCGTGCCATTATTGTTGTATGTGTGAGGTGTGTGTGTGTGTGGGGGGAGGGGGGGGGGGGGGGGGGGGGGGGGGGGGGGGGGGGGGGGGTGGTGCGAGCGTGCTGCGACAGTCACGTGCGGCAAGGTTTATATATACGCATCAGCAGGACGCACTAGAGAGAGTAGTGGTGAAGCAAAAAGGTTCCAGTTGATACTCGTATGGTTTTGTGACACATAGATAGGTTAGAAAGCAAGGAGACAGGGAGGAGGGAGATTCTTCTAATTTTGTAAAAAGCCAACGAGAAACAGAGTGAGAAGCAAATACACCACGAACAGAGAGTATAAGAAAAAAAAAAGAGCAATGGAAGTAAAGAGTGAAACGAGGCAATCAAAGTTCAGGAGCATTTGTGTCTTCTGTGGGAGTAGCCATGGCAAGAAGAGTAGCTATCAGGATGCTGCCATTGAGCTTGGCAGGGAATTGGTATTCAATGACTCTGTTTCTTCTTATAATGGTGGTGTTTCTATATGGGGTTTCTTTAATCTTTATGTTGTTTTTTTTGGGTTTTTTATACCGGAATGTTGTTGGTTTTCTTATTATGGGTTTTTGTTGAAATTTTGTTTCTTACTGCTTCTTTTGTTTACATGATATGGATTCCTTAGTTTAAAATTGCTCTAACCTTTTTCTTATTTGTTTATGCATTACTTCTAAAGGGGGGCGCGCTCATTGTGTTTATTACTTGTTTGTAATTGTAACTTGCTTCCCTGGACTTTTGTATTTTCGAAATTTAGATTGATTTTTATTTTTATTTTTTTTAATTTGAGACTTTCTTCTTTGTTGGATTTGTCTCTATCATAATTTATTCAGTTGCACTCTCTCTCTCTCTCTCTCTCTCTCTCTCTCTCTCTCTCTCTCTCTCTCATATGGCTTCATCAGGAAACTCAGCAACATTCAAAATATGCCCATTTTAGATATGGAAAAGTTTTTCCATGTTTCAATTGCATATGCTGGATACGTGGTTGCTTTCATATGCCTCTCCGTCTTTTCTTTAATTTTTGCCTCTGTACCTCTTTCTGTTCGTTATACGGCTAAAAGATGAGAGCCAAACGTACTAAAAGAGTACTGTTCTGTTGAATGAGCATGAAGAATCCATTTAATTTCAATCCTTTTTTTTTTTTTTTTCTTCTTCTCTCTCTCAAGTTCTCCCAAAGTTCAGTGTACTCCATAAAAATACTGTTCCTTAAATGGGTTCATCATGAATACATTTTTGAGCCCACACCCACCTCAAAAATTCCCACTTTTTCTCTCAGTTAGTCTCTCTCTTTGTTGATTTGTTTATGATTTCTTGAAGGTCGCAAGGAACATTGATCTGGTCTATGGAGGGGGCAGCATAGGTCTAATGGGTTTGGTTTCACAAGCCGTTCATGATGGTGGTCGGCATGTTATTGGGTGAGTCCTTTTTTCTTTTTCTTTTTTTCTTTTGCTCCTTTCACAATCCTCAAATTAAAAAAGAGGAATTATGGATTAATCAACAAAATAAGTTAGCTGGTCTTTTGTTATTCATGGTTTTGTTCTCCATTACAACTGATTTTTTGTCATGTAATTGTCTCTCTGCAGAGTTATTCCCAAGACGCTCATGCCTCGAGAGGTTTGTCTGCTACAACCAGGAAAAAAAAAGTCTTGAACCTTTTCTTGTTTTTCTTAAAGGTCATATTTTTTTAGCATTTTTTTTCTTTCTCTTCACCATGGTTTGTGTGTTTAACTTTGGGCAGGGGAGGGTGTTGGGTTTAGACCGATGTTCATTTCTTTTCTCCCTCACTCTTTTATTTCTTTTCAAATATTATGTTTTCTATTTTCTTTTGTTCTTAGCTACTTTCTTCAATCTTTTCATCACTGATTTTGTCTTGTCTGACCTTTTTTTATTTTTGATGTACTTATGTGTTATGTTATCTATGGTTCTCATGATTTTTTTTTTGTGAACACTTAGTAATGGTAGCCTTATCCATGATAATACTTCAGTTGTTGGCACTGCCCCACCATTATGTATATTTCTGTCTCTGCTGTTCTCTCTGATTTCTTTTTTACTATATCAACTTTATAGGATCAGTTGAGCAATGAATATTTCTTGTGTTTTTCTTCTTTGGCTTTTTCTAAAATTCAAATTCTTTTTTTATCACCCTTTGATGAGATATTAAAATCTCTGGCTAGGGAGTCACTGAGTTAAAAATTTTGGTTTTAAGTCCACCATTCCTGCAACTCTCATCATTGCTTTACTGCACAAAACTCCAAATCCCTCTCTCTCTCTTTCTCTGAAATTTGATTTCTATAACTATTTTTTTTCTGTGCCTTTGGACCTTTTGCAGTTAACTGGTGAAACAGTGGGGGAATTAAAGACAGTTGCAGATATGCACCAAAGAAAGGCAGAGATGGCTAGGCATTCAGATGCCTTTATTGCCTTACCAGGTTAGTATAAGCCCTGCAAAGTTATTACTTTACAGTATGATTTGAAGGCAAATCAGGAGAACTTAATGTCCTTCAGGCTTCATTTTTACCAATTTTAGCATGTCAGAGATTGACAATATCTCATTTCTTGATTCTTTTGAGAATTTTTGGAGTCCCTTTTCTTTGTTTCATCCCTCAGTTGCTACTTTCCACGCAAGAAATTAATTCTGAAATATGAAATGGAAGCGCTGACGTCTCTGAGTCATACCATAAAAATTCTCATTAGGCATCTGATGCAGCTATTGTTTTTGATGTTACAGACCCTATCCAAGTTTAGCTTTACCTAAAAAGTTGCAGCCTCTTTGTTTTAAATGAAAAAACGAATTTTCAACCAAAAAAAAAAAAAACAATTAGGTTTATATTCTATGCTTGGTACAATGTTATATGAGTAAGAAACCTTAAGCATGGTAGAAGCCTAGAAGGGATAATCTTGATTTTTCCTCAACTTGGCATGTTCTACCAAAAGAAAGCCGTGTTAAGGGGGACGTGGGAAAGATTTCCAAAAGAATAAGTCAAATTCTCGTGAGATTTTGCTATTTTGGCTGTTCTTTTATGTAGTATGTATGGTATTGATAAATGCTGTCAAAGCAATTGGATGAAACCTAAAATTATGATAAGTTTCTCATCCTTGGCTCACAAATCCCAAGACCAATGATTCATTTCTAACCCGTCTTGACCCATCAACATCTTACACTGAAAATTATAGCTTCTGAGGAACACTGCTTTTGTGGTTAAATATCCTTTTTATCCTCTAATCAGTCCCATAGCTACTGTACAAATTTTTTATCTGCCATATACAGGGAAAAGGACACAAAGACACACTTTCACCAAATAGTTTTGCCAACTAGCACCTGAACCTAACATGGAATGATGCTCTCACCCCTTTAAGATTCTTTTCATCTTGACCCCTGAGTTTGAAAATTCATCAGGCAAAAATTGAGAACATGCAGGGCATCATAGTAATTTTACTAGCTTGGAGACACCTGACCCACCCACCCACCTTCCTTTTTCCTTTTTCTTTTCTCACCAAGCGAGGACACCTTATCCAAGAGAAGTGAAAAAAAAAAAAAAAAAAAAAAAAAAAAAACCCTTGTAGCAGGATAGTTTGAGACCCATTGTGGCCTGCATGGGTAATGGGTTGTTGGCAGAAGATTATGCCGTTGGTTTTTTAAAGGATGAGAGCAATAAATACTCTGTTTTGGGGTTGCAAAAAGGTAAGGCTCAGTGGTTATACATGATGAGTAGGAGACCATGGCCACCAAAATAGAGCGAGTAAAAGTGATCATTGAAAATTCTTTTAGTCAATATAAGTTGCAAGAAACTTCAAATGAGCTGTTTGAACACGGCATAACCAGTTCTTTTAACCTTTTGTATTGTGGATATATTTTTCTGGACCAGAGAAAGAAATGACCAATACCATAATGATTACCACTAACAATGTCAGTATGTTAGCTATCTCTCTCTCTATCTCTAAATAGTTATGTGGTATACTCTATTACATATATTAAATGATGATGTTGTTGTCCTTGAAACCATAGTGGACACCAAATACGTCTAACGATATTGTTAAATTAATGCTTAACTCTAAAGTTTAAACTGATAAAAAGAGGTAAATTTAATGTTTAATTAATACTTTAGCACTCCTCATCAATAAGTAAAGTCCAATACATAAAATATATAATTGAAATGAGAGGTGAATGACGGAGACAAAGTTCGAAATCGAAACCTTTTCTCTAATACCTTGTTATATAATTACTAATTAATCAAAAATATTAAAATGATAGGAAGATGTGAATTTAATTATTTAATTAATACTTGAACGGATATTGTACTTAGAATAATATGATTATTCCAAATGTAAGACATGGGCATTTTTTTTTAATAGCGGTTGATGTGGTGTATATCCTCAGATTAATAAAGTTCATATGATGTTCCATGTAGGTGGTTATGGGACTCTGGAAGAACTACTTGAAGTGATAACCTGGGCTCAACTTGGAATTCATGATAAACCGGTAATTGGCATTTCTGAATTTTCTGACTATGTTGACAGCTTAAACTCCTTTAATCTGTGGGAGTTTTAATGTTACATTAATTTTTTTTTTTTTTCAATTTTTTTTTTTTTTTTGTAGTTATTTAGATAGCTAATATCAGACCATTTCCACAATTTGCAGGTGGGACTGCTGAATGTTGATGGATACTATAATTCGCTGCTGTCATTTATTGACAAAGCAGTGGAAGAAGGATTTATTAGTCCCAGTGCTCGCCAAATAATTGTATCTGCACCAACAGCAAAGGAATTGGTGAAGAAATTGGAGGTACCTAATGCAAAGAAATCTTTTCCAAGTATTTCTTTGTCAATTTGTTATATATCCATTCAAGCAGCTTGTTGCCAAAGTGATATACACAGGAGTCTGATCATGCTCTGTTCCCTCTCTCGTTTTATTTCCTAAGTTTTGAACTGATTATATTGCAGACACAGAAACTTTCTTTCTTTGATGAAATGCTTGTACATTCATAGATTGATAACAGTAACTCTCTGTTTCTTAGATAACTAGATGACTAATTTTTCTTGCTTATTGCTTGCTGTTCTAGGAATATGTCCCCTGTCATGAAGGAGTTGCTTCAAAGTCAAGCTGGGAGATGGAGCAGCTTGGCTACTCTCAAAAATTTGATATCTCGAGGTAATCTGGGGCTTTACTACATTGAAGAGGAGGTGGAAGGATTTTGGAATTGGAAGAAGCCAATATGAAGAAACTCAATTTTCTGTCATGGGGAGGGAATTCTTTTTTCTTATCTTGTAAATTACTGCAATTGACCACAATATGTGAAGCTTCTGTATTCCCTTTTTTTGGAACATTGATTTCCTTCCATGTAGTTAAGATTAAGAGCTAGAGTCTTATGAACTTTCCCCTTCAAAATGTTGACTAATTTATATGATCAAATTACTAAGCCTTCAACTCTTATGAAACTCTTTCATTTTCACCCCCCCCCCCCCCCCCCAAAAAAAAAGAAAAGAAAAGAAAAGAAAAGAAAGAGACATTTGAAACGAAAGTATGCTGGAGTTACGTGAAAGATGAGAATATGCTTGAGCTTGCTTAAACGGTCTACATATAACTTCATTTTCTCGTTTTCTCATTAAAAAAGTGGAATTAAATTTGGACCGTTGAATAAATTAAGCACATATGCTTTACGGCACCTAAGCCAAATCATCCTGTAAGACAAGCCTAAGTGTCATCAGCATAGAGAGGGAAGGAGGGGCCAATGGTTTAACAAACATGTTCCACAACTATGTTTGCTATCAAGCACCTGTTAGCTGGTGTGGTTGTAGCTACAGACATCAGACAGGAGTAACCCAACCAACGACCAGTAACGGAAAGGTGCCAAGTGGTGTTGGTTGAAAGAGTGAAGAGAGGGGCCTCTTCCTGGTCCCTTAGGAAAAGATGGATCTGCCGACAAATGGGACAATGACATGTGTTGCATAGGGCCACTTCTCACCATGTATACCACAATTATACAACTTGATTATGTGACCATGAAAATCAGTCTTTAAATCAACATTCTTAAAAAAATTAAAAAAAATATATATATTTATCAAATTATTAATTTTTAATGTCACATCATCCTAATTGATTTTTTGAGAAGATGCACCGCGTGATATGCCCTATTTTAGGTCTCACTTATGTGTTTGTTCTACCATTTTATTGTACCAATGGAGGGCATTTGGTGGTTGAGTTGTCAGTTCTCTTGAGTTTTGGTGGGTTTAAATTGGATACAATGTGAAAGCTATTTGTGAAAAGTGCTTCTTGAAATGATGTTTAAACATGGGGGGAGAGAAGGAATAAAAGGAAGGAACAACTTGAGTCAAGTCATTAAAACTCTTTTTGGGTTTGTCAAAAAAGTGCTAATTTGCTTTAAAGATGCCAATTAAGGATTAGCGGTGAAGGAAGAATAATGGCATTGATCATATGTATGAACAGGACCTGGAAATGACCTCTTTGGGTTAGGGATTTTGAATGAAAAAGTTACATAAATCAATTAAGTTAAAGTCAAATGACAATATACTATTACGTAAATCAATTAACAAACAGTGCTAATTTAGGGATGAATGCATTTTTGGGCCAAGCCAAGTGTAATATAGAAAGGCCCATTATCAAATTCTCATCACCATGGAGGAGAAAATTTTACTCTGCCCTTGTTGATTTTTAAGGATTTTCCTTATCTTCACTATTCTCTCTTGTCACCAACTCACATATAATACAAGTTTCCATTCCGGAAAATGTAGGCACTTTTATGCTCCGTATTTTTCAGTGTAAAATATTTTTTATTGTAAAATATTTTTAAAGAAATCATTTTTCAATAAAATGTTTTCGGCAGAAAACATTTTCCTGTGTTTAGCATGTATGGAAAATCACATATATTTTTTATATTTTCATTCAATCATTTTAACCTATAAAAATCAATTTTTATTCACAACATAAAAATATTAATATAAAATAATTGCTTGGTGGTGGTCTAAGGGAGGTTCGGTGGTGATCCAGGGTAGCTCGGTTATGGTCCGAGGGTGGCTCGGTGATGGTCCGGACTCCGGGGTTGGCTCGATGGTGGTCTAGGAGTGGTTCAGTTATGGTCTAGGGTGGCTCGGCGGTGATCTGGGGGTGGCTCGGGGATGGTCAGGAGGTGATTTGGTGATGGTCCAATGGTGGCTCGGTAGTGATTCGGGGTTGGCTTGGTGTTGGTATGTGGGTGGCTCAGTGGTGGTTTGAGGGTAGCTGGGTGATGGTATAAGTTGATTGGGTGGTGACCCGGCGGTGGCTCGGGTCTGTCATGGAAAATGATTTACGGAATTTAAAAATGTAAATCATTTTTCGAAATGAAAAAGCTTTTTGGTCAAATCGTAAATATTTTTGTTTTTATTACTATTTTCAGTCGCACTAAACACCGAGAAATATGAAAAACATTTTTCATAAAATATTTTACGCTAAAACAAAAATGGAGAATTAACCAAAGTTTTCATACAGGGAAAGAAAAATTAATGTTACACACACTCTCACTCTTATATTTTCTGACATGACACAAAAAAATTACTATTAGATTTTAGATGAATTACTACTATTTGATTTTGAATCCCATGATGATTTTTATGCTCCGTTTGTTTCGATGTAAAATGATTTCCGTCGTAAAATGGTTTCAGGGAAGTCATTTTTCTGGAAAATATTTTTCGCCGAAAGCATTTTTCGATGTTTGGTGCGTATGGAAAATCACAAATATTTTTTTATATTCTTATTCAATCATATCAACCTATAAAAATCAATTTTTATTCAAAACATATAAATATTAATGTAAAATAATATAAAAATCACCGGTGACGAGATTCCGTCACTGACAGACAGGATTTCGGCCACTTTTACCGGATTCCGGCTACTATATCCAGAATCCGAGATAAAGGTTGGAATCTAGACAGTTTCGTCAGAATCTGAGTTGCCAGATTTCGGCAAAGTGGCCGGATTCCGGCAAAAGTGACCGGATTCCTACTAAAACTATCGAAATCCGGCACAGAACGACCGGACTCCAACCTACTGGCCGGAACAATCTCGGCCAGTCAGCAGGGATCCAATCGTTCTAGCCAGATCCGTCCAGCTGGCAGGATGGAATCTGGCCGTTCTAGCAGGGATATTCTGGCCAGATCTGTCGGGCCAGCCGGCCAGGCTTGAATACGACCAGCTTGGCCTTCGGAATTTGTAAACCGGATTCCGGCGACATTGACTGGATGTTGACGAATTTCGGTATGGGCAAGATTTTGATGATGGTCGACTGCTTGAACGCGAAGGTCGACTGTGTCGTTTAAAAGGAGATGAATGCGTCTGGCTTCTTCAGAAAATGAAAGTGTAAATCATTTTCCGAAATTTACTAAGCATTTTTGGTCAAACAGAAATCATTTTCCGGTTGACTATTATTTTTGCCCTTACCAAACACCGAAAAATGTCGAAATTATTTTTCAGAAATTATTTTACGTCGAAACAAACGGAGCATTAATATCACATCATGAAGTATGGACTTGAGAGTATAGGAGTGGAAGTGTGTTGTAGCGTTTCTAAGAATAGGGAATGATATATGGGAACACGGATGTTGAAAAGATTGTAAACCCAATAACTTCAGATGTGCATACCATCAATAGGAAACCAGGGCAGCTCTTCCCTAGCTCCGAGAAAAAACCTAGAACATTCTTTCATGGGAAGCTTAAGATATAATAGTCTCCATCATTATTTTTATTTTTATTTCAGATTCCTTTTGATATATAATCCTTTGGTGAAGTTGCAGGTCATTCTTTTATGATATATTGACACTTTGTTCTTTGAAATTAAATGACGTCCAAATCAACTTATGATGTAAAATAAAATTCATTCCAAGAAGCTTTGATTTTTATGATATAATTCAATAAGCAGATCCACATTTTATGGAGTAATTAAGCTCTTTTGGTGAAGTTTCGATTCATTGAAAACTAATCAACTAAACTTTAGAACAGTTATTCTTGTGCAGAAGACAACATTATCACCAATAAAAAAGATTATTAAACTAACTGCAACCAGAAATGAATCTGAATATAATGGTTTAAGAGGCACAAAATTCCTTACCAAGGGTCATAAAGATATTAATCCAATACATAACATTTGGCAGGAAAAAAAAACTTGGAATTTCTGAAGGGCCCTAACAATGGAGCCAAGTTCTATGTAGAAATGTAATGATCATCTAACAAGTTCGAAAGTTCTCACATTGAAGTCAAAGCAGAAGAAGCAGCGCATATATATAATGGACAAGTCCTGCTACTCCAGTGCTTTTTGGAGCATGCATGTGTTTCTTTCATAAACATTTATTCATAAATAACTCACAAGCATAGTGATGTTCTCATTTCATGTAAATAAGAATAAACAATAAATGGATTGACTTACAACCTAAATCCTAAACAACACAACAATTTGATCATTACTTTCACCACAGATAAAAACAATGGCAGCTATCTGGCATTCAACAAATATAAAGAGATGCTACAATACAAATACAAAAAAATTCAATGAGCTACCTCACCATTTTCACGTTCTGTTTTTTTGTCCATTCATTGATAATCCTGGTGCCTTTGAATAGCATGACTATGATTCTTTTGAATTGCAGGGTGGTGACCTTCTCCCAAAGCCTAACTTTTTGGGAAGAATGCACCAACTTTTCTTTGTCTTAGCCAACTTGTGAAGTTCCATCTTCATGCTTGAGCACTCCTTTTCAAGCTCCAAAACACGTTCCTTCATGTTCTCAGCACTCACTCCTCGATCTTGTACAAGGTCCATTTGACGAGAGCCATCATTTTTGGGAAGCTCAAGGTTTCCACTGGGATTTTGAGAGTTCTCAAGATTGTCAGAAACAAAGAACCAACCTGAAATTGACGTCCGGAGTCGAAGCTGTTCGAAGAAGAGGACTTGCACAATTACTCGAAGAGGTAGCCTCTCATTCTGGGCTGCATGGGTGCTGGCTTCCAAAGAGAGCTTCTGGCAGTTCATAAGTCGACAGAGTTGCTCCCTCTCAGAATCTGTTAGCCAAGGATGTGTCTGAAGTTATGAAATATGTGATGTTGTTAGCATTATCAGAACCAGATGCCACCAAATTTCAAATATATGAGACAATTCAATTATCAAGGATTGTCTTACCTTCAGGTATATATCAATTGCATGATAAATACCATCTTCAAGCGGCCGGGCATAATCGGGGACAACAGCAGCCAGCGCCTGAAACTTCGGCAACTTCAAATTAACATCTGGAGCCACCTCAGCAAGATATCCATCCACCAGACCAGCCACCATAGTAACAGGTGTCAGAGTGTCTGTCCCACTTACCAATTGGCCCTCTTCAATTATGCTTGGAGAAGAAGGTGCAGGTGCCTGATATAGTGACATGAAATGATCAAGAATCCTCTGAACACAGTCTATATCATAAAGGGTTTCGATCGAGTAACCCATATTTGGTATGAGAAGATCTACAAGCACAGCTTGGTCCAACTGAGTTCCAACCCTTTTCTCCAAATTTTCTCTGCATGATGAACTTGCATGTAAGATCATAGCAGCACGGAGTAGCCTAAGCAGAAACTTGGTGGATATGACTCCCTTCTTATTAGGAAGCAGCCCTACAATCTCTTCAAGTAGAGCCCTTTGGTCTGCCTCCGAAGTGGTGCAAATGGTTGTCCCTGGATTGGTATTATTTGCATCACTGAAGCTTGATTGCCTATTCAACAAAGGAAGATATCTCCTAGCATAGTAAATGAGGGAAGCAGCAATATTCTCAAGCTTCATGCCTTTTGATTGCACAGACAAAATCAGCCGTTTATATAGGGGCAAGCTAAGAAATGAGACGTCCTCAAACCACCAATCATCACCAAGAGGTTGTGACTTATTTTCAGAAGTTATACCATTCCACAAGACAGTGCCTGCTGCATTCCGCTGGCTAGTGCATCCAGATACAGGCCAATTGAATAGATTTGGGTCTGCACAAGCTTTCATGGCCAAGGAGTCTAGGCATCTTGAAATAATGTGGAGCTCTTCTGCGTATTTTTGAACTTCTTCACATGTTTCAAGAGCTTTTATGGTGTCCGCCCAATCACCAAAAACTTCATTAAAGAAACCTTCTGTCTGTGAGATTAGGTTTCCTTGTCCATAATCTTCAGTCATTAGAAGATACTCTGCTGCACATCTAAGGCTGACTACATTCAAAGCGGAGAGATCTAGTTTAACACCATAGCAAAATTTAGCTATAAGCTCAAATGCTTTAGCTCCACCAGGCAAATCATGAAGCTGCAAAATACACCCTGATCCATCCTCACTGGAAAACTCTTCAATAAGCTTTTCTAACAGCCCGCTCCTAGAAAGCAATGGAAACTGTAGAAGATGCCAAAATGGGGAGGAAAATTTAGGATCCAGAATGAATATTAATCTGACCTGAACTGATGAAGACAAATTAAGAACAAGTATAGAAAGCATAAAAAGAAAACAAGCAGAAGCCAGAAAGATACACTCATGTACACTTGTAACTATTACTTCCGAGAGGGAATTGACACATCTTCAAGCAAGACTTAGTAAGATAACATATTGGGACCCCATTCAACTTAAAATTTTAAACAGGTTTAGGCTTAATTATATAACATTAATCACTCACATTTGTAATATCTATTCAATATGGGACCCAACCTTTATATACTCACACGTGTATGCTCAACAATTTTCAAAATCAAACATAACCATATAAAATTCACCTTGTGGAGATGAAAAGACATCTCTCCAACTTCAATGGTGACATCGCTGGGAAGCCCAGTTGTGCAGAACCTGAAAGGAAAAAATCAAGAAAATTCATGAACCAAAACAAGTTCTCTCAAGATGGGCCTAGCTATTTCATGGCAACAGAAACAAATCATTCAACAAACTCTTCATATTTTAAGGGGATTGTCATATTGTTCTTTGAAACTATCATTTTCGAGAACTTTGTAATCTTTATAGTAACATGTATGATCAAACCCTCCCAACATATTTCAGATTGTTCTGTCATTGTGTCAGTCTCAAAACATGCTTGTATTTTTTGACATCATGCCATCTATGCCGCTGAATGTGGCAGAGACTCCTCCAATTAAACTGTTTTTACAATTTCAATAATTAATCAGCATACCGCAACCTTGGAGCTTGGGGCACTCTATTATTTTTTTTTTCCCCCTTATGGGATGTCTTCAGTGGCAGAGCCAGAAATTTATTCTTGAGAGGGCCGATTTTTTTTTTTTTTTTTTTTGTTCTCTTTATGTTCTATATTTTTACTATACACAAAAAAAATATAATAAACACAACAATCTAAAATAGAAATGAAATATTTTATAACATAATAGAAGTATAACAAGAAATTATATATATGTGTGTGTAGGCATTATAGTAAAAGAAAATAAAGTACCAAAAATTGTAGCCTTCAATTTTGTAGATAACTAAAATTATCAAGTATAGAATTTGAATTAAAGGTCTTAATAATTTAATTCTCATTTTAACAACTAACAAACTACAAGATAAATTATATAACATAAAAGATCTATAAAAGACTTACAAAGAAATTAAGAATAACTAAATACTATTAAAAATGTCACGTAGTATTGCCTCTATATGAAGCTCCATCAAAATCTCAAAAAGAATATCAAGTAAAGGGCAGCATGTGCAGATACGACCATTAGACCTCTAATCATACTTCTATTTTTCAATTTTCTTACAGATATATTCAAAACGGACAAATTAGCTAGTTTATGGTGCAACAATTTAGTAACTCAAATAATTTTAAAACAAAAAGAAACAACAACAATAATTTTTTTCAAAAAAAAATTATCTTATAATATAAATAATAGAATAACCAATACATAAAAAATTAAAATAACTACAATTTGGAAGTCACTGATGCAATTTAGAATAGCAAACTAAAACTGAAGAAAAAAAAAAAAGAAGAAAAAAAATGTACTTTTGTAAGAGAAGTCTACGTGGCAAACAAAAAGATAAAAAAAAACAAATAAATAAATAAGGATGCAATTTGAAAGAGGTTTATACTATTCAATTTGGGGCTTCTTCTTTCTTTCTTTTTTCTTCTTTTTTTCCTTTTTTTTTTTTTTTTTTTTTTCCTAATTTGTAATCAATTATAACCTACAATACTTTCTATTCTAAAAAGAACCTATAAAAAAAAATCCAATAAGAACCACGTATGAGAGCGTAGATAAGTTACTTAACAATTTTCCTTATAAAATAATTTTTAAAACCAATTGCAGAAGCCACGACCCCTACTGGCCTTAACGTGGCCCTGCCACTGCATACATCACTTACACATCTCCATATAACAAAGTTTCAAATTTACCAATAAATTTGTGTGACCCAATGTAGGACCCATAAATCCATTGGTGCATTTGAAAATGAGATGTGTAAGATATATATTTATATCATTTCTTGTTTTGCTGAGATCTCAATTTTGACAACCTCTTATTGAGATCTCAATGGGGGCGTGGATCAATTGCTTAAAAAAAAAAGAAGTTATAAATTCTTTTTTAAAAAATCCAATTGCAAGGGCCACGACCTTTATTGACCTTAACGTGGCTTTGCTACTAGATGTCTTATATAACTAAGTTTGATTAGATTTCAAAACGACCAGAATAAATAGCATTAATACCATATTAGAATAGAATAGAAATACTTACCAAGCTTGACCTTCAAGATGAAATGCTTCGGATTTATAACCTAGCCTTATGCATGCCATGTATTGTTTTTCTCTTTAGATGGGGAGGCTTAGAATCACTGAAAAACATGAAGATCAACTCTCGGATGACGAAGAAGAAAGAAGGAAGAATACATCATTGTACAAGCAAACATGGCAGATCTTGAGAGAGAGAGAGAGAGAGAGAGAGAAATAGAGAGAAGTAGCAAGTTTGTTAAGGAATGATGCAAATCCACAAAATGTGGATATTAATGTGTAGTGAATCCCATCCACAATTCATTCATGGGATGTGTCTTTCCTCATAAGTCTATATATGGTTTGCTTGTAAACGTAAATGTATTAAGTAGAAATTTATTCTAGAAATACATTTCTCCATTTTCTAATTATGTCTCGATCTCATTTATCTTCTGCAATCTCTTAGACTTTACATAGTCTAAAGCAAGAAATGCAAGCGGTTGTAGGGGCAATGGGGTACGTGTTGAGTTGTGCTTTTAGACTATTACGCTCTTCATCTCCTTCACTCTCCCTACTCACGGAGTCGACATGAAAACATGTTTGGAAGGAAAACAGAAATCCATCTAACGCTGATTTTCATGCTTAATTTTCATAATGATAATTATAATTCGTTACGAACTAGAGCTCCACAATTTTCCCAATTATTCACATACTTCCTCACTAACTATTGTTTTTTGACAATTTCAGCCCTCATTATTCACCTCTTTGATTCTTGTTTTGACCCAAGGTGTACGTGATGGGTTGATCTATGGAAATAAAACTATATAGGTTAACTATAACTCGATCAAGTTAATTAAGCGAATCAGATCTATCAACCCTAACCCGTAAATTTCGGTTTGGTTCAATTTGAGTTCGCAGATCATGTTAAAAATTGTCAACCCTAAATATTGTATGTTGGGTTCGGGTCGTATCAATGCGTGAATATAAGACTATACAAGTTAATCTTAACTCAAGACCTTCATCCATAATCCTCTAATTCTTTTTTACATTAACAGCCTTATGTTCACCTCCCTTCAAATCGTTATTCTTATTGTCGTTTAGTGGACCATAGTTTTACGTACTGATCATCCCTTCCTTCCCCTATAAACAACAATACTTTGCTAGTCGTGTAGTAGTATCATAGCATTGCCCTTTTTTTCATTCTGGGTCATGCTTCTTCTTGCCACCCCTCTCCTTCCCACCGGACCCAAGTCGGCTCCGACCCAAGTTCACAAACTTGACTTCGCTATCCCTGAATGCTCCCGAGTGGTCCAATGCAGGCGTCACTGACACCGCTTGCTTGGAGCTCACGCAACCTATCGTGGCCCACTACCACCACCACCTCCCCCACATAGGAACCTAAGTTTGGCACCGGAATCGGGTCGACCAGTAAAATACGGCCGAACTTCCTGGACCCAAGTTAGTTAAGCTAGAAGAAAACGAAGGTTGCACCGTTGCTAGACAATCATAGTGGATTCAAGCCAAATGGAGTCTAGTTTTTATACCACATACACCAAACTCGATCGTTAACAAAAATCTTAGTGCTTTTGGTTTTTGTCTTTTCACATTCTTAGTCTTGGAATGTTTTAGCTCTACTTTCTTAAGTTGTGCGACAATCACGGGAGATGGCGGATAGTGGGTTTCTATGCAGCTTTTTCACACAACAAACTTTGGCGACATCAACGAAGAGAAATAAACAACTTTTCTTGAGCAGTTGCCAGTTGAGTTGTTCACTGTTTGTGTCTTTTTTGTTTGTAAATCTCAAAAAGAAGATCAAGTAAAGGGCAGCATGTGCAGATACGACCATTAGACCTCCAATCATACTTCCATTTTTCAATTTTCTTACAAAAGATATATTCAAAATGGACAAACTAGCTAGTTTATGGTGCAACAATTTAGTAAATCAAATAATTTTAAAACGAAAAGAAACAACAATAATAATAGTAATAAATTATCTTATAATATAAATAATAGAAGAACCTATACATAAAAAAAATAAAATTAAAAATTAAAATAACTACAATTTGGAAGTCACTGATGCAATTTATAATAGAAAACTAAAACTAAAAAAAAAAATTGGAAGAGAAGTCTATGTGGCAAAAAAAAAAAAAAAATTAATAATTAAGGATGCAATTTGAAAGAGGTTCATACTTTTCAATTTGGAGCTTCTTTTTTTTTTTTTTTTTTTTTTTTTTTTTTTTTTCAATTTGTAATCTATTATAACCTACAATACTTTTTATTCTAAAAAGAACCTGATACTACAAGTCTACATACCTACCCTACATGGCTAATAAAAAAATTCCAATAAGGAACCACGTGTAGAAGCATAGATAAATTACTTAACAATTTTCTTTATAAAATAATTTTTTTTTTAAAACCAATTGTAGGAACAACGACCGCTGCTGGCCTTAACGTGACTCCGCCACTGCATACATCCCATACACATCTTCATACAACAAAGTTTTAAATCCACCAATGAATTTGTGCGACCCAATGTAGGACCCATAAATCCATTGGTGCATTTGAAAATGAGATGTGTAGATATATATTTATATCATTTCTCGTTTTGCGGATATCTCATATTTGACAACCTCTTATTGAGATCTCAACGAGGACGTGAATCAATTACTTAAAAAATTTTCTTCTAAATTTTTTTAAAAAAATTCAATTGCAAAGGTTACGACCCTTATTGACCTTAACATGGCTTTGCCACAGGATGTCTTATATAACTAAGTTCGATCAGATTTTAAAACGACTAGAATAAGTAACACTAATACCATATCAGAATATAATAGAAATACTTACCAAGCTTGACCTTCAAGATGAAATGCTTCGGATTTAGAACCCAGCCCGATGCATGCCATGTATTGTGTTTCTCCTGAGATGGGGAAGCTTAGAACCACGGAAAAACATGAAGATCAACTCTCGGATGACGAAGAAGAAAGAAGGAAGAATACGTCATCGTACAAGCGAACATGGCAGATCTTGAGAGAGAGAGAGAGAGAGAGAGAGAGAAAGAGAGAGAGAGAGAGAGAGAGAGAGGTGGAGTTTGTTAAAAAAAAGGCACAGATCCACAAAATGTGGATCTTAATGTGTAGTGAATCCTATCTACAGTTCATTCATGGGAGTGTCTTTCCTCATAAGTCTATATATGGTTTCCTAGTAAACGTAAATGTATTAAGCAAAAATTTATTCTAGAAATACATTTCTCTATTTTCTAATTATGTCTCGATCTCATTTATCATTTGCAATCTCTTAGACTTTACACAGTCTAAAGCAAGAAATGCAAGCGGTTGTAGGGGCATGGGGTACGTGTTGAGTTGTGCTTTTAAACTGTTACGTTCTTCATCTCCTTCACTCTCCCTATTCGCAAAGTTGACATGTAAACATGTTTGGAAGGAAAACAAAAATCCTTCTAACGCCGATTTTTGTGCTTAATTTTTGTAATGATAATTATAATTCATTACAAATTAAAGCTCTACAATTTTCCCAATTATTCACATACTTACTCACCGGCTATTGTTTTATGACAGTTTTAGCATTCATTATTCACCTCTTTTATTCTCATTTTGACCCAGAGTGTACGTGATGGGTTGATCTATGAAAATAAAACTATATAGGTTAACTATAATTTGATCAAGTTAATTAAGCGATTCAGATTTGTCAACCCTAATCTGTAAATTTCAGTTGAGTTTAATTTGAGTTCGAGGGTCATGTTAAAAATTGTCAACCCTAAATATCGCATGTTGGGTTCGGATTGTATCAATGCGTGAGTATAAGACTATACAAGTTAACCTTAACTCAAAACCCTCATCCCTAATCCTCTAATTCGGTATTAGGTTCGCGGATCATGTAAAAAATTAACAGCTTTATGTTCACCTCCCTTTAAATCATTATTCGTATTGTCGTTTAGTAGACCATAGTTTTACGCACTGACCATCCCCCTCCTTCCCTTATAAACGAAAATAGTTTGCTAGTTGTGTAGTAGTATCATAGCATTGCCCTTTTTTATTCTGGGTCATGATTTGGACTTTTTTTTTGTGTGAAAAATGAGGTCCAATCTCATTACGGGCTTTTGAGGTCGTTCAATTTGTGCTAAAAGTGAATCCACCAATATAAACCATCCGTATAGTTCGCTTGCATGAAAGATTTGAAGGCCTGTTTGAAAAAAAAAAAAAAAAAAAAAAATTAGCGCTAACAAACTAGATTTTAGTCTTTTTGTTTTAATTTTTTATTGTTAAATTAATTACACTTGTCTTAAAAGTTTAAACGGGTAGAAAATTGTTGATTTATTGATGTAATGAATTCAAACTTTTCATTAATAATTGAGATGTAACACATGAAATATTCAATTAAAATAGAAGGTGAACGACAAAGACAAAATTCAACTCAAGACCTTTGTTATCATATCATGTTAAATCACCACTTCTTCTCGCTGATAAGAAATGATTGATTTAACATTTAATTAATACTATTAGATATTAGTTAACCAAAAAACAAAAAGCTTCACTTATCCCTCTAATACCTTAAGCATTTAAAAAGTTGTAATATTTGGTCACCATCTTTGAAAACTTTGTAATGTCATCCATACCGTTAGGGTTTAAGGTTAAATCAAATAGAAAATGGGTAAAATGTCATTTATACCCCTATTAAACTTTAAAAAATACAAATTACAATAATAATATTTTTTAAAAAAAAAAAATTAACATAGAATTGAGGGTCATCTGACCCACACCCACAACTTGTTCGTGGGTCACCAAACCCAAAACATGTCACATTGGGTCAACATACTAGGGTTGGCAAAATTAGGTAACGTGTCGGGTTTGGCTTGACCCCATTGACCCGTCAACTCGTTTAGGCCAACCCAAACACAACACGTTTATAAACCGGGTAACATGACATGACACAATTGACCCGTTTAGCTAACGGGTCATGTCGGGTTGACACAACCCGACACAACTTGAATAAACCGATTTTATTATTATTATTATTATTATTATTATTATTATTATTATTATTTATTATTATTATTATTATTATTATTATTATTTATGGAGCATTCTCCTCTTCATTCAACACCTTCCATGTATGCCATTATTCTTTCACTCAGTTATACAACTATATTCATAGCATATACAAACATATATTGAGAGGAATACAAAAAGGTAAATTCTAAGTCATTCCTCTCACATCAAATTTAGCTTAAGCTAATTAAACATAACTAAAAGTTTTCAAAATTTACAGCATATCAACAAAATCTTCTGCCCATCCTCTATAACAAAATAGAGATCGTCTTCCAAAAAAAGTTAGCAAATTGAGAATTCAGTCGACCAACAAGGGCAAAACAAACCTATAAGCAACAACCAAGAGTCTAGTAAAAGAGTTCTATATAAAAAGAAGTCATCCACATATATGCCAATGTTAAGGAATATTAACAGAATTTGTTGTGGATAAATTTGGAATATCATTAAAATTGATATTCAATGTCAAAATATATTCTCCTAGCTTGTCCAACTTCATTTTTGTGAATTTTACATCAAAAGATAAGAGGAATTAGGATTATTATAATGTAGTCACAAAAATAATATAAGTTAATAAAAAATTAATTATGCAAATAACAAATATTACATTTATCTTCATATGACCAATCCCTAGTGCAAACTAGTGTCTCAACAATATCAGGCTTGAGCAAACTCCTATATTGATCAATTACACGTCCACCAACACTAAAAATGGATTTTAAAGCAACGGTAGAAATAGAAATACTAAAAATATCACGAACCATAACAGTTACTTTAGAATAGCGAAATTCATTTTCTTTCCAAAATGAAAAAATGTCAAAATTTTCATTCATCTCATCCACCATGAATCCTAGGTTCATCCAAATATAGTTCTAATTGATTCTTTTTTGAATAAACATCCTCCCCCACCATATCTTAAAAATTCCTATATGAAAAAAAAAATAGAATATAATTAAGCATAATTTATTAAGTAGTTAAGAGTATATATACTAATTTACTAACAATATCACAAAAATTACAAAATAAACATATAATTTTACCTTCATCGTTGAGGAAGTTCGCTTGCCATGTTACTGGGGATCAACACGTCTTGTATCAACATATATGGTGCTTAAGATGAAGCTGTAGAGAAACTACTATATTCCATAAAAAGAGAGACCAATTTTTCATGAACATGCAAAAACTCTCTAGAATCATTAACTATATAAAGTTTCGTATAGCATAAATTTACGAGGTGAAGCTTGTAATGAGGATCCAAGACAACTGCTATAGCCAACAATATATTTGTGTTGCCATTAATCTCTTATACTCATCTTCACTCTCAAGTTCTTGTTTTTAGGTTTCATAAATCACAGGAAAGTATAAGTTAACCATGGGATACTTGGTACTAGAAAAATCACACATAGCTTTGTATAAGCAAGCCAAGAAACTACTTATAATTCCAACAATTTCGACAATTATTGCTGCCAACCATTTCAACAATCAAAATTCTTTATTGTTTTTATTACTACCAACTATTTAAACATGATCAGAGTTAATTCCCTCCACTTTATCCCACTTTATCCCATCACTATACAATGAATCCAGCGGAGGAGTTAGGATTTTTATAAGGGGCAAAATTAAAGACACAAAAATTAATAAAAAAATATCCAAAAATTTAACTAATGAAAAATAAATAAATAATTTTTAAAAATAATTATCATGTAAAAATATATAAATGTGCTCTTAAATGTTAAGTCTCACATTAGTTCTTTATTAGGGGAAACTATGTTTTATAAGTAATTTTAAAGAATTCTAATTACAACTTGACTAGTCATTTTAAAATAATAGCGCAGATATGGGGCTATCGCTTTCCAAGGTCATTACAAATCGTATCAAAATAACTTAGTAATACCATGTGACAATTAGGCATTGCATGGAGCTGCCCCCTATAGCACTTGGGAAAAATAAAAGCCAAAGAAATTTATAAAATTAAAAATACAGAAATAAAATAATAGATTAAGTATGTGTTGACGCCATGCAAAACTAGGAATGTTCTGACAAGTGTGTGATATTAACTTGGAACTCGAGCTTTAAAGGGTAAGGAAGATGAGAAATGATACACACACACTTTCACTCCAACAGTACTCTTACACTCCCTAATGTCACTTTTGAAATTATTATTAGATTAAAATTCAATAGTGATCCATTCCAAATTCAATTGTGATTTTAATAGTCACATCAAAAAGTATGAAAGTGAAAATGTAGGAATGAAAATATGTAAAGCATTATTCTAAGGCGAGAAGGGAGAAGAGAAATGTAATTATGAATTAATAGGAGTAAGGACACAAGGAAATAGAATGTCTCCATAGTTAGAAAGATAACAGACGAGTAAATGGAGAGGCAGCCGTGGGTGGCAATGTGAAACAATAGTGAAAAAGAAATGCAATCTTTTTTTTTTGGAATGACATGTCAATTTTTAGGCCATTCAATATCCTAAGAACCATTTAACATGATTTTAAACTAATAAAAAAAAAAAAGATAAATTTAGTCATTTAATCATATTTTAGCACCCTTCTCACGAGTATGCTCAAATTTATTTTTAACAGGTAAAATCAAACACGTAAAATATTTAATTAAAATAAAAAATATGGATCAAACTTAATACTTATACATTTATTTTAACATCTAAGAGTTGAACCCCTTCAATTTGTCCCATCGATCACTATGAACCGCATTATTTTCAAATTTGTTTATTATTATTTGTATTAAAATTGTTATGACCAATCTTAAACGTTTCAGATAATTACTGCATTACGTGTTTAAACTCGCTAGGATTCAGAATTTTTTCCTATTTTTTGGCGACAACGGTTCAGAATATGAAAGCAACATTTCCGACAAGATCATACTTGAAATGACTATGATGTCTTTCCCATGGTCGCACGAGAAATGTTGGCCCCTTTAGCAACTCCTTTCCGTCTTTTGAGGGTTTTTTTTTTTTTTTTTTTTTTTTTTTTTTTTTTTTTTTTTAATGTATGATAGTAAAATGTGATTGAGTTGATATAAAGTAAAAAAAAATATTATATAAAAAAGTTTAAAAGAAAAATTGTATTGTAATAATTTTTTTTTAATTTAAATAATAATAAAAAATTGTTGATATGATATATAAAAAGTAAAAAAAGTTAAAATATTTTGAAGTTAATATTTTTTGTGAGAAGTAAAAATAAGGAAAGGGGAATGAAAAGTGATTGTCAAACGGGACGAGTAGAAATGAAAAGGGAGAAGAAGAAACCCGCTCCCTCATCTTCTCAAATCTATTTTTTGAGTGGTGAAGTTTAGGGTCAGCTTCTCGCATGTCTTCTTAGAAAATATATTTTTAGCTGGTGTCTAGTGCAGTATCTATCACAAATCTAAATTTTGAAGCGATTCAAGAAGAATGTAAGTTTTCTTTAAAATATTGATGTATATTTTATTTTAAAATATTATTTTTTCTGATCGTTAGTAATTTAAATAGATAATACAAGAAATTTAATATAAAATTTATCTGTTCAAATAAATAATTAGATAATTGAAAATTTCATATAGAATTATTCGCATTACCTGCTTAAATCGGGTGAATTCTCATATGGGTAATATTAGGGAGAAGGAAAATTTCCGGATTTCATCCGGAAATTTTCCTATCCGTAGCACTGCTCTTCTCATATCCTTTGGCACAGGCATTTGAATTTCCGTGGGCAGTGGGGCTGGACCAACCCCTGCAGAAGGGCCTGTACGGTTTGAGCATAGGTTGGTCCACGCCCAGTCAGACTGTGGGCATGACAACACACAATAAAAGGATTCTAGCAGGAGGGTAGCGTAGGGACAGAGATTTGGGGGGATATCAGTCCAAGGTGTGGTGGCCCATCTAAGTAGGCCCACGTGTCGCTGTGTATGCTCCCAATGATGGGACCGCATGACGTCATGCGCCATCAGATATCGAACGCGTGGAGATTCTTGTGTCAGTAACTTAACCTCCCAGGGGCAAAGCCCATGCACTGCTTGCTGTTGTTGTCTTGTAGCTGTCAAACCTAACGTGTGCCAGTTGGATAATCTCTCCAAACCTCCCAGGTTCCGATCCTCGCCGGTTCGTTCTGGTTCAGTACCAGTCTTAACCCAATCAGGTTTCGCCACGCAAACATCTACTCTCTCAGCTTAAGCAGAAATTTGAAGTTCACTGTAGAGAGAGCAGGGGCTGAACCGAACACGGATTCACTTGCATGACAAAAAGAGCAATTGACAGAATGGTCGTGACGACAGCCATAGTCCCGTTGCTTGTCTGGTTCCGAAGTAATGGTTGGGTTCAATGGGCTTTTATTCGGCTGCCAAAGTGGGCGAGGGCACAGCGGGGGTTTTGGCCCATACCCATTCAATTAAATTAATACCTTTTCGTCTCTCACTTGCTTCCATAAATTTTAATTCATTACAACTTTAATATTATTTTAAAATTTTTGTGTCAATTTGCTTCCCCTATTCCAATCAACCAGTTAAGTTAAGTTAAGTTAGACGAAAAATGATTAAATTATTTTAACAAGCAATATATATTTGATTTTGTTATGTTATATATTAGGTTATAAAAATGTTATATATAAAAATATCTTAAACGAGATACTTTTCATAATTTTATTTAAAAACGCACATTTAGAGTCCGTTTAAGTTTATGATATCAAAAATCGCGATTTAAAAATAGCAATTTTAAAATGTGCGATTTGAAAAAAATAATTTTTAAAAACTCAATTAATTGTTTGGCAAAATCGTAGTTTGGCCTTTAAAATCACAAGTTAACCTTTAAATCCACGTTTCCAAAAAGCATTCCCTTGGCTTTTATTTGAAAAAAACAGTTTTATACGTTTTTTTTAAGAACCGCAAAATTATGACAACACGTGACACAGTAACTCACTTGATATGACTGCACACTGGCCCATTACGCATAATTTATTTTCTATAATTTAGTTTAAAATACTATTTTTTATTTACGAAATCGCAATTTTAAACACACCCTTAACCTAACACCGGAAAAAATGCACTCATAAAATTATGAGTGAGATTATGGTGGGTGGAAAAATCTTTTACCATAGAATGCGGCTGCACGATGTCTTCAATTAATTAAAACATATTAAATGATGCGGTCATGGAAATTCCTCTTATTCCTACACATTAATTTAACAGCAATTGACCAACACATTAACGGAAGTAAATTTACGATTTTTCATAGATCTAGAAAGGCTTAATAAATTGCATCCTGACTACCTTTAAAATTTAAATATTCAATTACTTTTTGAATTAATGGTTTTACCCTCACTACATTCACGCACACCAAAATACGGGCAAAGAGAATAAAGAATTACTTATAGTGTATAGTTAAATGTACGTCCCAATTTTTGTTAGACTTGTGCTCGTTTAATTAAATGGATCGGGTTAAAATTAACTTATATAATCTTATATACATATCCCGACATAACATGAAACATACACGTGACAAAACGGCTAGTAATTTTTGACACAATTTATAAATTCAACACGAAATTAGTGAGTTAAGATTGAAGGGTAGCTAGAACCCGTTTAATGAAATAAATTAGATTAAAATTGACTTATATAATCTTATAAGTACCTATATATCATCATGATCCAAATTCAAAAGCTGAATACAATTAAGCGAAGAAGGAGAGGCATGTCTTTCTAGTCGATATATATGTACATATATGGTATATACAAATGGTGCAAATTCAAATAATAATTAAAAAAAAATGTAGCTTATTAATTTTGGTATTTTCCAATGATGCTTTTTTCTGTTGGTGGGGTTAACTGTGTGTCGTGCATGTTTTGGAGCAATTATAACGATACTCCATTGGGGAAAGAAAGGTGTCGTTGATGCTTGCTAGTTGCTCCAACTTCCATCGCCTGTAGGGTCTCTATGCACCTTATGTCGTTGGTTAACATGTCTCTTTCTACGGCAATATATGTATTCTACCAATATTTCTCATTAAATAATGTGACCTAGTGGAAGCTGTATATATATATATATATATATATATATATATATATATATATATATATAGGATAATAAGAACTATTATTATTCACTAATTCACCATATATAACTCCAAAATAGTTCTAATTCCTAATGAACATATATGCATGATTACGAACCTTCATCATAATAACCAACCAATAAGGGACAATAATAGTGCGCTTGTCTAGGTTTGGTAATGGTTCCTGCCGGCCAAGTCGTGTACGGGTAGGGCTTAGAGAGGATAATTAGGGATTAGAATTTACAATAATCAACTGTCCGAATTACTAATGACCTCGTATAGTTAGGACTCGCCTTTTTTGAATAAATTGATAGTCGGGGAAATATTTAACATTTATTTGAACAGAAGAATTTTACATCAAAACTTTCATATTATTTGTCCGAATGGCTAACCGTCAATCCTTATATGTAAATCAAAGGGTTACTGGTCGGACTGGAAAATGTAGTACTCCGGGGCGGCAAAGGATCGAGGTGAACAGTTGGAGGAGAAACGAGTTAATGTGGCAGGACAAAACATGGCCGGGACCATGACGAAACGGCACGAGGTTAAGATGGGACATATATATATACACATATGTATGTAAACTTGGGTATTTGTGCCACTGTTCTGTCCCTCCATGCAGACAACAATGAAGGACCGTAGCTAGCTAGGCTTATTGGTTGCAGGTTTTCACCATTTGGTAAACATGAAAATGAATTTACTGACTAATTAATTCCGATCGAAACAGTTCTGACCAGGATTCGATCGATCCGGCCGGCCATGCCCTGACATGTTGTTTAGACACCATAACTACTGTTCAGATCAAGGTAGTTTTCCAAGTAAATGAAGTGGGATCGATGCTGCATGCATGCTCGGTACCCAACCCAACCTATTAACCTAACCTAACCTCACCTAATGTAACCTACAAGACATGCCCATTTCATTTCTCTGTAAACAAGTTCATTCAAAGCTCATGACGCTATTTTCAAGCGTCATCGATCGATCGGCTTGTTTTGAGCCAAAGTATGTGTATACAGTAGTACTATATTAATTGCTTCAGCTTCTCCGGCCTTAACTACAATTTCGGCCGAAAAACCCCCACCAACCAAACAAAGCTTTGCTTCAAATACTTTCATTTCTCATCAACTTGGCAAGTGATCCGCAGACCAAGTTAACTTGGCCAAGGTTTGTAGTACTTTCAAAGCTTTAACCCTGGCAAATCCTTCCATCCAAAGCGTTAAATCATTGTTTAATTAGGATGATAGAAAAATAATGAATTTAATTATTTAATTATTGTGAATTTTAAACTTTTCTATAATAATATTTAATTAAAACGTAAAGTAAATTACATAGACAAAAAATATTTTTTGGAATGCCGTGGAAGAACTAGAGAGGAGGATCCAGCTCCTTATAATTTAACGGTATTTTTAATGTAGTAAAAAAAAGAAAAAAAAAAAAAAAAGGAAAAAAGAAAAAATTGGATGAACCGGAATTTGAGTTTCAAATAGGGACCGGTCCAAAGTGTAGCTTGTTTTGTGTTTTATAGTGTTATAATAAATGGGAAAAGTAGAAGTTTGGATGGGGGTATGAAAAGAGTGTAAAACTGTAGGAATTCACCGGCCACCACAAGTGGGAAATTCTGTTGGGAGGGCCCATTTTCTAACTTCCTCTGAACTAATTGCCAGTGGCACTTTTGTGGGGCAGACGAGTACACGCTCTAGGGGGGAGAGCGTGCCGGGTGTCTTCTCTCTCTACCCTCTAGGAAGGTTGCGTGGAAAAGCAACAGTCAGTTTCAACCCTCACTCGCTGCATTTAAATAATACAAAGCCAAAACAAATTGAAACAATCCCCACGCGCCTATCCCCCGTTGTCTAATTTGTTACTGTTGGATTTTAAGGGCAATCACTTTATTTATATTCAGTCAAATGGTTCTACTAAATAGACATTGAATTTCCTTTAAACTCTTAACTTTGATTTTTTTTTTTTTTTTTTTTTTTAAGCCTCTAACTGTGAGTTAGAACAATAAAAATTCATAATAAAAAATACATTTTTGACAATAATTTTATGATTAATGCTATTTTTGACAATAATTTTTATAGTCACGTTTACAATAATATATTAAATAGAATTACTCTCATTTTATTAAATATTAGACATATAAAGATGAATATATATTCTGAACTTTACTAATATATTGCTTTAATTATATTGATGTGGTTATATATATATTGATAAAGATGTGGTCATATCACAAAGATCGATTTTTTGTATTAAGTGTGATCGATTTATAATTCAATAATTACATGAATTTATATTTTTGTTTACAATAAAATATACCATAACCCAATATTTTTATTCTAATAAGTTAACTGTTTTTCTTTTTTTCTTTTTTTGTCAAGATGCTTAACACACAATCTCGCTACATTATTCTATAAATTTGTGTTTTTATGTTCTTCATTTTTATTTTACCATAACTCTATAATAACAAAACAAAACTATATATATATATATATATATATATATATATATATATATATATATATATATATATATATATATATATGATTAAATACATCCTTCTCACTTTAGAACAAATTTATGATAAACTGGCACACATGATATCAGAGCTCATTAATGTTGGGGATTGGCTAGTCACTAAGGCACAACTCGTTATTTCTACAACCGATCAAAGCCCACTATTGAGTGCTACATCCAAGAGCCAATCGGGACCATACTTCACTCCGATTGCTTAAGTCCTGATTGCCCAATAATATGTATGTGTCAACGCAATATTGGGGATGCTGTCAGTGGCTCGGAACGCCCAAAGGTCAAAGTCGTCTACATATCATACTTTAAACTCTTTGACTTAGGCGGTGCAGATGTCATATCAATTTGAGTCATACTGAAATCGCACAACTTATCTCTTGGCTCAGGGTTACCAAATTTGTTGGCTTTATTGTCACATAGCGATTAGTTGCACATGCACCTTATCCTCAATATTTGAATTTGGGGGGTACAAGAATATGCTCTCAAGTGCCTCATTCAATGTCTCGATAAAACATTAGCATCTATATAAAACGACATTCAACTAAGATAAGAGGACTTTTGGCAAAATTATCTAAGTCTGGTCATTTTCTCATGTTCTCTTTATTATCCGTCTTTAAACGATAATTGACTTAGATATCAGAGTTATGTCCCGTTGGCATATCCCGACAAACTCTTTTGCCTGATTTCTTTCCTATCTTGCAAGAGCAATTACACACTAATCGAAAACTGTCTGAACAATTAATTTTTTTTTTTAAAGACAACATTAATCAATATTTTGTTGAACTAATTAAATTTTATGATTAATTCAATCTTAGTTCTTTTAAATTTGTATTGTTACCTATTATGACGATATTTTATCATTTCATTTAATTAGTTGTTATTTTAAGTACTTGTTAATGCATAAAATTAACAATGAGTACTCACGTCTAATTTTCGAATCTAAGAACCCTACAAGACAGCCGAATGTCAAAATGGTGTGCTGTAAATAGGGAAGGGGGTGGTGGCACCACCTTCGATATGTAAGTTAGTAAAGGCATACATGAGATGATAAAAGAAATAGATGAAGATTAAATTGAAGCATGAGAACATAGATGAGCTTTGTCTTTGGCCGACCTTTTATAAACGTAGTCTTGGCTTAATTAGATGTTTGGATAAGACAAGTATCGCTAATTTAGTGGCAAATTGAGCCTTCGGCGTTGCTGAGGTTTCCTTTAAGGATATCTTCCAATCAAGTACTCATAGTTCATTTGTGTATGAGTACAGTATAATATTATGACCAACGTATTATTATAAAAAAAAAAAAAAAAAAAAAAAAAAAAAAAAAATTGAGATGACTTTGGTGTCATTCTCCTACACATCATTTGTTCATAATTTTTTTTCTTAAAAAAAAAAAAATTCATCATTGAATATATAAGACCCACATATATATCCGACATTTTCAATAATGAATTCACACGTGTCTATGTCGTGCACAAAATTACACACATATTCAATGAAAAAAACCTCTAAAAAAAAAATAAAATTAACTGCTATCCTTGGATTACATGCAATTTGACAATTTAGTTTCTTTTTCAGTTTTTCTCCTAAGAACTTGCAATTTGGATTTGTTACGGGAGAATCAACGACCCCATAAAATCTCACCCCACTTGACACGAAGCGTGCCTTCACTCGCCTCAAAGGGGAGTGAAGTGAAGAAGCAATCTCTTCCCCCCGCAAATGGAAGCAACCAGTTGAAAATCCGACACTAACCCTAGTTGACTCAAAACGCCGTGCCCTTAACTAGGGTTAACGACTGCGTTGCTTTAAGAGCAGACAGAAACACTTGCCACTTCCCACACTCAAAAACTCGCGAGACTTTGAATATCTCAGAGAACAGAAATCAATAATAATTAAAATAATGAAACGGAAATGAGAACAAAATTGATCTGTTAGATTAATCGGAACGGAATAAATGAAGAATTATTTATTGGGAAGTAATAAAATATTGCAGAAAAAAAATAAATAAATAAGTGGGAAAATGGATAGCTTCCTTTAAAGATCTTTGTTGTTTTGCTGGCTTCTGAAGATACACACGCAGTTTCTTCAGATCCGAAGAAAAAGGTAAGAAATCTAAGAATCAGGTAAAAAAAATAAAAAATAAAAAATAAAAACATAAACAAAAAAAAAAAATTAATAAAGAAACAGTCCCACTATTACTTCGACCACTACTTGATATTTCTTAAAGCTTGAAACAACCTTTGTTTCTGTTATTTTCTGTGCGTGCACTTTTGGATTTCTTGCATGATCCAAAAGGTTCTGCTCTCTACGGCTTTTTGTCTGCGACTGTGTCGGCCATAGAGTCCTTAATTCAATCTCTCTCTCTCTCTGAGGAACAGCAAAATTTTGGAAGTGTATTTGTGTTTCTTTTTTCTTTTTTTTTTTTTTCTGTTTTTTTTCTTGGGTTTTTGTGGTTGGAGGATTTGTTGCGAAGTTTTCCGGAGAGGTAGGAGGAGTTGTCGCTGGGGAGATTTTTGTGAAGGTGGTTACGGATTTTTTGGTTTGGTTTTCTTTTTGATCGGAGAGTGTGTAAGAGAAGAGCGACTGTGTGTGGGGGGGGATGGGGCAGATCTTGCGTTTTTGGAAGGTTGAAACAAAGATTGTGTGCGATTGTCTGCTCTGAGACTTGGTGAATTGGTTGGTCTTCGAGTCGGGACGATAGGTTTTTTTGACTGGTTGAGGAAGCAACAGTGGGGAGGGTTTCAATTTGTGTAAAGCTGCTATGTGATTATGCGCTGAATTCAGGGAAATGAAGCTTCGGCAATGTTGAGATTTCGTGGGATTACGGCTTTGAGTGACGGATTTTGTGTTCGAGTCGTTGGTACGCATCTTAGGGGGTTTTACTGAGAGGAGATTCTGAGACTTTTTTATGTGATTCGCTGTAGGCTCTGTAGCCAAGTGGCACACACAGATTCCAAATTTGATCATATTATTGTTTGTAAGGTAAATCATTTACCCAATTTAACACTTTAATGATTAAAGTTTCTTTTTGCCTTTTGGGTTTCCGAATTCATGATTAATTTAACTAATTTTGGTGGGTTTACGTTGTTACAGAGTTTACTGGGGTGTTTTTACGCGCTGAAAAGAATTAGCTCTGTGGAATTGAAATGATTACGTTTATGGATGCGAAAGAGAAAGCCAAGGAGGTGGACAAGTGCTTGGATCCTCAGCTATGGCATGCTTGCGCGGGTGGAATGGTGCAAATGCCTTCGGTGAACGCCAAGGTCTTCTACTTCCTTCAGGGCCACGCCGAGCATTCCTGCGGGCCCGTCGATTTCCGGAGCTGCCCGAGGGTTTCTCCGTACATACTCTGCAGAGTTTGTGCCGTCAAATACATGGCTGATCCTGAGACCGACGAGGTCTTCGCCAAGATTAGGCTGGTCCCGGTGAATGCCAATGAGCCGGACTACGAAGACGATGGAGTCGGAGGGATTAATGGGTCAGAACCGCAAGAGAAACCGGCGTCGTTTGCGAAGACGCTGACCCAATCGGACGCCAACAATGGCGGGGGTTTCTCCGTTCCGAGGTACTGCGCCGAGACGATCTTTCCGCGGTTGGATTACTCGGCGGATCCCCCTGTGCAGACCATTCTGGCTAAGGATGTTCATGGCGAGACGTGGAAGTTCAGGCACATTTACAGGGGGACGCCTCGGCGGCATCTGTTGACGACGGGGTGGAGTACTTTTGTGAACCATAAAAAGCTCGTGGCCGGGGACTCGATTGTGTTCTTGAGGGCGGAGAATGGGGATCTTTGTGTCGGGATTCGGCGGGCCAAGAGGGGAATTGGCGGTGGACCGGAGATGGCGTCGGGGTGGAATCCGGCAGGCGGGAATTGCGCAGTGCCGTATGGAGGGTTTTCGGCATTCTTGAGGGACGATGAGAGTAAACTAATGAGGAATGCTAACGCTAATGGTAACGGTTCGAGCTCCAATGGGAGCGTGATGGGTAGGGGGAAAGTGATGGCTGAATCTGTTCTCGAAGCTGCGACGCTTGCTGCTGGTGGGAAGCCATTTGAGGTTGTTTACTATCCTCGGGCGAGTACGCCAGAGTTCTGCGTGAAGGCTTCCTTGGTGAAAGCAGCATTGCAGATCCGCTGGTGCTCGGGAATGAGGTTCAAGATGGCTTTTGAAACTGAAGATTCTTCACGGATCAGTTGGTTCATGGGAACCATTTCTTCTGTTCAGGTTGCTGATCCCCTCCGCTGGCCTGATTCACCTTGGAGGCTTCTCCAGGTAATTATGATCACTCAGAGACTAGTGTTTGTTTTCTTCTTTCATATTATTGTTGTTGTATGCCAAAAAAAAAATGAATTTCCTCATGTCCGTCATTACCACAAATTTTGTTTCCCAATATCAAATCTACGTACAAGATTGAAAATTGAAGCTGGTGTTGTCCTCAACTATTGGTATAGAGTCCATCTTCACTAATAATCAATTTGCCTCTGCTCTTCCTTGATATTCTGTTCGCTTTACTGTGTGGTTCCTCTGTTTAACTCGAATCTGTTTGTCTGACCATATTAGTTTGGGATGACTATTATGCCTAGGTGTTTGGGGTGTAATTTCATTTTGTTGCCTCTTCTTCTGTTCGGGAACTTGCAAGACATTAGTATCATGTCGCCATACCGAGTTTCCTAAATGCGAATTATGCGTGTTGCTGTGAAGAAAGGAAGATTGCTAGCACCTTTACAAATACGTATTGAGAATCAAATGAATTTGGATATAGAAATGCTCAAGATTGTTGATCACGGCCGAAATTAGTAACGGAGGAGTCTCTCTGTTATTTATACAGTTGAGATACATCTCCCCATAAAATTTTGATGGAGATGGCAATGGCTTGAGAACATAATTTATCTTAAAACAATGGTACAAAATCCAGTTTAATTTTCTGTTTCAACTCTTTATTCTGGTAGTTATGCTAGATTGAACCATTCTGGTTATGTTGATTTGTGAAACTATTTAAAAGAATCATAGTTATTTAATTTTTCAATTTGTGTGCGTTTGTTCTTTGACAGAACAAAAAAAAAATGTCCAATTCAGTTTTATTTTCCTCAAATCAATTCTTATTTGCTTAAGTCATATGTTGTAGGTTGCATGGGATGAGCCAGATTTACTTCAAAATGTGAAACGTGTGAGCCCATGGCTGGTGGAATTGGTATCAAACATGCCCGCCATCCATCTACCCTTCTCACCACCGCGGAAGAAGTTGAGAGTGCCACAACACCCAGATTTCCCCTTTGAAGGCCAACTTCCAATGCCGACATTTTCCGGCAACCTCCTTGGGCCCAGCAGCCCCTTTGGTTGTCTACCCAACAATACTCCTGCTGGCATGCAGGGAGCCAGGCATGCTCATTATGGTCTATCCTTATCAGATCTCCACCTCAATAAGCTGCAGTCAGGTTTGTTTGCGGCTGGTTTCCCGCCCCTTGATCATGCTGCTACACCCACTAGAGCCCCAAATAACCCAATGTTTCAGAAACCTAGCATGAGTGAGAATGTTTCTTGCCTGCTAACCATGTCACGTTCTACACAGACTTCAAAGAAACCTGATGATGTCAAGACACCACAGTTTTTACTTTTTGGTCAACCAATACTTACAGAGCAGCAGATCTCTTTGAGCTGCTCCGCCGACACAGTCTCACCAGTTGGTACTGGAAATAGTTCATCAGATGGGAATGGCGATAAAGTGACAAATTTCTCTGATGGTTCTGGTTCTGCACTTCATCAACACGGCATACCTGAGCGCACATCCTGTGAAGGATTCCATTGGTATAAGGATAATCGCCAAGAAACTGAGCCGAATTTGGACACTGGTCTTTGTAAAGTCTTCATGGAATCAGAGGATGTGGGTCGTAGTCTTGACCTTTCATTACTTGGGTCTTATGAGGACTTGCACCGAAAACTGGCCAACATGTTTGGCATAGAAAATTCCGAGACCTTAAGCCATGTGCTTTACCGGGATGTTAAAGGGGCAGTGAAACATGTAGGAGATGAACCATTCAGGTGGGAGTCGTTTGCCTTTAATCTTGCATTAGCTCGTTCTGTTACCAAGACATTTCTTATATGATCAACCTCTGTTTCTTGCTGCAGTGACTTCATGAAAACAGCGAGGAGGTTGACGATTCTAATGGATTCAAGCAGCGACAATGTAGGAATGTAGAGAACGCAATAAAACCTTCATTTCAATTGTACAGCTGGTTGATCAAATCCTTTGTTCTTGTGCTGACATTTTACCCTTCTTGAAGTTGTGGGATCGAGGAACCATTCTCATCCATTTTTTGGACTTTCAAGCTTTCTTCCATTTTTCAAAGAAGTCTTTGGATTTCGAGACTCTCTTTCAGTGCCATAGTTCATTCGAAATTTTTGTTGATATTGTTGTTTCTTTAGATTTGTCTCTTTCTTTCCCCCCTTTTTCTCTTTTTTTTTTTTTTTTTTTTTTTTTTTTTTTTTTTTTTTTTTTTTTTTTTTTTCCTTTTTGGCACACAAATCCTACAGTCACCAGTGCTGTGTAGGAGATTGTCTATCTGCAAGTCTTTTGAGAATTTGCCGAACAAAACTATGTTTTGAGAATGTATGTATTCAAAAAGTCTACTAACACTAACAAAGCAGTGACATGGGAAAAAGGCATTACTTCTGCTAGATTACAGAGACTTGCACCAGTAACAGTGCTTAGAATTTGGCAAATAAAACGAACAAAAAAAAAAATGTGACTCGGAAACGTGTGTTATTTCTTGCCTCTAGTTTGTCTTCTTTTTTCTTTTCCTCTGGAGTGTTGGTAGGGGGGAAGACGACATTTTCTGCTTAGGTACGTTTTCAAACATTTTCACAGAAGTCATCGCGAGAGGGAAGCAAGTTTCTTCACCCACAATTATTTTTTTTCTCCCTTGGAAGAGATGGATGCCAAATTGTCAGTCTTAGAATAATTCGTGCCGTGCATGACCAAAAATATAAAATCTCGAAAAAAAAAAAAATAGTTGGTTAAACGTCTAATCAATTCATAAAACATGGGTCGAGTTGACTTAATCTCTCTATGTTTGTTAAGGTATCAGCTGTTTAACACAGGCAACAGATTCTCAGAGATCATGGATCAGCATCGCAGCTAATGAAAGCGTGACGCGTGTAAGACAATAGTAGGAAAGAAAAAAAAAACGAAAATTACAGAAAATGTTTTAAAAAAGGCACAAGTCAGACGATGGCCATGGCCTCCACATGGATAATTAACCCCAAAACTAATCCCTGTCCCATCCTGATGCCGCAAGTGTGGGGATTACTGATTAATCAAATCAATAGACTAATCCGTCATTGGGATTGTAAAACAAAAGTTGTTCGTGTCGTTATTTGTTAACACGCAAAAAGTCAAATAATTTTGAGAAGGAAAACCAAAAACAAACGGCAGGGATGAGGAAGAGGAGGAGGCTAGGAGAGCTGAGCTGGCAAGCGGAACACATGATGAGGATTATTATTAATCTGCCGCACGTGAGAGCAAGTGGGGCCCCACATGGTAGGGTTCGGTGGTGGGTCAAATGAAATGAAGAGAGAGGGGTGGGGGTGGGGGGGTAATTATTGGTTCACGTGCGGGCAACGTCAGCCAGAGAGAGTTTTGCATGTGTTGCGGCGTTTCGATGACCGGGCTGTTTGTTTGTTTTCCGTGATTTGAACAACCTCGTCGTTTTGAGCTTTGACTAACACAAACCCAACCCGACTGTCGGGTCGGACCCACTTCCCTCTCGCGTTTCAACGGCTCTGATTTTTTTTTTTTTTTTTTTTACCGGGATATCGAATATATATTATTATTAATTGATGTGTGCGTGCACAAGTTGCGTAATTTAAGATAGTTTTTACCTAACAAAATCTGGTTTAATTGATTTTTATCTATGATTAACAACCACCATGCGGAAAAACTCATGGGTCTCGTACACAAGTAAACAGTAAAAACTAATTAAAAACCCTTCGCTTCAAATTCATTTATCACCGACAGAAAACACAGCCCGAAACACAAGCATCCTTTGATGACCGGATCCTGAGTTGGATCGTGTGAATTTGCAAAAACCGTTTGATCGACGGCGCCTTCTCTTTTGCCGGTTTGTTTCTCTTTTTTTTTAATTAATGGGTACTTGCACCAACATCATTTTGCTTTGAACCCCCCCCCCCCCCCCCCCCCCTCTCTCTTTACAATTTCACCTGTTTAGGGCTGAATTTCAACATCTTTTTTATTGTTCTTCGGATTAGAATTCTCTCTATTTTATTAAATGAAATGAATATTATCATTTCAAATGAAATATCAGGATTTAAAGTTGATGCATCTAATGGTGCGTATGATTTTACATGATTTAATTTTTTTAAAGACGTGTTAATATTGACTTTATATACATCGTATTATTAGATGCATCAATTTTAAATTCTGACCATAAAATAGATAGTATCCATTTCATTTGAAATAAAAAGTTTCCTACGCCGAGTACTTGAGCTGTTCAACGCCCAAGCATTAGGTCAGTAACGTGGGGTGAATTTCAACAAATAATTAAGATGAGGAACATACTCACTTGCGTTAAGACGACTAAGAAAAAAGAAGAAGAAACCAATAAAAATGAATTCAAAGTTGCCAATCAATAGAGAATCTGGCCTTGCTTTCTTCAATTTTGGCAAGAGAGGGTTCAATTTTGAGAGCCCAATACAATTAGGGGGAAACAAAAAGTGGTCAAAAAAACCAATGGTCAAATCAAATAAGTAGAGAGAGAGAGAGAGAGAGAGAGAGAGACAGAAAGCTTTCCCAAAGCATTGTTTTATGTTGGTTTGCTTGGTTTTCAGTACCCAGTTTCCACCAAATATGGCATGGTTTCTACCCATGAGAAGAAGAAGATTAAAATAGGGCACCATTCTGTGTGTAGGGGGGTTTAACTTTGCTTGAGAATAACGTCAAGAAAATGGAAAAAAAAAAAAAAAAAAAAAAAAAAAAAAAAAAAAAAAAAAAAAAGGTTAAAAGGTTGCTGTTTGAGAGATCCAAGTCACGGAAAAAGGGGCACGGTACATGGGACAGGTACCTCATCCACATTGAATGATAGCATTGCTTATTTTAGCATTGGTCTTACCACCGCACTGGAATCATGTGAAACTTGAAGAAACCCCACAAATTTCCAACACTTCGTCTTCCTTTTTGTTTAATTAAAACTAATTTTGTGGTTTACATCAATTGCTTACAAATTCGATGCCAAGAGTTGTTTTTTTTTTTTTAATTTAATAAACGAAAAATAAATATTTTATAATTCTCACATGTTCAATAGATACAAAATATATTTAGAAATTAGGTTGTGCTAGTTGTAAAAATTTATATCATTTTATTTGAAAACAGAAGATACACTTCTACTTCAATTCATAGCTTCTTTTTTTTTTTTTTTTTGATTTGACTTGAGTACCGTAAAGAAACTATAGTATATGTGCTTTATTTTTTTCAAAGGTCTGAGATTTAACTTTACTTTCTCTTTATCTTTCGTATATAAAAAAAAAAAAAAGAAAAAAAAGAAAAAGAAGAAGTTATGATTAAATATGGAATGTTGAAAAAATTACAGCACATCTATTATTATTATTATTTTTGTTTTGTTTTACTTCACCTCATCCAAATCCTTTTGTTTCACCTTATACTTTCGATAAAAAGCAGACAACAATATGTTGGTTTGACAATACTTTTTAGGATAATTTTTTACGTTTTAATAAAAAAAATAAAAGTATTAACATACGATTTAAAACATTTATCACAAGCAAAAAAACAAAAAACACTATTTAAAAAAATTTGTCCAAAAGGAAGCCAATAATGAAACAATTTCCTTACTTTTCTTGAACTTGTTAGTCAAATGTTTATTTGGAAACTTCTAAGAATTTTTTTTTTTTAAAAAAATAAAAATAAAAATAAAAATTCCAGGCTTAGTATAAGATAGAAACAGATAACAAATGATGTGCATTAAATATTTGGTCATTACTGCGGCTAAATTTACATTGTCAGAAAGTCCTTTCTTTCTTTATATATTATATATTCCCATGCCTTCTCCCTCTAAATTATAGCACAAGCACTGGCTGCCACTCACAAAAAGAATTTCCATTCTTCTTTCGTGCTCTATAAATAAGTTATCAGTCGTTGGTCTCATCACTGATCATATGTTTAAGGTGAGGTTTAAAATTTAATTACATTTGTATTTTTTTTCTTCTTCTAATATTAGAGAAAAAAAAAAAATGACTGTTTGATTCCATTATTACTACTTGTAAAATTGTTAGAGTACTATTACAGATAATACAATTTTTACTACAACTTGGAGAAAAAAAATATTAAGGTAAAATAAAAATAAAAAATTAAGGTTTTTTTTTTTTTTTTTTTGACCTATTGGCCCATAGTAAGAAATTTTTGTGGCTCAATTCTTGGTCCCTTCCTTTTAGGGGTGTAAATCCGGAGCGGGTTTCCGGGTATTGGGTAAAACCCGGGAACCGGCTCCGGGTCCCCGGGTTTTAGGATTTAAACACCCGGGCCCGGACCCGGGTATCCGGGGTGTCCGGGTACCCGGTTTTACCCGGATACTCGGGTAAAACCGGGTATCCGGTCCGGGTTGTATATTTAAAAAAAAAAAAAAAAAATTTGCCCAATTTTTTGAAACTGAATGCTGTAATAGAATTGCTTGAACTCGGACAACCTTTGAAGATGTGAGACCAAAGCTCTATCCGCCTCCTTCACACTTTCCTCAACAAACGGAACGTGGGCAGCCTGTAACTGAAAATACGAAGCTTCAAACGAGGAAATTGTGGCGAAAATCGAAGAAATCAGGGTCTGGGCCATCTGGGTATTGATGGTTTTGGTCTGGATCTTCCCCAACGGCCTTGCTATCACCGACTGTGTCGGTGCTGGTGATGGTAGTGCGGGCAGAGGGGTACCATCAATTGGGTCCGGTTTGATGACCAGACCACGACTTTCTGGTCGGTGATGACTTCGTCTGCGGCTGAACAACGTGATGCGGTGATTCACTGATTCAGAATCAGTGATGCCGTGATGGAGAATGAAATGGAGAAAGAGATGAGATGAGATGATTTGAAATTTCTGTCTGAAGGTGAAGTGAAATGGAGCGGCGGCAGTGAGCAATTGAAGGGTTTTGATTTGATGATAGCCTAGGGCAACAATCAACAGGGGAATGACGAAATGCTCCTCCAGTCCTCCCCCTCTTCCTATGCATGTAGTTTTAGGAATGACGAAATGCTCCTCCAGTCAACAGGGGAATGACGAAGGGCAAGGGGTATTTTTTTTTTTTAATTAATTAACCTACCCGGAGCCGGGTACTCGGGTATAACCGGGTTTTTTTGAAATAAATACCTAGCTCCGGCTCCGGGTACCCGGATTCCAACCGGATTTCCCGGTTTCCCGGAGCCAGTTTCCCGGCCGGATATATCCAGTCTGGATTTACACCCCTACTTCCTTTTTATCATCTCTTCAACTAGTTTCATCTCATTTGGAACGATAGCTTTATTGTCAAAAAAATTTCTTTTAATATTTCGCGGGTAGCAACAGACATGCATGTTTGAGAATGGTAACAATGGAAGAAATTTTACGAAGTTGTAGAGATTTTGTTCAAAGTAAATAAAAATGATTTAGTAAATCAGTGTTTTGGAAAAAGACAGATGTGGATTCGAAGAGTCGCACGCCTGATAAAGTTCAATTTTCTAAGGATGTGTGGCCAAAGATAATGTGAAATAGAGATTCATTTCAATATAACTAGATGGCATTAGAAAAGTCTAGAAGATATGTATTTCATTTGTTGTGTTGTGTTGCGTTTAGCATAATGTGTTTTGTATAGAATAATATAGTGTGTTTTATATAACAGTTAGTGGGCTATTGTGTTAGTTAGAGTGGATTGTTCTAACAAAATGAGCAAGAAAATATTAGTTTTAAGATCCATGTCATTCAAGTAAAATCTTACGAAAACGTCGAGAAACACACAATTCATCTAACTCAAATTTCTCAATTTTACTACAGAAACTGAGATCTTTTTCTTTTTATATATATATATATATATATATATTTCATTTTCTGAATCTTTAGATAGCGGTTTTCTTTACTTTTTTTTTTTTTTTTTTTTTTTTTTTTTCCAAAAAACTCTTTTTAATTTTGCTTATTAATTTTTAATTTAAAGGGAATAATAAAAATATCAAAATTGGGTTATGTTTAATTTATTTAAAATTTGCCTATATATATATATATATATTCATACTTTAACCCCTACTTAAGAAAAAAATTTATTTGGCCCCTTTTGATTAAAATGTCTGGCTTCGTCCATATATGTATGCCACTAAACAATAAAATTTAATTGTTACGTCAACTTATGAGAAAGTTATAGCAAACGCTCGGATTATATGACAAAGGTCAATTTTATAAATCTCGTACAAATTGTTGATATTCAATTAATTAAAATATATTAAAAAAAAGTAGGTGAAATTCATTGATTGTACGACTTAAACTCTATTGTACAAAAATTCTAATAAATTTATCAATCAACTTCCAAGATGAATAAATTATTTATTTTGTGTATGATAATTTTTATATCTTTCTTAGATTGGACGTAACAAAAATCAATACTTGTACAGAAAGAAATAAATCAAAACTTATGTGGGCCCACTTACCTAATGACTCTTATCGTATTTATTTGCACACGAAATATGTTATTTGTGTGAATTTTATGCATGTGAGATGAATTTCACGTACATAATTTTACATTAAATATAAAAATATGTATAAAATGTGTACAAAAAAAAAAATGTGTACAAATATCATTTACCTTAGCACATACTTAAAATAAAATCAAAGAAATTTATGCTCCGTTTGTTTCGGCATTTTCCGGTGTTTGGTAGGGGCGAAAATAATAGTCAACCGGAAAATAATTTCTGTTTGACCAAAAATGCTTAGTAAATTTTGGAAAATGATTTACGCTTTTTAAAAGCGTAAATCATTTTCCGAAGACGCCAGACGCAGTCGATCTATTTTAAACGGCACAGTCGACCTTCACGTTCAAGCAGCCGACCACCATCGAAATATAGCCGGTATCGGAATTCAACATCCGTTAATGTCGTCGGAATCTGGCGACGGAATCCGGCCACCTTCGCCGGAATCCGGTTAGCCAGATTTCGGCAACCAATCTGACCGGAATCCGGCCATCTGGCCGGATCTGGCCAGACCGGTCGGATTTCGGCCATTTGGCCGGATCTGGCCAGAGAGCCGAATTCCGGCCGGCCCTGGCCAGGGAGGCCGGATCCCAGCCGGCCCTGGCCAGGGATGTCGGATCTCGGCTGGCCCTGGCCAGAATGGCCGGCTGGCCGGACGGATCTGGCCAGATCCGGCCAGATGGCAGGAATCCGAACAGTTTCGTCGGAATCTGGAATAGGATTCCGACGAAACTGTCCGAATTCCGGCCTTTATCTTGAATTCTAGTTATATTAGTCGGAATCAGGTGAAAATAGTAAGAATCTAGTCGGTCAGTGACCGAATCTCGTCATCGATGATTTTTATATTATTTTACATTAATATTTTTATGTTGTAAATAAAAATTGATTTTTATAAGTTAAAATGATTGAATAAAAATATAAAAAAATATTTGTGATTTTCCGTATGCGCCAAACACCGAAAAATGCTTTCGACGGAAAATGGTTTCTTGAAAAATGACTTCCTTGAAACCATTTTACGACGAAAACTATTTTACATCGAAACAAACGGAGCATTAGTGGTTAAGATTTTGATTACAAACAAATTATTGAAATAAAATAAAATCAAACAAATAATAGTAGTCAAGATTTTGATTGCAAACAAATTGTTGAAATTATTGAAAGAATGACGACAGCCCGTTTCAGGCAGGCGGGACAAACTGTGCGGGCCCATCCATCAATTTATTTGTCGCCTTTGCTGCCCAATTCTGAGGAAAAAACCAGTGCCCTTAAAAAGTCAATATTGCCACTTTCGATTTTCCAGATGTCAGGGCTGGGGGTAAAATTTCTGTTAAAAAAAAGAAAAAAAATAAAAAAAAGAGAGGGGCACGGGCCCACCAGGGTAAAATTTCTCTTTCCTTCTAGTCCCCGTCAAAGTCCGGTGTTTTTTTTTTTTTACCTAAGAGTCACCTCAAAACAAAGACAGAGATTCTAATGACGTGGCAGCATGCCACGGCCGTGCGGTGGGCCCGAACCCCCTGCCAACCGCGATCATCACGACCGACATTCATGTGTGTGACTGCCACTGACGCGTAGACGTCAGTGATAGAGACAGTGACAGTGTCTGGTGGGACACCTCTCCTCCCACTGTTTTTTTTTTTTTTTCTTCCCAAACGTCTTGTTTTCAACCATTTTTTTTTTCATATTCATTTTAAATTAAATAATTAAAATTTACCAATATTAAAATTTTAAAATATAATAAATACTGAGAAGATAAATATTAACATATTATAAAGTTTTTAGATTATATTGAAGATTTAAAGATAGGATATTTATTCCAATAAAAAAAAAGGATATTTAAAGGAATTATAGAGAATCATGATGAGATAGGATATTTATTCCAATAATAATAAAAAAAAAAGGATATTTAAAGGAATTATAGAGAATCATGATGAATAAATTTGTAGTCAAAAAGAGGCCTGAATGCTTATAGCAGTTAGAAACTATTTGGGCTTGGGCCCCCTTTGACTTTGTAAACATTTTACATGAAATTTATGCTTCGACTTTCAACAACCAAATCACAGTAGTATGAGAATAAGATGTATTCAAGATTCAAAATCTGAATAGGATTATAAAAGAGGCCAACAATAGAAAAGAGCCCAGTCAACAGATAGTGTTTAACAAAGCTGTAGATAAATTGTCATCAATGTACAAATGTTATGGTAACAACTCTCATCACTAGAAAATATGTAGCAATTTTACATGTATATTAAGTATCTATCAAAATTATCATTTGATCAATCACATGCTCAATGATAATTTTAAAAGATACTTCATTTTTTTATGGATACTTAATAGACACTTAATGTATATGTAAAATTACTTGAAAACATGAGAGGGAAAACCAAAATCTTAGTGTGTATGTTTATGGTGTCATAGCCCTATTGAGGATGACAAAGAATTCAACATTTCTATCCAGGGAAGAATTCCAACCGAGTATGAAGTATAAATAAATAAAATAGAGTTTAGATAAAGATAAGGGTTAGCTTGTGAAACGGTTGTATTGATCTTAACCGATGAAACATTGTTATATTGATCTTAATTCTATTGATCTAAGAGAAATGAAGGTTTCAGATCTACCTTAAAGAGAGAGAGAGAGAGAGAGAGAGAGAGAGAGAGAGAGAGAGAGAGAGAGAGAGAGAGAGAGAGAGAGAGAGATTTTTCTTAAAGGTTGAGGTCGTTACATTCAAGAGATGTATACCTTATGCCCTAAATAATCTCGTTTCTTTCCATATATTAACGTTGATTATCTTGTGATTTGTTTCTGTTTAATTAAGTTATATTTTCGTAGTTGGGTGTGTGGATTTTATGTTAAAGAGATTTAAGGAGATTTTTGGTGGATGATGAGATGATGCTAGGGTTAGGAAGTTTTACTTGGAAGGACCGGAAACCAACCCCTTTCACAAATGCACAACAATGCAGCAATTCAAATTATAATTATGTAGCAAATAAACATATTAAACCACATAAATAATCATCACACAATCAACACAGAGATTTGTTGACAAAGTGGAAACCTTTTGAACATATCAAAGGTAAAACCACTTTGCAGCAACTAAATTCAGAAAATTTGTTGTGGGTTGATAAAAATTTTAAGTTTAAATGTCTAGTAAGGAAATGTTAATTGATTATTAAGGACAAGTGGTAAGTATTTATTTTTTACTGGTTATGTGACCACTAGTTTAGAATTTTTGGTTATTGAGTTTGAAAATTTATTGGGCTTGAGCGAGCAGTAATTTTTGTCATTTAGCAAAAACGAACTAAGAAAATTGCTACATTAGTTTGTTTTGAGGTTGTAGTTGTAGTTGTATAGGTATAAATTGTGTTACTGTTTGGAGTAATTAGTAGAAAGAATTATAAAAGGACAACACATATAATAGGAATTACAACCTGAGTGACTTAATTATGGAACTAAGAGTGACCAAATACTTAGATTTGAACTTTTTTTATTTTAATTTTTTTTTTAGGACAAGACTTAGTTTTGTCAAGAGCATAAGTTCTAATCAAGTAGTCATAAGAAACGTTTATGTGTAGGCAAGTGATTAATTTAAAGATAAATTGTGATTTGGAGTCTATTAAGGTTAGTTAGAAAATTTTGTAAACATGGATTTAGATTGAATGGTTTGACTTGTGGAGAAAAGTTTACCTAAAACCTTGAAAATTCAGTAATTAAGAAGTTTAATGATCGTATCTGGGAGATTTCCAATATTTTACAGTGGAAGATGGATATTTTGCAATATGATGAGATTGAGTACGTAAGTAGCTTTGTTGACCAAGGAAAAATTTAGGTATTGATGCTTGGATATGCTTAAAGATTTTTAAGTTGCAAGATGAATTATAAGGCCATTATTATTGATATAAAAGTATTAAAATTTCAAATTTATATGCACACTTAAGGTATAAAAGCTTAGGCGATAACTTTTGAGGACAACAAATTAATCTTGGAATAATAAATTTTTTTTTTTGGTGACCAAGTAAGGATATTTAGAGACAAAGTTTCATATTGAATATTTTAAAATATGTTTAATTATCAATGATTCATGTATAAGAATAATACAATAACAATTATATATGCTAGTAGACATTCAGAAGCACTATAAAATTTTGGATACTTAAAAGAGCATTATTGGGTTAATAACGGAGTATTAATTGGTATATTCTATAAAATTTTGAGGTTTCAGATGAGAATAAAAGTTTCTAGTAAAGGTGAATTTTTTAGGTCGTGCAAATTTCAAAGATTAAATTTTTATCAAAAGAGGGAAAATGTGAGACCCATCTTATAACTATCCAACAAGAATATTTAACAATGGGCTTAGTAGGTATATTTTCGATTCTATTTAGACTCAATTTATGAGTTTAGGACAAATGAGGTAGAAACAAATTTTAATTTTGGACTTTTAGCTCATTAAGATGTTAGATTAGATTTAAGACCTAGCAGGCTTAAATTTTTTGGAACAAATAGAAGCTTGGATCATTAATTTGTAAGAAATTACATATGTGTCCCTTAGACACATTTAATTCATTGTAACGGTTGGAATTTAAATAATTATCATAACGGTAATTATTTAATATAAAGATTAAATATGATTTATTCCACATTAAGTTATATGAAATCATAACGGTTTAAAACGGTTTTTTATATTAATTTTCTGATTTATTCTTCTTGATGGGAGGAGAATAATCAGCCATCTAATTAATAACGAGGGTCCCTAGCCTACCTATATAAAGAGCCCCGTGTATCCATCTATTGACACACTCATAGGCATAGGCCAGAAGAACTCTCTAAATTTTAGTTAGAATACTTTGTATTGCAGAAAATTCATTCGTTTCTTTGTTCTTTGTTCTTCGTTCTTCATCAAGCTTGAACAAAATATGGCTGGATAATTCCGCTGCTTATTATTTTATAGCATTTTATTTATATATTATGTTTACATGTGGTATCAGAGCCAGCCTCTATGCCAATTTGTTCAGCTTTTAGTTTTGGTAATTCTTTATTGGTTGAATTGTGCAAATTTCCGTGTATCTGTTTATTGATAATTTTACGTATTGTTTTTGGAGTTTTACATATGTGTGAAAATCTCTCAATAATTGCACATCGTAAAACATGAACACTGTAAAGCATGAAAGCATAGATATGGATATTTTTATTTACAGTTTTGCCATTGAGAAACTTGCTACACTAACATGTGGGTATTTGGGTAGGGTTTAAAACCCATGCAGTTTTTGGGTTATAAAGTGGGCTGACCCATTTATAGTAGCTCATCCAGAATTTTTTTTTTAAAAATAAAATAAAATAAAATAAAATAAATTTGGGTTATTGTGGGGTTTAGAATATCATAAATTTATTTTTGTTATGTTTTATATGTTCAGTATTAAAATTATTGTTTCTTTAATACTTGAACTTAGGAATAGAATTAATTTTTAATTATATTGTTTAAATATAATTGGTTTGATGCCTAAACCTAAGAATAAAACCATACATGCTGGAATGTTTACAGTAATATCCAAGAATGCAATGTCTAGAAAAGTTCTGGCTAAGGAAAGTCTTGGGATTTAAGTGTGTCCGTTGTGACCCCCCTCACTTTCCTGGGAACTCACCTGGTTGCACCTTGAAAAATTACTGTTTACCCCATTTAGGTATTGGTTTGTTATATTCTTGGGACTTTTGTGAGCATCTATACAGTTAATAGATGTTAATGAAGTAGTAATTATTATAATATTTTTGGGAGAGCCACAGCATCCCAATTTTAAAATAATAATTACATCAAGGTTATACACATGAACTTCATATAGAAAAAATTAACATCGATTATGTAATTAATTCATAAATTTAATTGCTAATCCCTACAGGGAAGTTTTTATTTTTATGACTTAATTAGAATAAGATAATAAATTTAATGTTAAAAATAAAATTTCTCTTAGGCCCACAGGTACGGAGAATTTTATTTATTAATATTTAAATTTATTAGTCTTATTAATAAAGGGTAAATTTTATGCGTGATGCAACCTTTGCCCACAGGTAGGTTGAAATTTACTATTTACTATTAAATTAGCATTGGTTAATTTAAAATAAAGTTTCATAGCATTAAAATTTTTTTCTTGATTATTGCAGCTATTTCTACTACTGCTATTCTAGAAAGTATTGTTCCAATGCTTAATGGGAACAATTTTTCTGAGTGGAAAGAAAATTTACTTTTCTATTTGGGGTGCTTAAAACTTGATTTGGCGCTCCGTGAGAACGAACCACCTGCCCTCACGGATACTAGTACGCCATTAGAAGTTACGAAGCATGAGAGGTGGGAGCGATCTAATCGCCTAAGTCTCATGTTTATGAAGTCTCACGTAACTAAGGGCATTAGGGGTTCTATCCCTGAATGCAAAAAGGCAACAGAGTTCATGCGGGCTGTTGAGGAACAATTTGTAAGTTCCGATAAAGCATTGGCAAGCACCCTAATGAAGAAACTCTCAAGCAAAACCTTTGACAGATCCAGAAGTGTGCGAGAGCACATTATGGAAATGAGGGATATGGCAGCTCAACTGAAGTCCCTAGAGGTTGATATTTCTGATTCCTTCTTAGTTCATTTCATCTTGAACTCACTCCCGACTGAGTACTCTCCTTTTAAGATATCCTATAACACACATAAGGATAAATGGTCAGTGAATGAACTTCTGACCATGTGTGTTCAAGAGGAGGAAAGGCTAAAGCAGGAGAAACCACAGAATGTTCACTTTGTGGCTACTCATGATAAGGGAAAGAGTAAAAGAGGAAAAAGTGCCCCGCATCTCAAGAAAGATAACAAGTTGTCAATCAAGAAAAATGACAATAAGGATACTTGTTTCTTCTGCAAGAAATGGGGGCATATGAAGAAGGATTGCCAAAAGTACAAAAGATGGCTTGAAAAGAAAGGTAATATCATATCTCTAGTATGTCATGAATCTTTTTTTGTTGAGGCTCCTTGTAATACATGGTTGATTGATTCTGGTTCTACAATCCATATTGTTAATACAATGCAGGGTTTTCTCAACACAAGGAAACCGGCAAGCAATGAGCAACGGGTCTATTCCGGAAATAAGTTGTTTTCTCATGTGGAAGTGGTCGGGACATTTAGATTAATTTTGAAAACTGGTTATATTTTAGATTTGGAAAATGTATTTTTTATTCCATGTTTATCTAGAAACTTAATTTCGGTTTCTAAACTGGATGTTATTGGTTTTAGTTTTTGGTTTATAAACTCTACCTTTAGTATTTTTAAAGGTGAAAATTTTATTGGTGGTGGAACCAAAATTGATGGTTTATTCAAAATTGATCTAGATCCCGACTTTGAAAACAATCATTTATCATTGCATTCTAGTGTTGGCATAAAGAGGAACCTTGTGAATGAAAACTCCACTTTGTTATGGCACAGGAGATTGGCACATATCTCCATAGAGATAATTAAAAGATTAGTAAATGATGGAGTCTTAAAAACTCTTGATTTTACTGATTTTGGTACTTGTGTGGATTGCATAAAGGGAAAGCAAACCAACAAGACCACTAAAGGTGCCAGAAGGAGTTCTGAGATTCTTAAAATCATACATACAGATATCGGTGGACCTTTTCCTACTCCCTGCCTAAATGGTCAAAGATATTTTATATCTTTTATTGATGACCATACACGGTATATGTATCTCTACTTTCTAAATGATAAGGCTGAAGCACTCAATGCTTTTAAGACCTATAAGGTAGAAGTAGAGAAACAAAAGGAAAAGAAAATCAAGATCGTAAGATCTGATAGAGGCGGAGAGTACTATGGAAGGTACACAGAAAAGGGACAAATGATAGGTCCATTTGCGCAATTTCTTGAAGAAGAAGGCATTGTTGCTCAATACACAATGCCTGGCACACCACAACAAAATGGTGTTGCAGAAAGGAGAAATCGCACACTTATGGACATGGTAAGGAGCATGCTCAGTAATTTTGAGTTACCTTTATTTCTATGGAGTGAAGCCTTAAAAACTGCTGTGTATGTATTAAACCGGGTACCATCCAAGGCTGTCCCTAAGACACCTTTTGAATTATGGAATGAATGGAAACCAAGTTTAAATCACTTACACATATGGGGTTGTCCTGCTGAAGTGAGGATTTATAATCCAAATATAAAGAAGTTAGACCCAAGGACAACCATCGGTCATTTTATCGGCTATGCAGTCAACTCCAAAGGATTTAAGTTTTATTGTCCTTCTAATAATACTAGAATTGTTGAATCTATGAATGCAAAATTCTTAGAGGATCTTGAACATAGTGGGAGTGCTTATCCTCAAAGGATTGAATTAGAGGAAGCACAAGAGTTGACTGATGCTCCTTTATCTAAAGGACGTTTGATTATGTTTAAGGAAATCCAAACAGATTGCCTTGAACCACAATCAATTTCAGAACAGTCAGCTCATGAGGAACAAGTTCATATTGAACCTACTCAACCCCCTCAAAATGAGGAGGAGGTAGGATTAAGAAGATCTTCTAGAATAATTAGACCAGCAATCTCTAGTGATTATATTGTATACCTCCAAGAGTCCGATTTCGATGTTGGGCCTAAGGATGATCCAAATTCATTTTCACAAGCCATGAGTGGGGAACACTCCACATTATGGTTAAATGCCATGAAGGAAGAAATGGAATCTATGGCTAAAAATCAAGTCTGGGATCTTGTTGACTTACCAAAGAAAGCTGTAGCCATAGGCTGCAAATGGGTTTACAAAACCAAAAGGGATGCTTCTGGTAATGTTGAACGATATAAAGTTAGACTTGTGGCCAAGGGTTTCACACAAAAGGAAGGTATTGATTATCATGAAACCTTCTCTCCAGTATCCAAGAAGGATTCATTTAGGATAATCATGGCATTAGTAGCTCATTTTGATCTAGAGCTACATCAAATGGATGTGAAAACAACCTTTTTGAATGGGGATCTTGAAGAAGAGGTTTACATGAAACAACCTGAAGGTTTTGATGATAACACTCAGAAAGCTTGCAAACTAAATAAATCTATTTATGGACTAAAACAAGCCTCCCGTCAATGGTATATTAAATTTCACAAAGTTATTACCTCATTTGGTTTTATTGAGAACTTTGTTGATCAATGTATACACCTTAAGGTCAGTGGGAGTAAAGTCATATTTTTAGTCCTATATGTAGATGATATTTTACTTGCAAGTAATGATTTAGGTTTACTGCATGAAACCAAACAGTTTCTTTCTCAAAATTTTGAAATGAAGGATTTGGGTGAAGCCTCTTATGTCATTGGCATAGAGATTCACAGAGACAGAAAACAGAAAATATTAAAACTGTCCCAAAAGGCCTACATTGAAAAAGTTTTGGAAAGATTCAGAATGAAGAACTGTTCGGCTTCTGTAGCACCTATCATTAAAGGAGACATTCAGTAATGATTAATGTCCCCGAAATGCATTGGAATAGGAGCAGATGAAGAACATTCCATATGCATCTGCAATTGGCAGTCTATTGTATGCACAAGTTTGCACTAGACCTGACATTGCGATGGCAGTTGGAATGTTGGGTCGATATAAAAGTAACCCAGGAATGGAACATTGGAAAGCTGAAAAGAAAGTCATGCGGTATTTGCAAGGAACAAAGGACTACGGTTTGACATTCAGACACACTGACCATTTGGAGGTGGTTGGGTATTCAGATTCAGATTTTGCTGGATGTGTAGATAGTAGAAAATCTACTTCAGGGTATATCTTTCTCTTGGCTGGAGGGGCTATATCCTGGAGAAGTAACAAGCAAACTATAGTTGCTACATCTAAATGGAAGCAGAATTTATTGCGTGCTATGAAGCCACTACATAGGCGCTATGGTTAAGAAATTTTGTTGGTGGTCTCAAAATTGTCGATTCTATAGCGAGACCAATCAAGTATCTTCGTGTGAGAGAGAACATCAAAAGAAATGAAGTGCTCGTTGAGCATATCAGTACTGAATTGATGATTGCGGATCCTATGACTAAAGGTTTACCGGTAAAGCTGTTTAAAAGTTATTTTTAATAAAGTTTGTGCACATTTGTTATATTATCCATGGGGATAAATTTAAAGTTGGACCCGAATAACTTATAGGAAGTTTATTCATAAAGTTTGATTGCCCATATAGTACTCATTTAAGAAATATTTTATATGTAATACATGGAATGGACGACTTATTACATAAAGTTTTACCGCCATGATTCATGTGTAATATTCCTTATGTGAGTGGGAGGATTTCATGAATGGCTGGAATAAATAAAGTGATAATCATATTGAAGAACCGGACATCTAGGGAATTATATGTGTCATAAGGGCCAAGTGGGAGAATGTAAAAAATTACATATGTGTCCCTTAGACACATTTAATTCATTGTAACGGTTGAAATTTAAATAATTATCATAACGGTAATTATTTAATTTGTAACGGTTGGAATTTAAATAATTATCATAACGGTAATTATTTAATATAAAGATTAAATATGATTTATTCCACATTAAGTTATGAAATCATAACGGTTTAAAACGGTTTTTTATATTAATTTTCTGATTTATTCTTCTTGATGGGAGGAGAATAATCAGCCATCTAATTAATAACGAGGGTCCCTAGCCTACCTATATAAAGAGCCCTGTGTATCCATCTATTGACACACTCATAGGCATAGGCCAGAAGAACTCTCTAAATTTTTGTTAGAATACTTTGTATTGCAGAAAATTCATTCGTTTCTTTGTTCTTTGTTCTTCGTTCTTCATCAAGCTTGAACAAAATATGGCTGGAGGTATTTATAATTCCGCTGTTTATTATTTTATAGCATTTTATTTATATATTATGTTTACATAATTATGATATTTTTTTAGGGAAAATAAGAAGGAAAAAAGGAAAATATGTGTGTGTGTGTGTGTGAAAGAACATTCTAATTTGGAGATAAGCTTCATAGCACATCAACGTTAACTAGAAGGCCACCTGTCCATACCCATTAATTATGAAAAAACATGAGAGTAAGTTTTAAAGCTTTCTTTAGCTTCACAAAAGGAAACTTTGTAAAGAAGATTTTAAGCTCTTCTTGCATGAGTAGCTTGACTTTATGTAAGAAGTTAAATTGTTTGGGACCAAGCGATCCCCAAGTGCTATAAAAGGAGAGTATGAAGAGGAAGAGCTTTTTCTTTAAGGGTCTCATGTAATAGGGAATTTTCTATATGTTGGCATCCAAGTAAGTAAATACTTGAAAACCATCACAAATGCATTCTATTAAACTGATAATGTTTTTATAAATGTCGGAAAATTTCTAAGTGCATGCATTTTTAGTACTTTCTTCTGCATTTTAGAATTCATGATTAGTGACACGGTTTACAAAACATGCTATTTTTAAAGATGTTGTTATAAAGTGATTTCCATGATGTTTTATGACCTAAATAATGACCGAATTTTACAAAAATGCTATGATATCGTTAAAAGGCACATTCAATGTTATGCACAAAGATTATGAGCTCTATGATGTATATGAGTTTATGAACTCAATGATGATATGGTTATGAAAGATGCATGTGCACTATGTTTCTCCACCACACCATTATGATGACGGTATGACCGGTATCGAGTATATTATAAGCCCACTATGATGATGTTTATGATGTATGGGTAGCATGACAAACCACACAGATGCATTTGTGGGCTATCAGTTGGGTGACCTTCACCTAGGGAAGCTCCCACTTTGGTAGCTCTCCTATGGCCACAAGATTAATTTCACGATGATCCTACGGGACAAGCCAACATGCACTGCTTAGAGTTTAAGAAATGCAAAGATGAGCTAATTTTGTAGGGCCCGTCTTGTTGGTCCACTAAGATGAGCTTGGGGTGCCTCTTGTATTGGGCTCTCTTATGATCTCGCATTGCATGTGGGTTGGGTTTCCTTAGGCTAAAAAGAGTAGCTGTCACGCCCCTATTTTGGCATATAAGGGGAAACGCGAACTTGAGTACTAAAAACATTTAAATGAAAGCGTACATATAAAATATATAGATTGTAACTTTCTATTTTGTTATTCCTGTCTATAATAGTTCTTTACAATGCCATGAACTCCAAAAAAAAAAAAAAAAATACTATACACTATAAAGGTTGGGTCGGTCCACAACGATCTATTGCTCTTAGCGAGGTCTATCAGCTTCTTTTGATCTCATCCATTGGTCGAGAATCACCCTTGAGCAGCAAGTTTGGTGAGACACAACTTGGGCAACACGTTTGGCTTCTAGAAGGGGAGATATTTGTACAAAAAAAATCAACTAAAGGGGGACTACCTGTTAAAACGAGAGAGAGAGGACTGAATCAACGCGGGCTGGGCTGAGCTTCATGTGCTGGGCTGGGTTGTTTAAATAATGTGGGTATAAGATGGGCCTATAAATGTTAGATATCAATTTTCGTCCAAAACAGGGGTAGTAGTTTTCGCAGGTGTTTTCATACTCTTAACGAAGTCCAAAAATTATGAAATTCGGGGGTAGCTAAAGGACTTCGAGACAAGCGTTCTGGCTTTTGAATTGACAAAAACGGCGTTCGTTTGACCATAATTTCATTATTCCAAAGTTTCAGGTCCGTTTGAACTTTTATTAAACTAAAACTATAAACGCTTCTTAATAAATGAATATTTATTTTTATAAATATTCATATTTATTCTTTTGCCTTATTATTAGGTCTTAAATTATATTTTAAGATATCTTAAAATACGGGGTGTTACAGTAGCCCTCAACACAAATTTATAAATCACTTCTCTCGTTAGATTTTTAACAGTGGGCAATGACATGTAGACTGATAGCCACGTCATATCCAATAAAATTTTAATATATGTACATATTGTTGTAATTAGCACCGATTAACTTTGCCACATCATTTAAAAATTGCCACATAAGAAAAAATAAAAAATAAAACCAAGAAAAAAAATGAAAAGGAAAGAAAAATAAAAAAGATAGGTGGTTGGGGGTGCCTTTGGCTAGTAGGGGTTGTCGAACCACCCCAGAAAAGGCTACTTTGGGGTGGCCCAACCACCCCTAGTGGCAAAAAGGAGAAGCCAATCCCTAATGGCCAAAGACCAAAGGCCATGTTGGGTGTGTAGTTTTGCCAACCCTAACCGGCTACATATGTTTTTTCTTTCTTTCTTTCTCTCTTTTTTTTTTTTTTTTTTTTCTTGGTTTTCAATTTTTTTTTCCTAGTGTGGCATTTTTAAAATAATATGCGAAATTTAATTGATGTTAACTCAACAACTTGTACACGTGTCAAAAAATTTATTGGATATGAGGTGGACATCAATATATATGTCATTGCTCACTGTTAAAAAAATCTAATGGAATGAGTGATTTGGTAGTAGGGCATATCTTAAAGAGTCAGTTATGTATTTAAATTGCATTTTAAATGTTAGAGTATTATTTGATAAAAGGTGAATCCATATAGGATACGTTTGTTGATGTGTTTTAGGGGGTGTTTTTAGTTTTTATTTGAAAAAGTGTTTTAGTCTAACATAAATGTGAAAACAATTTTCATAAGTGTTTTTTGGGGTCTACATTTGAGAAAATGATTTTTTATAGGGTGCATTTGCTTATTTTGAGATACTCATATAGATGTAGAGCCTTGTGAAAAAAAAAAAAAAAAAAAATACAAGATAAATTGAAAACATAAAAAAAAAAGGAGTAATTATCTTTTCTCTACATCAACTACCAAGAAATGCGCGATGCCACCACGAACTACCAACTCAACCAAAATAGAGCATTCAACTATCACAGTTACATACTTTGCCCTCTTCTGTCAGTCAGAGTGGTTAAAATAGACGGTCAACGGGTCACGTGGCCGTCACGTGCTATCTAACAAATTTCTCTTCCTATTTTACTATCGTCTTTGTTGTCAGTTCATGGGGGCATGTTGGAAGATGATGGTAGTTCATGAGGGAAAAAGGTAATTACCCCCATGTACCAAAGTTACAGTTTTTTCTTTTTTTTTTTTTGTAAACGCCAACAATTCTTTTTCACAATTCAAATCAATTTCTTTATATTTTTATCTGAAAATGTTTAAGTTTATGTAATTAAACTTTTATATTTAAATTTGTATTGATTTGTTCATATTTTTATGCTACATTTTTACGTAATTTGTATTGATTTGTATGTATCCTCTCCTAATTTATAGTTTTTGTAATTTCTTCATATTTTTATGCTATACTAATTGATTTGTTAATTCCAATATATATATATATACAATTTTATTGTTGAAAATAGTATGGCATTTGTGTAATTGTAGCTGAATATGGTTGTTTGTACATATGATTTTCTTGGTATATATTACCAACACAACAATCACCAACAACAATTCTAGTAAAATATGAAGTCAAAAATGTTGTCATAAATCGTGTCCTTCTTCTAGCAAACTTTTTCATCATTTGAGGATTGTCACTTGCAAAACCTCGTACAAAAAGCTGAGAGAAAGAGACCTACATACATGGACCTTTATTAAATATAAAAGTTTAATTACGTAAACTTAAACCTTTTTAGATAAAAATATGAAGAAATTGATTTGAATTAATTGTAAAAAAGAATTGTTGGCATTAAAAAAAAAAAAAAAAAAAAAAAAAAAAAAAAAGAAACAAAGAAAAACCATAACTTTGGTACATGAGGGTAATTACCTTTTGCTCCCGTGAATTACCATCATTTTCCAACATGCCCCCATGAACTAACAACAAAGACAAGGGTAAAATAGGAAGAGAAATTTGTTAGACGGCATATGACGATCACGTGACCCGTTGACCGTCTATTTTAACAACTCTGACTGACTGAAGGTAGCAAAGTATGTAACTGTGATAGTTGAATGCTCTATTTTGGTCGAGTTAGTAGTTCATAGGGACATCGTGCATTTCTTGGTAGTTGACGGGGGGAAAAAGTAATTACAAAAAAAAAGAAAAAGGAAAAAAGAAAAAGAGAGGCCAGTGTAGTGTCGTGGGCACCCCAACCAGCACAAGGGGTGGCTGCCAATCCTCCACTTAGGGTTGCCACACGGCCACCCTAATTATTTTTCTCTCTTCTTCTTCTTCTTCTTCTATTATTATTATTATTATTATAGTTTTGTAATCTTTCATTTTAATTTTTTTTTTTAAGAAAAATAATAAGTTAGCTCTCACCTCTTTAAAAATTAAGCACCTTTGTCAAGATATTCCTACACTAAGAGAAGAATATAGATTAATAAAAAAATGTTTTTTCTTTTGAGTTGTTTGTTAATATATTTGTTTTTTGAAAACAAAAAACAAAAAGAAAAAAAATTTAACAAACATAACTGATGAGTCTTTATTTATGGTAATTAAGAATCTTTGTCCATCAATAATTAGGAGCCATTATATTTCTAATTCCTTTTAGAATTTCCAATAATCTTAGGATTAGAAATTGAATTGTAGTCTATCAAATGCATGGTTTAGACTTACTTATCACTCATAATCAATCAACTCTACTTCCATCAAGTTTTCTTCAATAGAGTACTTTTTCTATTATATGGTAGATTCAATTAAATGTTTCTTTGTTCGATTTCAGATATTCTTGTACAACTATTGTAATTTGTAACTATTCAGGGAAAAACGTTAGCGACAGTTACATTATCACCCAAAAAAGACTAGTCAATTTAGAGCTTTCCTAAAATTTCTTATAAAGCCCAATTTCACCTAGTAACTAGATAATGTAGGACTTAGCACCCAGTAATATATTTATAAACCACTCACTCTATGTGAGTTATTCATCTCTTCTCAATATAGGACCGGAGAATTACAACTATTTATTTAAGTAATCAAACTAAGAAAAAAGACAAAGAAAGCCGTTTACTTCATTAAGAAACTGAAAAAAAAAAAAAATCAACCACATTTTCTTTTTTGGTAAGTGAAGATCCGCTGATTAGCGAACGAAGATGCAGCTTCGAATAATTTGAAAACACTGGATATAAGTTCTTAAACGGCCCTAGTTTGCTGCCTTTCTGTTGGCCAGATTGAAAGCTCTGCAGTTGTTTCGAATTTCCCCTGCTTTTCCTACAAGAACTTGGAGGTTCCCCAACTTTATCATAGCTTTTGCAAAACTCTGCCGGAATCCAATCCCATTTGATGCAAAACCAGACACAATACGAGAAGTTGAATTATCCAATGCAAGTTCCTGATCAATCTGCAATATTCCTCTTCTCAGAAGAATCTGTTTATAGTACTGGTTGTCAATAGTAAAAGGCGTCCTGCTTTGATCCAAAAATGCAGTAGCCTCATCATTCCCCGCACAGGTCTTCTTGAGCTTGGCGACCAAAGCAGGATCCATTGTAGGATCAGGACTCGAAAGCCGATCGTTGAAGAAGAAGCAATGCGCGACTCCGACCGTATGTGCTCCCAAAAGTGTAACCATTTCATTGCCGGTCATCCCTTTTGCAGAAAACATCTGCAATGCCCCAGACACAGAGATTTCTGGTCCCGGCAAGATCACCTTACTGGGACTGGACTCCAATCCATCGCGCCTTCCCGTTGCCACTGTGTAGTTGGGGCCTCCGGCTAGAGCAACCGCATCACGGACAGCCAAAGTAATAATATCTGCACAAGAAACGGTTGAAGGGCATGCATCCTCTAGGCGTTTCTTGGCCTTATCAATAACCTCGTATCCTCGTACGGTCTGGTTTGGGCCAGCCTCTTTCTCTGATGGCTTTTTATTGGTTGAATCTATTAGTATGGATGCATCACAACCCTAATATAAATAAATAAATGTTAATGCATCGAACAAAGGAAAAACAACCTTAATTAACATACTATTTTTTTTTTAGGTGTTAAATTACCACTTATTTCAAAAGTTTAAGTTATTAGAAAAAATGTAAATTTAATCATTTAATCAATATTTTAATGCTCTCCTTTACGTGTGGGCTCAAACTTTATTTTAATATGTAAGGTTTAACACGTGAAATATTTAATTGAAATGAAAGTATATGACCGAGCCAAGAAGTTCAAACTCAAGATAATTAGATTTGATATCATGTTAAACTTTGACAGTAGTGAAGTATGTTAATGCAGCCCTAAATATATATATATATAGCTTACACTGACAAAACAATCGTGAAAATGCATGCGGAGCAGGGCTGCGGTTATGGATCGATCCCCAGTGAATTCATTTTGCACCACTTGTCGTACAATTGATTCTGCTTGTGGACAGGTGGGTTTGTAGAAACCAACCTGCAGGTCGGCCATGACAAAAGGAAGAGCAAAGAAGAAGAGCAGGAAAAACATTTTCATGTGCATTTTTCTTAGGATATATATAACGATTATATGTAGCACGCATTCTTGTTATTGGGTTTTGGGAGCGGTTTTGAGAGCGTCTATATATATAGAGGGATGGGAGAGATTGGAATAATTAAATAATGCAGAACAGCAGGCTAGGCGTGACGTCCAAGGTGAAAGATAACTATCATACAACTATATACGTAAAAAATAAACCTATTACGTTCACATATATTCATTAGTACCAAAACAAATTATGGTATAAGAGGGATTATTTATTCTTAAGTACATATATATATATATATAAGAGGTGCATGGCAGGGCAGGACGGCTTCAAAGCAGGTACCAAGAAGACAAAGAATGATTGTGTTGGGGCAGCTGCATGCATGCCATGCATTTCATGTGCCATGCACCACTAATATAATTTAACGGATAGGGTTAGATTTGATTGCATTAAGTTACAAATAATAATTTGACAATGTGTGGTTGTATCTTTGTGAATTGATTGAGTATATGACGACAAGTTTAGCTAATGAAGTGAAACACATACATATGTCGCTAGGCGAGCTAGTGTTGAAAGCTTCATGCTAGAGTGGACATCCTATATATATATATATATATCCTCTGGATTTATTATTATTATTATTATTATTATTTTTATATTTTCTGTTTTTCTTTTAGGAATGAATAAATTTTTAAACTTTTGCTTACCATTGCTATACAAATAAAAGGAATACTGTACAAAAAGAAATTACAAAATGACATGCCTGTGTGCACCAAATTTCAAATGCAGGGCAAGTTCGATACATTTTGAGGGTTAAGACGATAAGCTACTACAAAAAATGGTCACTAATTAGTGGTTTTTATTTTCTTAGCTTCTTAGAAAAATGATGCTAACATCTCCATTTGGCACTGGTTTTGTTAAATGCTGTAAATTATCGTCTTTTCTATGCAAATGACGCCAATCTATAAATATTTTAATATTTTATGTTGTTTCTTAAAATCATCGTAAGATTAGTGTTTGTTTTTATGTAAAGGACGTAAATTTAGAAATGATTTTCGTTGTTTCTTTCAATATGTCGGAAAGTTTGACAAACTTGTTCTTTCCATATAAACGTCGACGTCCAATATCCTCGCTTTTTATGGAAAGGACATGTATTATTATTATTATTATTATTTATCATATTTTAGCATCATTTAATGCAAATGACGCTAACAATATGTTATAAATAAGAAGATTACAAACAGCTAGCTACTCAATGCTCATTACATAAGCCAGTTTTATAATAATTTATTTACTAAGCGTTGGACATACAAAATTACTTTCTTCCACCGGTGGAACGCCTCGATGTTTTGCAGTGTAGCAGGTTGTCAGGATATAAAGTAAAAAAATTTGCTGGAATGAAGATGCTCAACGAATGACTTGCATTATCAGGTTTATTTAGACAGAAGTTAATTGTAAATGTTATTAGAAAGTTTGTTTGGAAGCTCTGATTCTATATTAATGATACATAATGCATGTTATTGAAGGCTATATCTTACTTTGTCTCAGATTATTTATTTCCTCTTTCCGTTATGGTATGCTATGATAATTAGAATTGTGTAATGAATTCAGCTAATTAATTACTAGTTCAATATTAGTTTGAAGGCACTACGAGTAATACGCCAAGTAAATTTAATTATTTTGATTTTCGGGCGTTATAACTTAGTATTGGGCTAATTTGGCTCGGTGGTTTGAAATGTCATTAAAACACTAAATTGACATTTTGTGTCCACTATCCATCAATTGACATTATTTGAATGCAATTAAAGTCAATTCATTGGATTCTTTTTTTTTTTTTTTTTTTTTTCTCGAGAATACAGTTCAATTCAATTGTATTTTGTATTTTTTTTTTTTCCTTTACTTGTACTGTCCAAAGTTTATAAATAGATGTATTTTTTCATATTAGAATTCAGTTTATAAATACTTGTATTTTCCCGATGTTTACAATTCAATTTGTATTTTTATTTTACAATTTATAAGTGTATTTAGTTTAAAAAATGGATTAACCCCATCTAAAAAACCGCATAAAAAGCTTTGAAAAAAAAAAAAAAGCCCTTTTGGATTAAGCCCATAGTTTAAAAAACAAAAATCAAAAAGCCGAGAAGAAGCCCAAAAAAGAATTCAAAATACATAGCGAATGTCACAGGCAGTTAGTACAAAAAATCCGTCTTCTCGAGTTTGGTTATGAGCAGATTCAGCCCGCCCTAAATAGACGGGCAGTTACTAAAATGCACTAGCTGCAAAGTGCAAATTCATATGCAGAATAAGGGAGATGCACATATTGTGCATTTTACACCCCTTATGCACGTTGGACATTGATGAATATGAAAATTGGAAAGTAAACAAGTAAGAATTAATTCCAAGAATTTATGTACTTTGAAAAACTTATGATATCAGGGGCCTTAATTAATTATTTGGTTGTGAAATTGTTTTTGTTTTTGGTACAAATTTCTATGTAAGTTTAGAATTCAGTCATGTAAAACAAATTAAAGTTTTACCTTCTTCTTTTTCTCCCTAAAATTTAGGCTCGGTACAAATTTTAAAAAGCACTCAAAGTATCCCTAACCACGTTCATTTCTGAAATTTAAGATCCAAATTTGAGTTTGAGTTCACTTCTAAACAAGGACTCATGAAAAGTCCCGTCATTATGAACATAAATTGTACACATCATAAGAAATTGAATGATTACATGTCTAGCTAGAATCGATATATTATTATTTTCATGTCTAGAGATTTTTTAAGGCCTCAATATTGTAAAATTATTATTATTTTTTACCATAGAGGTCCTTAATTAAAGATTATTTATTATTATTTTTTTACAGTATTAGAGTTTAAAATAAAAATGGAAAGAACCTCTAATGTACAATTATTAATTGATGGAGATTATTGTTTTAAATTTTTACCATATTGGAGCCTTAAAATATTTTTTTTTGAAAAAACTTTTATTATACAATTATTAATTGGGGCCTTACGCAACTGCCTAAGTTGCCTAAGGGTTGAGTCGTCATTGGTAAAATGAATGAAGAGTCAGGCTATATGAAACTACAGTTGATGAAAATAACTGATCACCCAAACCAGTAGACCAGAATTGATCGAAACCGACCAAAGTTGGGCGATAATGTAACGCCCTAAAAATTAATTAAATAAAATAATTAAATTTGAGTGTTACTCATATTGTCTTCATACTAATTAACCCATAATTTGCTGAATTTATTACCCTTAACACTAACTGTCTACGTAAAATATAGCAAATAAGGGAAAAGAACGATCTCATACAACTAAATATATATGTATATGATGATCAACGGTATATGTTCAATTCCAAAAATAAAGTTATCATTTGCAATTATAATCGTTCGATGAAAATATTATGCTCATAAAATAAATGAATTAAGAGAAGTTGAAATTTAGGCTCCATTTGTTTCGATGAAAATCCTTTTTCCTGGAAAAGGTTTATTCTATTTTCATGTACTTGGTAAGACCGAAAATATATCTTGATCAAACAGAAAACATTTTCGATTAATCAGAAAAACCTCTTTAGGCTTCGTAAAATCGTTTCCCGTTTTTATTTCCGTAAAACATTTTTTGAGTTTAACTTTCTCTCACATTCTCCACCGCAGCCAGAACTCGCTAGCTAGAATCAGTCACCGGAGGTCTCCGGAATCTGCCACTGGAAGTTTGCTGAATGTGGCTAATTTTTAGTATGAGCCGAATGCCAAAAAAATGAATTCATTGAAAATTTGAAAATATTTTACTTCGAAATAAATTAAATGGAGCCTTAGGTTGATTTTGTTGTTGAATTTGAATGGGTGAATGACCGAATGGGGAGAAGTCTGATTAGATATTTAATTTGTTGTTTGACAAGCCTAGTTCGCTGGATAGCATGATGGCATCATAGTGTTTGATAAATTCCTTACGCTAATTACAAATGCAATGGTTAATTAATTAGATTAGTTGTATATAAAGAAGATGGAAAGGCCATGCTTTTAATTAGCGTGTACTCTAGCTGTTGTTCATCGACTACGCCTTTCGGCCTCATCTTAGGCCCGAGTCAGGTTTCTGTTTTTAGAGTGGTATTCAGTTTTCACAATTTAGAACTTTTCATATATATAATGCCAACATGCGAAGTCCAACTGATCAAGTGAAGAATCGTATAGTTTCAAGGGTTTAGTCATCAGTATTAGCTACCCATTGGAAGAACTCATAAATCCTGATCTTGTAGCTGTCCAGAATTTCCACCAAGCAGTTAGTTTCCTCTGCTCCCAGTCTCTTTCATCCACCAAAAGTCAAGTTTTTTAAACCCTAGCTAATTAAATAGCAACGCCCAAGATCACAACTTTTGCTATCCTAAAGCCAAACAAGCACAGCGTAGACGGATTTCTTTAATTTGCTTACATCAGATCGTGTAATAGAGCAAAGATCGATCCTAAGAGAAGATTTTTGCTGAAATTTTCTTTCTAGTGCATTGTGGTGACTATGATGGAACCCCACAGCTAATAACAGAAATACATTGATAATATTAACTCATTTCGGATACAAGAGACCACAAATGAATTCAATTAGGGCTAGAAACAAATCACAAACAAGCTTTTACTTAATAATTCTTTTCTAATCGTTACTCACAATGAACCCTTATTTATGCTACTCTTATCTATGAAAAGAATACATAATAGTATATATACTAATTCATAGAACTACTGCCAAACTTAGACTACCTACTACTAGCTACTACAACTCATGTTAGAGCATTATTCTTTGGCTTCCCATCTTGGCTAGCTAGGATTCTAGCTACTGCACCATGATGCGGAGCTCGATCTATCATACTAAAGTGTTTATTTTGTTTTTTCACTAATTTTTTTTTTTTATTATTATAAGTAAGTCATGTCACAATATAATTAGTGCTGACGTGGTATATAATAGATTAATTTCGTCAAACTTTTTAACGGCTTGGACCTATTTGTTTTTTGTGTCTACCCTGAAAGTATTTTGTCACTTTTTAAACCTCATCAAACTATTTGTCACAACCCCAAACCACACAGACTAAAAGAGTTCCTTAACTTTTAACCAACCACCTTCATCAAACCAGGAAAGTCTGGAGTCCCTATCTTGTTTTATTTAGGTTTTGTTTTTTTAATAGATGAGTGAAAATGACATTACAACAGCAAACCAAAATTACATATAACCAAAAAACAACATGATCCATTCCACAGCAGTACTAGAAGGATTGAAGGAACCTCAAGATGGAAGTAGTAAGAGGAAAAACTGCCAGCGGCCCACTGTGGAATTTGTGTGCATAAGTCACCTGAAAGATTCTAACTTCAAAAGAAATGCATAAAGAGCTACGAAATCTAAGAGATAACTGTACAATCAGATTATGAGTCTCACCATAGATTGTGAAACAAATTTCAACATAGGCAATATATTATGAGGCCCAAATCTGGATCTGAAATTTTCTTTGGAGCAAAAGAGTTTCCCAACGAGCCAGAGAAGCAGGAATAGAAAACTGTCAAATCTACCAGAAAGAACCAAAATGGGTGTTGGCGCTTGCCACAAATTACTCTCGTTGATACAAAAAAAAGTTTACAGTTTCAATCATTTGGTTTTAACGCATATCAAATTCTTGAATTGATCTTGATCATCCCAGTCGCATTTTGCGTGAACAATTGTGAAAGTGCCTTTTAGGGTTTGTATTTTGAAAGCACATTCTTCATGCTTATACTTTGGTATAAAGGGGATAATGCTAATCATTTAATTAGTTAATCGTTTTGATAACTACCGTTGGAAAGCAATTATAAGTTACAGAATCTTACCATAAATTCGAGGTTTCTGTGAAAGAAGACAAATTGGCAACCTCCAACCATCTACTTTTGCCTCATATGATATCTAATAATATTTCACGAATTTCATGCCTCTCCGTTTTCTTTTCGGTTCCCCTTTGACCACAAAAGCGTGTCAAGCATGTTTCAACTTTCCACAGTCGATGGAAGCATCGATCTTGTTCGAAAAAGTCTGTGATTTATCAAATAAAAAAAATTAAAATTATGTTTGGTACGAAAGGATGACTATTTTATTAAGAAAATAAATAATTTTTGTTGAAAATTAAAAAAAAAAAAAAAAAAATGTAAAATGAAATAGCCTTCGAATAGCCATTCTTATTGTATATAAGAGAATGAAATAGTCATTTTGCATACCAAAAATAACTTAAGAATTTGTTTGGAATTGAGTTAAAGAACTTAAAAAGTATTTTAAATACATAAAAAGCTGTGCAAAGCAAAAAATGGATTCGTTTAGTTAAAAACTCAAAAAAAAAAAAAAAAAAACCTCTTTGACTTTTTTGCTCTAAAAATACCAAAAAAAACATTTTTTGAAAAATTTGGAAAATGATATATTTTTTTTCTTAAAAGCTTTTTCTGGATATAAAATCTCAATTTCCCAACATAATCCCTAAGAGCATGTTTGAAATTGTGTTGAAAAATAAAGCTTTTATATATAGAAAAAGCCTAAAAATCCAAGTTTTTTCCAAAATGCAGTTTTTTACTTTTTTAGAACAAAAAAATAAAATAAATAATAAGTATTTTTTAAGATTTTAACGAAATGAACCCATTTTTATTTGGCACTTCTTTTTATATACTAAGCCTCTTAATTAACAAAATTTCAAATAGGCTATAAGAGTGTTCTAAGAATTGAAAATATTAATCGAGTCAAGCCTTTGTTTAAAGATTTTTTCTTTTTCTTTTTTTTTCTAAGCTTAGTTTTAAGAATGTTAATAAAATGTAGTTTTTTTTTTTTTTTTTTTTTTAAAAAAAATTTCCCTTTATCTGGCAAGGGGTTTACTCTCTTCTCATTGGTTCTCTTAATTTGTGTTAGCCTTTGCAGTTACAAATTAAGTCATCTCTCTCTATCGGAGAAGGCTTTGACGACGGAGTTCCGAACTTCCGATCCTCATCACGAGGATAATGTTTAAATGCGTAATGGAGAAGTTGTGGCGGGGAAGATAACGGTCTTCTTATCTTCTTTCTATTGCCTCTGCAGAGGACAGTTTGATAACGGCCATATCAGATGTCTTAAAGCAGCCATCTCTTCCCATGCCATTGACATGCTCCTTAAGACCTTAACCCACTATATATACGTCCAGCTTAATTCCCTGTCATCTTCACCAACAATCTGTCCCAAAGAGAGACACACACAGAGATCGTCGTAGGTTTGATAATGTCCAACCACGTTGAAGATGAGACAAGGCTCTATCAGTGTGCAAAGAAGTACGAAAAAATTGTAAAACAGGTACTTCATAGTTCCATACATGTCTATTGTACGATAAACACTTGGGAAAAACCAGAATTTCATTTAAGGTTTGTGTGTTTTCTGTTTTTTCCAGTTCGATGAGCTGATAGAGATGATGAACACTAAGACCAGACTGCCAAAGCGACGAAGGGTAATGCTATTTAGTAGACTGTCATACAACTGTCACATAGCTTGATAATAGAAACAGTGAAAATCATTTATTAAATCAGCACTTCTAAAAAATAAAAAATCAATGCTGAATTTTACTGTCGCATCATCACAGTTATATGATAGTTTATTAAATAACATTACTCTTTTTTAATTACTACTTTATTTTATGAGAAACTTCACTTAATCCCCCTAAAATTTCATCGCTTTTGCACTCGCCCCTAAAGTTTAAAAACTCTCAATTTAGTATATTCAACTTTAAAATATTGGCAATGTCACCCATCCGCTAGGATTTAACGGAAGTCAAAATGCTTAAAATACCCTTGTTTAAAAATTAAAAAGAAAAAAGTTATGTCGGACTAAGCCACAGCCAAGCTGTGAGTTCCATGTTTTTTCTTTTCTTTTTTAAGAATTTTTAATTATTAAAATTAAATAATTTTTAAATATAAGAGTATAATAGACATTTCACCTATATTTTGTCCAATTTAACCCCAAAACTTAACAGTATGGGTGACATTGAAATTTTTAAAAGTTTGATACACTAAATTGAAAAATTTTCAACTTTAAGGGAGTGCTTGCAAAAGCAATGAAAAATCAACGGGGTTAAATGAAATTTTTACTTTATTTTATGATCAATAATTTTTATTTTTATTTTTCTTTTGGTAGGGTTCAAGAGGAAGCAATTCTACTGCAGCCCCTGGCTCCTCGAGCCAACCTGAAAACAACGAAGTTTTAGTGCAGACGATAACAAGATTTCTCCATGAACTAAAAACTAACCCTACTGATCCTGATTGCTCAACAATTACCCGAGATTGAAGGCAGTTCTTAAGGAATAATTGTTATTTTACAACCTAAGAATCCGATACTGTAGAGACATGATCTGCTCCCACCACCTAACTAACTAGTGTAGCCATTTGCCTTAAAAAGGCAGGGACAATTATGTGAATGAAGGACCAGGGTTCACCATGATTAACATCATAATCGTTGTCTTCTGAAACCGCATGAGTAACTTCAAAGCAATGAGAGAGAGAGAGAGAGAGAGAGAGAGAGAGAGAGAGAGAAGAGGAGGATTTATGCATGCAATAATTTCAAAAAGCCAAATGCTACACACTCTCACTTCCACACTCACATGGCTTTTAAAATCCCAAATTTAATGGTGATCATTAGCACTTCTCTGTAGAGGAGTTTCAGCTTAACGGGCGACATTTGTTTGGAACAAGAGAGATTACAGCAAGAAGACAATTATATAAAATTTAATCTTTTGCAACCAAATAAATCTCCGCCTAAATTTCAAGAAACCCTATTGACAAGAGATTTCCTCTCCTAAAAGACTAAAGAGAAAGTTACATTGGTAAGACAGGTATTCTTAGACCAACCAGACCTCCCCCTCAGCAATTAAGAAGTTGAAAAGATGAGAAGAACAGAGTCGCCATTCTTTAAGCACCTCCTAGTGGAAAAACTCACTGTCCTAAGCATTCTACACGATGGCTCAAAAGGAACCATGTATCTCATAAAATATATAGATATATTTCCCACGGTTGATTAACTGAGAAGAAAGCTGCAAAGTCACTTGGAAAATTTTCCTCAGGAAACACTGCTTCCCTCAGAGACATGCTAATGAGACATGAAGGCAAAGCTTGATATGAAGAGTTGTCTTCCCAATATCAAATTATTGGTGATCAAGAAATCTTATGCAAGTTGCACTTTAACTTTACATCCTCAAGCTCCTGTCTCAAGGTTTCCACCCTTTCGAGCAAGGCCGTATTTTCCTGATAAAGTTCAAACTTGTGAGAAAAAGAAAATATACTCGAGTGGAATCATTTTTTAAGTTATTCTTCCTATAGTGGAACTCCATTGTCTTCCATGATTAATGAAGTAAAAACATGTAAAAAAGAATGTTTGATGTAAATTTTTTCTACTGGCCTTTTGGAAGAAATATCTTCAATTGCTTTTGACACAGTTTTTAGGGGTATATAATAAAAGTTCAATTTATCTCAAGCACTGTATTTGATACTAATTTGTAAGCAATTTTTAGCTTAGTTGTTATTAACTGTTGAATTTGGTGTTTCCCGTGATGCAGAAAGGGAAGGCATCCTAAAACATGTCAAATAAAACATTGAGGGAAAGAGGAAAAGAGAAAAGGATAAGGAAAATGCATGAGAAATCATGATGATATGGAAGTAAAGAGTCACCTTTTGTAGCATTGCCCATTTCTCGTTAATGTTAACAGCATCTTCCGCCTTGTTTTCGAAAGACTCCTTAATCTGTCAATGGGTTACATACTTATTCAACTCAAAGAAAGAGAGGCTCAAATTAGACCTCTAATTACTTCTTAAAAGGGAGGGACATGTACAGAATAGGAAAAGAGAGAAGTTTAATAATTCTAAACATGTATGGGGGTTCCTTAAAACAAAAACTGCCAAGTACATGGCTAAAGCAAATATCTGTCAACTATTTCAACTGCTATATATTGATTCATCTAAATGATATATATATATATATATATATATATATATTTTTGGATGAATAACCTTCATTTACTAAACAACAAACACAATACAAGACTCAAGCAAACCGGATCACATCTGCTGCAGAATTCACAGCAAACAAGACCATATTTGCAGAGTTACAACTCTAAACCACAAACTGCAACTAATGCTCTTTCTACTACATCTGACTACTGAAAGACATTAATATACAGCATCTGCAGAATCAGAATCAACTATATACTAACATCTATTACAAACAAGACAAGAACACCTGGAGTCTCTATATCCAGTTCTCCACTGAAACAAAGTCCTACTTCAAGTAAAATTTTGCAGGACGTTAGTATGCAGCATCTACAATCTACCATATACCACCATCTATACAAGCCAACCAAACACAAACTCTGTCTCTGCTCTTATCTATAAAGAACCTTATCTTGAATCCCTCGCTGCAAAGCTCCATATGTTCCAATGTTGTCTTAAATCTCCCAATACCCATCATCCTGATTCTGATTTCCCAATGTTCCTCTGTTCTTGCTGCATTCCTGTGTTTTAAATCATTTCGTTGCCACCATACATGATAAACAACCGCACCCAAAGCCTGTTTACACAAGGAAGATTTCAGACTTTTTTCCCTTAAGCTTCTTAACTCTCCATTCAATCACATCTTCCTATTCAATTTTTGGATTCTCTATTAAGCATTTCTGAAGGGCTACCCTCCAAATTCTACGACTGAAGCCACACTGAAAGTACAAATGCTCCCTGCTCTCTATACATCCTCGACAGAAAGGACAAAGAACATCTCCTTGAAATCCCCAACTCAATAAATGATCTCCCATTGTTAAACTGTTTCTGAGAGCTAGCCACGAAATAAATCCATGCCAAGGAATTAATATGAAGTTCCAAACAATTTTCCACCACGACACTTCATTAGATTTCGTTATAATAGCTTCCCACATTTCATCACACAAATACATACCATTCTTAGAAACAACCCATCTCAGTATATCAACATCTCCAAAGGGAACCAAAGCCAATTTGCTTTGAATTCCCACCACTTTTCAGACCAAGCCGGGGACCAACTCCAATCTTTATTTTTTAACATACTCTCCAACTTGGCATTACTCTTACACACTGCTTCATACACCTTTCTAAATCCATATCTTTCATATAACACTCCATTCGGGGTGCCACCTATCCCACCATAAGTAAATATCTTTCCCATTCCCCAGTTTAAATTGTATGAAGTTTTTAGCTGATTCTCTCATCTTCATGATCTTCCTCCAACTCCAAGAGCAACCTTGCGGCACTTTAATTTGCCACAAACTCTTTCCTTTTAGAAGATTCATCTAAATGATAGTTCAAAAGCATTCAGTCCACCACCTCTATGTGCATTATACACATACAAATTCTCTTGTTTCTTAACAAGCCATTTCTGGGGAACCATGTTGGAAATGATCCGAGGGGATGAATGGAGATGATATCCATACAAAGAGACCAGAGCCCAACTTTGTGGTATTACAACCAACACAATTCACCAGAAAAAAGTAACTAGATCATCTGGTGCAGGGGCATTGCCTACGAGTCTCTAGTAGATCCCTTCCAAAGTTTGGCCCAGTCCCACTTCACAATTCATGAAGCCAAAGATCAAAGGAGAAAGATTTTTGGTTTGACAAAAAAATATGGTGTAGTTTCCCAAAAAATGGTTTTCTGAATGAAGAATTACAGGTCAATTTCATACTCCACATTTGCTCAGTCATCCAGAGGACTCTAACCATGCAATGTCACCAACTCACTGTTACAGTTTATAAGCTGAAATTTGCAACAGCAAAACTATCATCAGCCCCACAGTACAGCTTTTTCTCTAGACTTGGTTTAGGAACCTTTAGTATAAGAACACTACAAGGCTAAGCAAGGGAAAATGAGTTTCCACAAAAAATGAAGGCAGAACGTATCAATTATTACTGCAATTCATAAATATGAAAATAAATAAACTAAAAACTTTGCAAGGTTATCTGTCATGGAAATGATTCATAGTAGATGATACAAGTACATGACAGCAGCATTATCATTATCGATTTTACATGTACTTCAAAAAATCCCATGGCTTGATATGGCTAAATCACATAGATATAAATAGATATCTATAAGTCTGCATCCAACAAGCCCAAAGCACAACAACTGAACGAAAAGCCCCATGGATTTAGCTAAAAACAAAAAACCCACATAAGAATGAATTTCAATATTATTCAGTTAACAAAGAAGAAAAAGAAGAAGAAGCTAAAGAGTACACCTCTTGAAGCTCCTTCACACACTTGTTAGCGCTCTCTGCTTGTTCGTCATATTTAAGCCTCCATTCAGCAGATTCATCCATTGCTTCCTTGCTAGCAAGATCGAACTGTCTCCTACAAGATTTGAATACCAGACAGACAGAAACCTCGTTTAAATGACAATTTGAAATATCATAAAAGAAAAAGAGATTACGAACTGAAATTGAAGGAAGAGAGAGAAGGGAGCCAAACCTTAAGAGTTCATTGTCATCGGAAGAAATAGAATAATCGATGCTCCAAAGCCTAAAGTAAACTGCAATTCCCAAAAACATTGCCAAAGCCAACCCCACCAACGTTCTCCTCCTCCCTCCTCCACCCATACCCTCTCTCTCTCTCTCGTAAGGCTCTGTGCCTGGACGGGCAAACCAACAACTCGGACAGCTACTTGGGCTCGAGGCTGTCGGACACGCAAAAGGCCACTCTTTTCGTCGGTTTGAGTTTGGATATGATGCAGTTACCAAAAGGCCTCTCATTTCTTCTTTTTTTCTTTTTCTTTTTTTTTTTTTTTCCCTTTTTTTTTCAGCTTTTTTTTTTTATTCAAATGTGGCAAAATGACTAATGGCTATATGGGATCGAAGAACCATAAAGGAGTGAACACCATAACAGCAAAGCCCAAACAGAAAAGACAATACAGAAAAAAGCGCAAACAGTTAGGAGTGAGCATATCCCCACAGAACCCGCACCGCCCCGCAAAGCCTAAAACCCGCACCCATGGTTCGGGCCACGGGGCCTTATTTGAGCCCCCCACACGGTGCGGGGCAGGTTCCGAGGGGGGACCTTGAAATTTCTTGGGTCCCCGCCCCGCAGATAAAAAAAAAAAAAAAAGAGAGGCAGAAAAATGTAAAAAACGTTAAGCAGGCTAAAGCAGCCACTAGTCCACTGCAGCCCTTTCAACTTTTCTTACTTTCCTTCTAAGTTCTAATCTAACCCTAACTTTTAACTTCTCTAACTCCCTAAGCGCCGCAGCCCGCATCAAAGAGACATGGTGCTCCTGATGTCTTTGCTTCAATTGTCTCTTTCACAAGATTCGACAATGGTGTTGTCGGCCTCAATAGTGTCTTAGGGGGTGCCTTCTTTGTTTCTAGTATTGTTGTCGGAGTTATAAGTATCTTAGTTAGCCCACACCAGATTTCAGTCGGTAAGCCTAGCTTTATTAGAGATGTCTTGTTCTTCCTTTTCTCTCTTTTTTTCTCTTGTCCTTATAATAGCGAATGGAAAAATCAACTTGTGGGGTGCCATTTGTTTTACTTCTATCTACTTGATTTATGTTTGTGTTGTTTGGGCCACTCATTTCTTCTGTGGAAATGAAGAGACTATGCATAGCCACAAAAATATCAGCGAGATTTCCATACCATTACTAACCTATGTTGATGATGAAAAACCAGTCTTGGTGGAGAAAACCGACCTTGAAGATCAACAAGCAAAAATTCCAAGCTTTTTGAATCATTTGGGCAGAATCTTACATGTATTGGAGCTGCCTCTTTACTTGCCAAGAAGATTGATAAGTGGCAACTAGCGAGAGTTTTCAAACAGGCATAACCCGCGGGGATCCTCGCCCCATCCCCACCCGCACCGTGCGGGTGCATGGGGTTTTTCGCGGGGTGCGGGTTCCCTCAAAGGGAACCCGCACCTCTGCAGGGCTGGGTCAAAAAATCCTCATCCCTGCCCCCCCCTCCCGCGCCCCATGCTCAGCCCTACAAACAGTAGGCAATGGTTTTATCTATGATTTCAAAAGAACCATAAATAACTCGAGCCTTTCTAAAGGCCACAAAAGGCAAAAGGACTCAGAATAGAGCCTCAACAGGTAAAGGCAACAACTAGAGTGAAATAGTTGTTGCAAGAGATATACTACTAAAAACCAAAATGGATCTTTTGAGGAATAACGTACACTGGCTACAAAAGTCTCCAACATTGGATCAAACCACATAAAACTAATGAGACAGTAACTCAAAAAAAAAAAAAAAAAAAAAAAAAAGAACTTCACGTATAACCCCTGAATCCCTGATCTTTCATCACTTTCAAAAAAATGTACCCTATCTTTAAAAAGTATCAATTTACGGTATTCATCTTTTAATTTTTTTCAATTTCAACTCTCCATTAGAATTTTCCGTTAAATCCTATCAAAATTCTCAAAATACCCCTCCTTTTTTATGGAAAAAAAAAAATAAAAAAATAGAGAGGTCAAAATTGCTATGATTTTAGGTGCTGGTTAGAATTTAACAGAATTTGCAAAAATATCCATACTTGAATCTTTGAAAAAATTTATAATTTTTTTTAAATAAATAAATACATAGGTATTTTGGAAATTTTGATAGGATTTAACAAAAAAATCTAACTGATGGTTTAAATTAAAAAAAAATTGAAAGATGGATACCCTAAATTGAAACTTTTAAAAGGTTGAGTTCATTTTTTTTCAAAAATAATAAAAAATCAGAGGCCATAAGTGAAGTTTTCCCTAAAAAAATTATAAGATACAGAGAAACAAACAATAAAACAACCAAAAAATCCCAAAACACAACATCGTCTGCGGTGGGTGAGACTGAGGATCTATAGGCTGGTGGAGGTCCGGCGTGTGTGATCCACGTATGGGTGGGTGTCGGGTATATCAGTGTCGGAAATGGTGTTTCTGACTCTCGACTGAAATTGTCGGTAAAGTCGGGTAATTACCCAACTTTATTCCGATAAGAAACATTTTCAAAATTTTTGGTTAATTATGAATAATCGGATAAATCAGTAATTATCGGTCGGATAAATCGAAAATTCAACCATTAATTCAACAAGATTATAACAAGATTATAGCTTAAAATTCCAAGTTTCCAACAAACCTAATAACCCAAAACTCTCATACTCATACTCAAACAATAATCAAACCCACAACTGAGATACCCAGTCCCCACCAAAAATTCAAAACCCTTGACCACAAATCAAGAACCCCATTTACCCCTATTTTGCTGAACAAGCAATGGTGCAAAACCCCATTTAGAGAGAATGAAAATGATCGACTATAAATCATTAGCAGATATGAGCCATAAATCACAATAAATATAAATCAAAGAAAAAAAAATAAACCCAGGTACCAATTCAACAAGATTGGCTCATGGTCCTCGTGAATCACGATCTTCTTAGTTCTGACTTCTTGCTGCACAGACCAGACGTGACATCGTGGACGGTGGACCTTGTGGTACATGTGGACAGTGCAATGGAGGCTTGCAGAAGCAAAGGGCAGCAGATGTTTTGTGAGGTGTGAGTGGGGGGGGGGGACTGGGGATGGAGTGTTTAGGGTTAGCAAATGATGCATTTTGGAGGGAAAAATGACTATGTAGAGTACCAAAACAACGCCCTTTTGAAATACTGGTTGAGTTGAGTCGGGTCAATAACCGACGAAAATAAATTTCCACCGATTACCGACTGACTATAATTTCGAAAATTAAATTTATTCCGATTTTCGAATTTTTAAATATTCGATAAGTGGTAAGCAGTTTGGTGGCGGTCGATAGGTTTTTGATAGTTGGTAATCGGATAATTTTCGCACCCCCTAGATCCACGCAGGGGGGCATGGACACCAGATGGTTGAGCGAAGGGCATTGGCGGGAAGCTGAAGTGCTGGAGAAGACGATGAGAGGGCACATAGGAGGCTAGGAGTGAATGAGGAAAGTATATCTAGCTTTGAAACTAGATATGAGAACCAAACCCATCTCGATTGGCGAACGGTGAGGGGGAGAAGGCGACTGGCGGTGACGAAAAACCAGCTGGGCCTATAGTAGAAGGGGAAAAGACCCGAAATAATCAGGAAAACAAGAGGGGAAACGAGAGGGAAAGAGGGAGGGAAGAGATCCCTCCTCCCCCAGCAATATCGCACATGCAAGGTAGAGGCTAGACCTTACAATAGAGGTAGAAAATCAACACTGAGGTTGAGAGCTTCTCTCTCTAAAAGAAAGAGAGAGAAGCGGTTATTACTAAAATGCCACTCTTATATCTAGTTCGGCTGGTACAAAAACTCACCTTATCTTTTAAGAATTTCAGTTTTTTTTTTTTTTTTTTTTTTTTTGCAATAAATTTAGAGTAGACCTACAATTGGTATATGACTATTTTTACCTTTTTTTAAGTAAAACTTTTTTAGTGATGCTAGAAATCACTTTTTTATTTTATAATACTGACTTGTTAATCTCAACCAATCTTTGGATAAGTATTTGTTAAAAAATAATAATCCAATAGTTAGTTGGGATTGCCACATCAGCATTGTGGAATAATTGTAGAATAAAAATGTAATTTATAGCATTACTCAAAAAAATTACAACTATGTTCCAACTAAAGATTCAACATTTATTCCTTATCTCCCCATTTTTTCCAACAAACCCACCTATTTATTAAAAAAAGTCTAGCTGGCAAATTAGCCATATATGTCGGAAGGCAAATTCCACTACACATGGTTTAGCGAAGATTGTCATTAAACATATTTGTGATATTGTTTTGTTAAAACGATATGCTTTATTGATTAATAAATGAAATTCAAATATTTATTAAAAAAAAGTCTAGATCGACATAGCCAACTAGCTACCCAACTCTCATACCTTGCTCTCCAACTCCGTTTTATACTTGCTTTCTTTGAATATTCAAGTTTTTTCAAGAAAGCTTTGAGCTTTGTTAATGGAAGAGCCCTTCTCGTCCACCCATCAATCAAAATATCACCATTATCTTCACACACTCACGCATCATTAACTCAAAAAATTGTTGGGGATTATACCCCTAAATCCCAAATGTTCGATTGACATCCAAGTTTGTAATGACTAAAAGATGTTATTCAGTGATCTATTTATTTGAGCATAGGGCATATGATCTTTTACATGCTTATTATAATTATGTATATTATGCATGTGAAATACCCTTGGGTTACATTGAATATGGTATATGGTGTGAGGAACAAGGTTATCACACAAAGTCTTAATCCATAAACCTTGTAATGTTAAACCTTAAGTAATTCGTAGTCGATAATGGAATTGGGAATGCCATTTGTGAAGAGTTTTACACATCAAATATTGATGATTTACCTTGATCAAGCAAAGTTGGAGGCTTGGGGTTGATGTGTAGGTGTTATGCACTGAACGGACTATGAGATTTGTTTTCCCACAAAAATAATGTAAATGGGACAACTGTAACTCTCAAAACTTCTTATTATATTGATTCTAAATTCTGAGATGATTGTGTACTCATATGTGAAGTGTAGATCATTTTGATGCATTTTATGAGTGCGTGTTTTGTTATGGTCAACATTCTCGGTGCATTAGATGATTACATGTAGCATTGTAAGAAAGTTTTTCTGAAAAATGAATCCAAGTCCTTTATTCAAAGTATAAGAAATTTACCCTTGACATAGATTGTATAGATTGGATTATTTTCAGTCTCTAGCCAGAGCATTTTGGTATGGATTACCGAAATACTATGTACATGTGATAAGTCTTTCACAAGTATGAGAATAATAAATAAAATCAATGATTCGAGAATAAAGAGGTAGAGAATTAAGTGTCAATCTCTTTGGCCTTAATTCTACTACGAAAAATTTTATGGAGGAAGCAAAAGTCAATATTAAGTCTAAGGGATTAATTGATTTAATAAAAACAATAAATACTATAGTGCAATTACATTTCTTTAGTTGAATTAAATGTAATTAAATAGAAGCCTGGTGACAGTTATAGAGATAATTGGGTCGTTGTAGTATAGTGGTAAGTATTCCCGCCTGTCACGCGGGTGACCCGGGTTCGATCCCCGGCAACGGCGCCAAAAACTTGTTGTGCAAATATCTACCTAAATAAATAGGCAAATACTTGTACGTTTTACTCGCAAGTGCACAAGATCAAAACAATAGTATAGCAGGCAAATACGAGATCATTCCCACGAGGATTGGTATAAATTGTCTTTAAAGAGAAATTCCTAAAAGCGATATGTTGAATAAGACAGGATAAAAGATTGAATTAAAAATACTATGAAGAAAAGGTAGGGCTTCGATATCCACCGCTAATCATACTCAAATAAGATTCGCAATATGCACAATACTACAATCATAACATGATGCTTAATGCTTACCAGCCACAAGGGAATGGTATCTTCTCCTAAAGCTATTGATTTCCCTAAACAACGAGTTAGGCATGGTATCTACTCTAACTCTTTTCTTCCTTGAAGGATTTAGCATGGTATCTACTAAATTGTTCTTCAAGGAAGCATAAATCTATGGAAATCGGTAAACACACTCAGATTGGAATATGGTATCTATTCCAGTTGTCTTTATGTTGATTAATCCAAGAACCTGTGTCGGGGTTCTTTTGTTACTCTATTATGCCCAGGACTCGGTCATCCAAATTGACATAAATAACAAATCCATACCACATGCATATGATGGCCAAACATAAACATATGAGGAATTCAAGAAACTAGGAAATAATCAAGTTAAGCATCAATATATGAATTGTAGCAAAGGCGCCAATTGAAAACCTTAACGAGACATAATTAGGGCTTCAATCGAGCCCTAACTAAAGTATTAGTTACAACTAATATAAACTAAAATTATATACATATAGAAAATAAATAAATAAAGAAAATAAAAACTAGGAAGAACCTCCTTCTTGATGGAACCTTTGATTCTTCCTCAAAGCTTGTATGTCTTTCTTCAAAGGCTAGAGGCCTATTTATAGGGATTAGAGAAGCTTTAGAAGCTCTAGAATTCCTATTACAATTCTAAGTAGGTTTTCTAGTCCAAAAAGAATAATTACAAGTCTTCTCCTTTTTCTGAAATTTCTATCCAAGTAGGAAAAGGATTCCAAAATTCGTACAGATTTGCGGTCTTTTATTGCGGGGCGATTTTGGCATGGAAAACGTCTGAATTAGGAAAAACCTATTTCTGACATATTTGTTTCATTTATTATTATCTTTCCAACGCCATCAATTTTGTTGCAATCTGATACTTGATCCGAAAGTTATGATTAAATTACTGTGACGTGCTCATTCTGAATTCTTTCCAAAGATAACGAATTTTTGCCAACTTCTCTTTCCTTAAATTCAAAATTGATTTGGAGTTTGAATCTATCCAAAAGTGAGTTTGCTGACTTCATTATAATCTTGGAATTTGATTGGTTTTTTCTTCTAAAACCTGTAAAATATAAGAAAACACAAAAACAACACAAAACATCAAATTATAACAAAACTAAGAGCATAACATATGTAAATTAAGGGGCTTGAATGTGTAACATTCAGCACTTATCACATGCCTATTAAGCTAGTTTTATTTTTTCCTTTTAGGTTCCTCATCAAGCTGATGTAATTTAACCAAGTCAGACTTTCTTATTTATTAGGCTATTTGTTTTATTTATTAAAACATGGATTAAAGAAAAACTGTGCAGAAGAAACAAGAGATGGAGATTGGGTTAGATAAAAACCCAAGCCCAAAAGCCATGTAGTGGACGCATGGGCCAGGAAGCAATTCCCTGGCCCTATGCATCACTTATGGAGGAGGTGGAGGCTAGTGTTTTCCTACCCTAGCCGCCCACTCCTAAGCCTATACATAAAGAAGTATGTAGCTCTTGCAAAATAACTAATCACAACAGTTCTTTAGTTTTTACGAAGAACTAATATTCTTGAGTGAACTCTCGAGAATAACTTGAAAATTTTTAAGAGCAAGTTGAGAGAGCCCACACTCTCGGTTATTATTAGTCATTGGTGAGAAAATCCAAAGGTCTCGTAATTCTTGAGACTACACATGTTCTTTGGAGGAGTAAGAAAGAAATTTTTTGCCCAAAGGCCAAGTAGTAGCCGTGATCTTCAAGTTAGTATTCTTGTTTTGTAGTTTAATTTTAAATAGCATAGTTTTTTACCCGTTCTTCTTAAAGTGTGATTTTGGCATGAAAATTTTTATTTTTCGCTGCACACATATTTTTGCAATCATATTCCCTACAAAAATAACAAACCATGCACAATAAATCACATAAACTTCATGAAAGCTAAGAGAAAAAAACCTTAGGTTCTGACCCTTGACGCTTAATCCACACATCTATACTCAAAGAATACTCGAAGATCTCATATTTCTCCCCCTCTCTCTCTTTCTCTCTTCATGCGGTCCGGAGGAATAGGGTGGTTCAAAATGAACTAAACTCTAAAACTCCCTTTTTTATAGCTCATATCGTGACCTATATCTAGCACTACCAAACCATCTCATTCGAAGAGACCTCACTTAATACGTTACACGTCCTGCACATGCTTTAACTCTCGTCCCGTTTGAACGGGACTGAGTTTCATTTGAACACGGTTCCCAAGTATGCATATTAGGGACAACATCGTGCATTAAAATGGGCATACATTTTACTACAAGTTTTAGAATTGTGCATATTATCACAACGGGAGAGAAATGATTGAGGGGGGACTTTTAACCGTCGCCCTCATTCCCTTTTTAATAAAAGTTTTAATTTTATTTCAAAAAGTGTATTTTTTTTTCTTGTTTTGTTTTTTTTTTTTGAAATTTTTATTAATACAATTGAATTTTTTATTAAAAAGGGGGTGAGGGGGTACGGTTAAAAGTCCCCCTTCAATCATCTCTCCAACCTGAAAAGTTCTTTTTGAAGCGCTTGTCATGGCCTTGGAGAAAAGTTCGTTGAGTGTTGTTTTCGGGCTCAAAATTCAAAATTTACTGTTCTTCCATCCAATTTCAGTTTTTTTTTTTTTTTTTTTTAGGAATCATATTTTTAACTTTAATGCCTTAATTGTTCCAATAATCATTTGTCTAAGTATTCCCTTTTTAGGTACTAATTTGTACCACGTATTTTTACTGGATTTTTATCATCATTATATTTAGTTTTACATTTTAATTGATGTGTTTATAAATGGAGTTTTACACTAAACCTCCGAGACCACCCCTCACACAGGTCATGGAGAGGGCCGAGGGTCCTAGGGCCTCTACGACCTCGGGTGGTTTTCCATGGCCGACAGTAGAGACCTATGGCTAACCATGGGGAGGAGACCCTGCCATGGCGAGAGACCCTACTGAAGGGTAATGTTAGGGAAATATTTGTCCCACTTTGGAGTGGGCCGGGTTGGCCCACTCATGGGATTTTGGATCCCGGAAAAGGTTAGTCCCCGGACGAGAACCTTGGTTGCAGGAAGCTTTCAATATTTATGAGACCAGTCAAATCAAGTCAGAGAAGATATCAGACGTCTCCATTGGGCCTTGTGCTTGACAGGGGTAAAAAGGACATATAGCACATCGGGGTATAAAAAGGGAATAAAAAAAATAATGAAAGGGTAATTCATTATTCTCTGAGCTCTCTCTTTCTCTCCTCTTCACTTAAATACTGGACTGACTTGAACGTCAGAGGAGGCTCCGTCGGCCAACCCCCGGCGGGTCTTTCTTGTTTTGCAGGACAAGGCGCGGATGAAGGGGACGTCTCTGATCATGCCACGTCACCGGCCTAAAAAAATCATCAACAATTGGCACCATCTGTGGGAACGACGTGGTCGCTCCTACCAAAACAAAAATTCAGAACGATGACTGGTGACCTGAAACACCCTTCGTCAAGAAAGGGAGAGCAGATGGAGTAGATGTGGGGTTTATGTCTGACAGATCTGGACGCAAGTGTTATGGACCCAAACTCAATGTTTCCGTGGGAACTCGTCCTAGTATGACTTGCTGTTGGCAATCGTCTCTGTGTGTGTGTAGACAAGATAAGTTCTCTACTCTTCTTCCATGGTTTGCATCAGTTGCGACTCTGTATCTTCGTTTTAAAAAAATTTTAGATTCAAAGTGATATTTTGATAATCTTGACGGAAGAAGGTAATTTCTTGGTGGTCAACCTTGGAAGACAGAGGGTGAGTGAGGATTCCCATAGTTGATTAGAAAGCTTATGGAAGGTGATTGGTGATTTCACACGTGTGAAAGGAATGGCTTTTAATATTAAATGTATTTGTGAAAAGCACAAGGTTAAGAAGTGGACACGTTTCAGATTAAAAGAAGGTTGTAAGAAGTATAAGCCTTTGCTTTATTGGTTGTCGTGTAAAATCATGATTACCTGACAATATTATTGATTTTGCTTGGAAACTAATGAGGGTAAAATTTTCATAGTGTCCTTATCTTTGAAGGGTGAATAAACTTTCTCTTTGGTATTGCTGGGACAGAAGTCCGACATTGAAGTGGGGTCCATTTGGCCTCATTAAATGGAGCGAAGATCTAATATTCAGCTCATCGGTTATGTATATTATGAAGGAGAGGTAACAACGTTTTAAGCGGGAAGAAGGTCATGAAATGTGGGTCCCATTTTGGTGACCCTTGCAGAGATTGGTATCTTTCTCACGATATTTTTACCAGTTATGGCGAAAGAAGAAGCCTGTGGGAATAGATAAAAATTTTCTTGACTTCCCCGAATAGTTCACCAAGTGCAAGCTGATGTTCAGTTTTGCATGTTCATCATCCCCTCTTCTTGATTGGAAGGCCCCTCGTGGGGCATGTGCTTGTTAGCAAGAATTGAGGGCTTGAATGGTTCTGAAAAGAGTTTTGGGTTAGTCCGAGGATGTCCAACGTTATAGTGCGCTATGGATGGCCATCTCCGTGCGTAGGCAAGGAGTCTTGCTTGAAAAAGACTCATCTTACCGGAGGATCAGGGTCCCATCAGCAGATGGTCACTTCCCTCCTTTGCTCCTCAGCTATAGGAATTATGGTGGAAGTTACTGGAAGGGTAGCCCATGAGAGATCAACTGTTTCTTGCATGACTGGAGGGCGGTCTTCTCCTGAGGAAGCAGCAAGAGATCTAACCTGGACCCTGGACTTCAAGTTAAACCCCGGACCCTAGAGATAGCAACGTGTAAATGAAGTCTTCACCATATTTTTGGGAATAAGTTGTGAAAACTTTTACCCACACTGACCTCGGCGACAGGTTAGACTTGTTTGGACGTCGTCGATATGGTGTGCGTTTTGCCAACCAAATCTAGATTGTTCAAGATCCTGACCGGACCACGAGTGGCTGAGACAACCTCATGCTTTTCTTTCCATAGCACCTTACACGCATGCTTCCCCAGGTCTAGTTGCTGAAGCATATTTAAGTATATTTTAACATGTACAAGCCGTACTGTACAGAGGGTGTGGGTGTTGCTTGGTTTGAATGAGAAATGGTGCTTTCCGATGACATCAGCGGCAAGATATGAGACTCAAGATCCTGGGTACCACAGCGGAAGAAAATCCAAGTTGGCTAAAATTCTTTTTTAGAAAAGAAAAGAGAGATAGGAAGAAAGAGGATGGTCAGGAAGGTGGGACCTCGACGACTTTGACAAAAATAAAGAACAAGAATTTAGTGAGCTAAGGCCCACTCCTCGGACACGAAGAGGCCAAGGATGCTAAAGAGAGAAAGAGCACTGAACAGTTGTCAAAAGAAGACAGCTGAGACCCAGTGCATATCGTTCTGGTCACCCCCGCCCTCTGTGTGCTTCCGATGTATTCCGACGGGTACTCCATTAGAATGCATGTCCCCCTGGACACATTTAGTAGCAGGATGACAATCCATCAAAGTTTAGGCTTAAAGATCCGAATGGATGGGGGGCTAAGTACGCTCTCCAGAGATCGGAAGAGCTGAGATAAGTCCATTTCTCTCTTTTTATTCCATTTTATTAAATTCTGGATATTAAATATTGATGGCAGGGATACATGAATATATATACATATATATATATATATATATATATATATATATATATATATATATATATATATATATATATATATATATATATATATATATATATATATATATATATATATATATATATATATATATAAATTTCGGAGTGTCAGACCTGGGAAGGTCTCTCCAGCGAAAGACAGAGACTAATAATTAATTAACTATTGTGCCCTTAAGAGGCATAATTTATGAGACCTTTGATAATCTCATGATTTCAAGAGTAAATGCTAGATATACATGTTTGTATTTGCTGACTCCTAACAAATATTGGAGCTCATAATACAGAGGCGGGAATTGATCCCATCTTGATGGTCTCCCATTGGATTTATTGATCTTTTTCCGTAGCATTTTTGCATGAGCTTTGTTTTTATTGCACAAACAAATAAAGCGAAAAGGGAAGCTCTCGAAGTTACATTCCGAGAGCACTGTCTGGGAGCGAGAACTGGATTAATCTCCGATGATATTTCTGAATTGGTTAACAGGCGAGGACGTGACCTCGTTAGAAAACAAGGGATCCGAGGACGTGACCTCGTTAAAAAACAAGGGATTCGAGGACGTGACCTCGTTAAAAAACAAGGGATTCGAGGACGCGACCTCTTTAAAAAACAAAGGATGAGAGGAGTAAGAACCTCGTTAAAAAATCAGGAGCCCGCCCTTAATAGGGGACTAACGGGAGAACGTCCAACCTCGGACTTGGCCCCCTCCTGGTTATGGACAGGGGGGTGGAAAGGAGCCCGCCCTTAATAGGGGACTAACGGGAGAACGTCCAACCTCGGACTTGGCCCCCTCCTGGTTATGGACAGGAGGGTGGAAAGGAGCCCGCCCTTAATAGGGGACTAACGGGAGAACGTCCGACCTCGGACTTGGCCCCCTCCTGGTTATGGATAGGGGGTGGAAAGGAGCCCGCCCTTAATAAGGGACTAACGGGAGAATATCCGACATCGGCATTTAGTTTTTTGGCATTGATTCATTTTCACAGGCTTTATGTTCCCAGGACAAATCACTCCGGCTAGCTCTCCTCAGGCCGGAGTGCTTTGGGGGGGTAAGAGCTTGGAAGATTGGTTGTCAAATATTTGATATGTAAAATCCCGTTAACATTTCTGATGACATTTTCGATAACTTCCGTATTAGATTAAAGGAAGAGGAGTAATAACCTCGTTAAAAAATCGGGAGAGGAGTAATAACCTCGTAAAAATGTCCGATCTCAGACAAAGGACCGCCCCTCTCGGTAGAGGACAAGGGGGTGACGAAAAAAGTCCGATCTCGGACAAAGGACCGCCCCTCTTAGTAAAGGACCAGGGGGGTGAGGAGAAAAGTCCAATTTTGGACAAAGAACCACCCCTCTCGGTAGAGGACAGAGGGGTGACGAGAAAAGTCCGATCTCGGACAAAGGATCTCCCCTCCTGGTAGAGGACTAGGGGGGTGATGAGAAATGTCCAGTTTTGGACAAAAGATCTCCCCTCCTGGTAGAGGACCAGGGGGGTGATGAGAAAAGTCCAATTTTGGACAATGGACCACCCCTCTCGGTAGAGGACAGAGGGGTGACGAGAAAAGTCCGATCTCGGACAAAGGATCTCCCCTCCTGGTAGAGGACAGAGGGGTGACGAGAAAAGTCCGATCTCGGACAAAGGATCTCCCCTCCTGGTAGAGGACCAAGGGGGTGATGAAGAAAAGTCCAATTTTGGACAATGGACCACCCCTCTCGGTAGAGGACAGAGGGGTGACGAGAAAAGTCCGATCTCGGACAAACGATCTCCCCTCCTGGTAAAGGACCAGGGGGGTGATGAGAAATGTCCAGTTTTGGACAAAAGATCTCCCCTCCTGGTAGAGGACCATGGGGGTGAGGAGAAAAGTCCAATTTTGGACAATGGACCACCCCTCTCGGTAGAGGACAGAGGGGTGACGAGAAAAGTCCGATCTCGGACAAAGGATCTCCCCTCCTGGTAGAGGACCAGGGTGGTGATGAGAAATGTCCAATTTTGGACAAAAGATCTCCCCTCTTGGTAGAGGACCAGGGGGTGAGGAGAAAAGTCCAATTTTGGACAATGGACCACCCCTCTCGGTAGAGGACAGGGGGGTGACGAGAAAAGTCCAATTTTGGACAATGGACCACCCCTCTCGGTAGAGGACAGGGGGGTGACGAGAAAAGTGCAATTTTGGACAATGGACCACCCCTCTAGGTAGAGGACAGAGGGGTGACGAGAAAAGTCTGATCTCGGACAAAGGATCTCCCCTCCTGGTAGAGGACCAGGAGGGTGATGAGAAATGTCCAATTTTGGACAAAAGATCTCTCCTCTTGGTAGAGGACCAAGGGGGTGAGGAGAAAAGTCCAATTTTGGACAATGGACCACCCCTTTCGGTAGAGGACAGGGGGGTGACGAGAAAAGTTCAATTTTGGACAAAGAACCACCCCTCTCGGTAGAGGACAGGGGGGTGATGAGGAAAGTCCGATCTCGGACAATGGACCGCCCCTCTCGGTAGAGGACAAGGGGGTGACGAAAAAAGTCCAATCTCGGACAAAGGACCGCCCCTTTTGGTAGAGGATCAGGGGGTGAGGAGAAAAGTCCAATCTTGGACAAAGAACCACCCCTCTCGGTAGAGGACAGAGGGGTGACGAGAAAAGTCCGATCTCGGACAAAGGATCTCCCCTCCTGGTAGAGGACCAGGGGGTGATGAGAAATGTCCAGTTTTGGACAAAAGATCTCCCTTCCTGGTAGAGGACCAGGGGGGTGATGAGAAAAGTCCAATTTTGGACAATGGACCACCCCTCTCGGTAGAGGACAGAGGGGTGACGAGAAAAGTCCGATCTCGGATAAAGGATCTCCCCTCCTGGTAGAGGACAGAGGGGTGACGAGAAAAGTCCGATCTCGGACAAAGGATCTCCCCTCCTGGTAGAGGACCAAGGGGGTGATGAAGAAAAGTCCAATTTTGGACAATGGACCACCCCTCTCGGTAGAGGACAGAGGGGTGACGAGAAAAGTCCGATCTCGGACAAAGGATCTCCCCTCCTGGTAAAGGACCAGGGGGGTGATGAGAAATGTCCAGTTTTGGACAAAAGATCTCCCCTCCTGGTAGAGGGCCAGGGGGGTGAGGAGAAAAGTCCAATTTTGGACAATGGACCACCCCTCTCGGTAGAGGACAGAGGGGTGACGAGAAAAGTCCGATCTTGGACAAAGGATCTCCCCTCCTGGTAGAGGACCAGGGTGGTGATGAGAAATGTCCAATTTTGGACAAAAGATCTCCCCTCTTGGTAGAGGACCAGGGGGGTGAGGAGAAAAGTCCAATTTTGGACAATGGACCACCCCTCTCGGTAGAGGACAGGGGGTGACGAGAAAAGTCCAATTTTGGACAATGGACCACCCCTCTCGGTAGAGGACAGGGGGGTGACGAGAAAAGTGCAATTTTGGACAATGGACCACCCCTCTAGGTAGAGGACAGGGGGGTGATGAGGAAAGTCCGATCTCGGACAATGGACCGCCCCTCTCGGTAGAGGACAAGGGGGTGACGAAAAAAGTCCAATCTCGGACAAAGGACCGCCCCTTTTGGTAGAGGACCAGGGGGGTGAGGAGAAAAGTCCAATTTTGGACAAAGAACCACCCCTCTCGGTAGAGGACAGAGGGGTGACGAAAAAAGTCCGATCTCGGACAAAGGATCTCCCCTCCTGGTAGAGGACCAGGGGGTGATGAGAAATGTCCAGTTTTGGACAAAAGATCTCCCCTCCTGGTAGAGGACCAAGGGGTGATGAGAAAAGTCCAATTTTGGACAATGGACCACCCCTCTCGGTAGAGGACACAGGGGTGACCAAAAAAGTCCGATCTCGGACAAAGGATCTCCCCTCCTGGTAGAGGACAGAGGGGTGACGAGAAAAGTCCAATCTCGGACAAAGGATCTCCCTTCCTGGTAGAGGACCAAGGGGGTGATGAAGAAAAGTCCAATTTTGGACAATGGACCACCCCTCTCGGTAGAGGACAGAAGGGTGACGAGAAAAGTCCGATCTCTGACAAAGGATCTCCCCTCCTGGTAGAGGACCAGGGGGGTGATGAGAAATGTCCAGTTTTAGACAAAGAACCACCCCTCTTGGTAGAGGACCAGGGGGGTGAGGAGAAAAGTCCAATTTTGGACAATGGACCACCCCTCTCGGTAGAGGACAGGGGGGTGACGAGAAATGTCCAATTTTGGACAAAAGATCTCCCCTCTCGGTAGAGGACCAGGGGGCGATGACAGCAGAAGATGACACTAGTTAATTTGCCAATATTAAAGACAGAATTAATTGTGGCAGCTCGTCCGTCATCGGGAGCTATCTATGCTTGGGGTTATATCAAGGACGAAAAATTTCCAGTCTAACGACCCAAAAGTCGAATAGGGAAATTGGGGTGATTACCTCTTCTTTGAAGAAATGGAAAGGGCAACTGCGCCTCTAGCAGTCCCCTAACTTTAGGCGTGCCGGTTAACGGGCATCCATCCACCAAAAGAAATTAATGGTCCGACGAAAGGTTTCCGACTATTGGGAACGGTGGATATGTTAAAATGCCATCGGAATCATTGTCCGGGAAAGCATAATGCTAATGCATGGCATGATGTTGTGCGGGCGTAATTTTACGATTTATGAGACATCCATTTCGGTGGTCATCCGAGGAAATTATTAGAGATTAATTTGGAATTCACGTCATAAGGGCGTAACTTCCGTCAAAGAAGAAGATTTTATTAGATTTACTCAGAGGGCACACGTACGCGAAGACGAAGAGAACAGACAACCTCGAAGGAATACTATGCATGGTAGTCATCTGATTGCAAATAATCCTAACACTGCAAAGAGGAATTGCCTGGAAACCTTGAAGGGATCGTCCGCGCAAATTCCGAGCGCGGCTTGAACAGCTGGGCTCCCACGAGCCGTTGGGGCAAAATTTGGGTGTTGCACAGTTCCTGTAGGCTGGACAAGAACAGGTTGGTGTGAAGCCAGAAGACGCGCACCCCCGTACGCCTAAAGCCGGAGATCGCACATTCGATGGAACCGCCGTGGAGAGCCGATGCTTTACGGCGGTGAACTTCTAAACCAAAACCATCCTTAATGGATTTGTGAATATGCTCGGTCGTGAAGACCGCACCAGGAATGAAGAACATTGTGAGAAAGTTTGAAGAGTTCAAATAGGATAAAAGAAAAAGATCCGATCTCCAGAAAGGGAATAAGAAGAGAGGGAAATCTACTCAAATGAGCAATCTGGAGACCAATGACCTTCTTGCAAAGGAAATGGCAAATAAATAGGAAAATAATGATGATCAAGGTACGCATGATTTATGGGGTGTTAGGTGAGCCTAACTAATGGTGAATTTATGATGGAAATAAATTCCTGATTGCTTGCCATAAATGGCTTGGAGCCGCGTGGAGCGGCAGTCAAAGAAACACTTAAATTTCCACGGAGTCCGAAGAGGGCGTTACGCAGAGTGGATGAAGAATGATTGGCAGAATCAACTGAATTCTAGGGGTCCCAATAGGTGAATTCTCCATACCTTTATAATAAAGATATGAGAATTGGGGGGTAATTGTTAGGGAAATATTTGTCCCCACTTTGGAGTGGGCCGGATTGGCCCACTCATGGGATTTTGGATCCCGGAAGAGGTTAGTCCCCGGACGAGAACCTTGGTTACAGGAAGCTTTCAATATTTATGAGACCAGTCAAATCAAGTCAGAGAAGATATCAGACGTCTCCATTGGGCCTTGTGCTTGACAAGGGTAAAAAGGACATATAGCACATCGGGGTATAAAAAGGGAATAAAAAAAATAATGAAAAGGTAATTCATTATTCTCTGAACTCTCTCTCTCTCTCTCCTCTTCACTTAAATACTGGACTGACTTGATCATCGGAGGAGGCTCCGCCGGCCAACCCCCGGCGGGTCTTTCCTGTTTTGCAGGCCAAGGCGCAGATGAAGGGGACGTCTCTGATCATGCCACGTCACTGGCCCAAAAAAATCATCAACAGGTAATATCATATTTTTTGAATGAAATATTTTTCATTCGAATAGTTGGTAAGTGCTAGTGCTAGTGCTTGCTTTAACAACCGTGTATAAGACCTTTACTTTTTTTTCAATCTTAGCACGTAAGGCCTGTAAGAGCATCCATGTCTGGTCCTTCAAACACCATTTTTCTTCAAATTTTGAAGAACCACGTCTTAAAATCACCCCCACACCCAATTCTTTCTTATCCATCATCTTAAACAAAATGTTACAGTGATCCTTCGTATATGAAGGCTCTATTTTTTATTTATTTATTTATTATTATTCTATTCTCCTTCTTTAAACAAATAAAAAAGGGTAAACTTCAATTTACTCCCATGAAGTTGTCAACAATTTGCAATTCATTCACCAATGTTTTAATTTCGTCAATTGCAACCCATAAAGTTGAAAAAAATTTCAATGTACCTCATTCCGTCCAAATTTGCCATCTCAAGTGACGGAAGTAGTACATGTGAATGGCCCATGCGATTTTTGGTCTAGATTTATCGAAAATGCCATTATTTGAAACGCAGCGTTTCGTGAAAAATGTCCATGTCGTCGTCGTCTCTGAAACTAACCAATGCATGCCCTTATTCAACGGTTGCTGGTAGGGTTCCACCACAACCCTCTCCATTGGCGAACCAGCCATTCTCTACACTAGAATCGACCCATAGAATCAGCAAATCCAAAACTTGGCCGTGCCCAAAAACCTTTCTCCCTCTCTCTTGCACGCCGCCAACCACATGCATGGTTAAAGAGGTGGGCACTTCTTTAGTACAAACCAGACCGGATCAAAAGGGCGAGCAACATACGTACAGAAATCCTCTCCATAAGTACTCACTACAAAAAAAAAGGCATTTCTTGACATTTATTATGTGTCAAGAAATATGTATTAAATGTCAAGAAACAATTCTTGACTTTTAATTCCTCACATATCTCTAATGTCGCAGCTTTGTAGTCAAGAAAGTTTATTTCTTGACATATAACTTATGTGTCAGGAAAATTTCCTGACACATAAGTTATGTGTTAGTAAAATTGATTTTCTGACACATGATATATGTGCAGGGAATTAATTTTGCTGGCACATAAATCATGTGCCAAGAAACTCAATTTTCTGGCACATATATATGTGCCACGAAACATAATATATGTGCCATAAAATCGTGTTTCATTGCACATGATTTATGTGCCACTAAACCTTAGTTTCCATTAGTTTACTGGCACATATATCATGTGCCAGGAAAGTTGATTTTCAATTTAAAAAATTTGATTATACTGGAATTATTCCAATATAATCAATTTTTTTAAAACCTTATAAAATATATAATCAAAATTGACAAATAACCAAGGGAAAACATATTATATATTTAATTAATATAACAAAATAGCATCAAACAATCCCAACTATTAATTAAGAAACATCCAAGTACTATACTAGTTGTTACAAAAAATTAATATGATCAATCACATAGTCATCAACAAGCTACAAAAGTATTTAGTTAGATTTTTAATCAATCCGGACTGTGTCTCCCCATTCTTGAAGGTGTATATCCCAAGTCCTTGCATTTTGTCTGCAAAATATTCCCCAACATGTATTCTCATTCCTGCATTTTCATATGTAGTTTATCATCAGTAGTTTATCATTCTCTGAAAGATGACTTGTATGGAAGATATCGAGAGAGAGAGAGAGGGGTAACATACCGATGGAGTTCGAGGGAGGAGATCGAGTCGATGAGGGCAGCGCTGCATCTGGAGAGAGAGAGAGAGAGAGAGAGAGAGAGAGAGATCAGTACTGAGATGGAGAGATATGAGGGGAAAAAAGATTGAAAAAAAAAATAAAACAAATAATGCTACTTACAGGAGATGAGGGAGAGATATGAGGGGAAAAAATTGAAAAAAAAAAAAAAAACAACAAATAATGCAACTTACGGGAGATGAGGGAGAGATATGAGGGGAAAGGGAGAGATATGAGGGGAAAAGGAGAGATATGAGAGGAAAAAGAGCAAAAAGATAGGAAAAATTTATATTAATGCGTACGTGTGCATCAGTTAGTAAAGGAAAACTGATTGAATCGTGAAAACAGAATTAGAATTAGGCGGGCTTTTAATTTTGCCAAAAATATTCATGGCATATGTCTAAATGTCAGGAATTTAAAATTATATGACATTAAATTATAATTTTCTGGCACATATTTAAAAGCCACAAATTTTTTTACAATTTTCTTGACCAATAAAATTATGTGTCAAGAAAGTTTAACATTCCTGGCACATTGTGAAATGTCAGGAATTTTTTTCTTTTTTCCTGACATTTTTTGACAATGTGCCACAATAAAAAATATTATCCTGACATTTATATAAATGTCAAGATTAAAACGTCAAGAAAGGCATTTTTTTTTGTAGTGACTCTTCAATTTTATGGGCTGAAATTGACAAAATTGAAACATCGGTGAGTGAATTGCAAATTACTGACAACTTCATACGGTAAAATTGAAGTTTTTCCAATAAAAAACCTCTCCCTCTCCTCCCTCATTCTCTCTCACAGATTCTTTCCCTTCAGCTCTCAGTCTCTAAGATAAAACAAACAGTTTTTTATATCTCATGGGAAAATTTGTGGGAAAGCTAGGCAGGTGAGTGTGGAAAAAGGGTGGTTGTCAGGTCAAATAGCTAGGGTTTGTAATTTTTTATATGACTCGCAAATATGACATGAATACAATACAAAATTATAGAGTTGGAGTTTAGCATAAACGGATCAACTCACTTATAGGGCTGGTGCAATTAATTAGAATAATAGATGGTGCATCTACTTCCATTTCTATAGCAGCCCAAGCTGTAAAGGACCCATTAAGTAAAGCAGCCCGATCTATATCTACAGTACAGACACGTTTCTATGCTAACCTTATAGAGTTGGAGGTGACGGATGAAAAAAATATATATATTAAGGGTTAAAAATTTGATTTAAAAAAAAAAAATTATATGAGTCTTTTAAAAGAATTTTGGGAAACATTTGAAGTCCTCCAAAACCCCTTACTAGTTCCGCCCATGCTAATTAAGTTGACACGAAAACTACTCTTTTGATATTGTATTCTTTGGAGGTTTCATCCCACATTGATGTGTTAATGGCGTTTTCATCGGTCTTTCAGTCAGCCATGGTTTAAAAAGAAAAATATCTGTAGATTGATGGGCAATCACACTGTAAAACCATTTCTCTTATTACAGTGTCATAATTTGGAAGCCTATTCGGAGTTTACTTTCCTTGACATCAACCTATACCAACAAATTAACCATCAAAGCTAACCTTAAGCTAGCTCTCTAGATCCTCCAAAACTTTAATTAATATTATTTTATGAACCAAACCTAAATATTAGCTCTCTAGATACACTGAATGGGTTTTTTTTAATCAACTGTCCGCTTTACCTTTTGGGCTCTTTTTTGAGTTTCTTTTAGGCTTTTAGTTTTTTTTAACAGAAAAAAAAAAAATTATGAACTTAATTTATATGGTCTTATTTTTTTTTTTAAAGCTTTTTTAGATGAACTTAATCCAATTTTTAAACTAAATACATTTGTAAATTGTAATATGAAAATACAAATATTTATAAATTGAATTCTAATCTGAAATATATAGATATTGGAAAATATTTTATTTGATAGGGAGAAAATCATAGAAATATGATTTTTCACTTATATTCCGTTTGTTTCGACGTAAAATGTTTTTCGTCGTAAAATATTTTCGACAAAATCATTTTTTAGAAAATATGATTTCCTGAAAAATATTTTTTGGCGTTTAACTCGTACGAAAAAATCACCAACGGCATAAAACGGAATCCAGCAACGTCCGGCAGCCGTCTTTGGATTTCGGCCAAACTGTCTGGAATCCAGACAAAAACAACAAGAATTCGGTTGTACTGGTCGGATTCCGGCCGTACTGGTCAGATTCTAGCCAATTTGGCTGAAATCTGGTATGCCAGAATCTGACAAAGTCGTCAGATTCTGGCAGAAATTTTTAGATTTCGGCCAAATTTGTCAGAATCCAGACAAAACGACCGAAATCTGGTTGTACTGGCCAAATTCCGGCCGTACTAGTCAGATTTCGACTAAATTGGCCAGAATTTGGTCTATTGGAATCCCACAAATCACCCGAATCCAGCCAATGCCGCCGGATTTCAATAATCAGATACTAAAATTCGAGAATTTTCGGCGGTAGAGTCAGGTTACCAACAAACTTCAGTACTTAGCAGTGGCAGATTCCCACAAACGTGCGTGCAAGAATGCATAGTTTAAATCCATAAAACGAATGATGATTTTGAAAATCATAAATCGATTTTCAAAAATTAAATAGGCTTTTACGGTCAAGCTGAAAATGATTTCTGTTGACCATTATTTTCGCCCCTCACCAAACACCAAAAAATGATGAAAATATTTTCCAGAAAACATTTTACATAGAAACAAACTAGGCATTAGTATAATTTGATCAATATATCAATTAATCCCATAAACCTCTCTACTCAATATTTGACAATATCATTAATATAATAAAAGAAATATTACACACACTCCTACTTCTACACTCTTAAGTACACACCACTTAACGTGATAGTAAAAATAATCATTAGATTTTGAACGCTAAATCATACAGAGGGAACAACTAGGACTTTAGGTGCGGTAAGAATTGGATCAGGCGGCGGACCGAGACCAAAGTGGTTACGCTGAGTTTGCTAGTCTTACAGCGATGGCGAGAAGTCCAGGCGAGAATCAAGGGAACGTGATCATAATTGTAACCATTTCATCTGAGTTGTAGGCTTCAACCGACAACGGTTTTCTTCGAATGAGAGAGAAGTTTCTTCGTATATGGGCCACACGTGATTGATTGTAAACCTCCAACATGGAGATTGTTTTGGAAGAAATATAGGTGTATGGCTAGATTGTGTGAGGGACGAAAAAAAAAAATGTAGGGATAAAAATTTGATTTTTAAAAAATTATATCATTATGAGTCTTTTAAAAAAAAATTTGGGGAACATTTGAAATCCTCCCAAATCCCTTACTAGTTTTGCCCATGCTAAGTTAACACAAAAGTACTCTTTTGAAATTGTATTATTTCGTGGTAATGCAAAATACTATATTTTCATCTTTCATTAATGTGTTAGCAGTGTTTTTATCGGTCTTTGAACCTGCCATGGTTAAAAAAAGAAATAATCTATAGATTGATGGGTCTATTATAATTACAGTGGCATAATTAAGGAAGCCTATTCGGAGTATACTTTCCTAGACAACAACCTATACCAACAAATTAACCCTGAAAGCTAACCTTAAGCTAGCTCTCGATCTAGATCCTCCAAAACTTTAATTAATATTACTTTATGAACCAAACCTAATACTAAGGGAAACAAACCAGGGAAACAAAATCAAGCAGCGCCCCATGTTTGAAAATTTATTACCACTGGATAAATTAATTACTTTTGGCTTTTGATTAATTACCAAGTACTGGTAATTAACTTTCAGTCAAACTCAGATTTGAACACGTTGCCTTCAAATTATGACTTTCTCCCTTTTCTTTTACACGTACCCTTTCCTAAGCCGATTATGATAAACTTGAAGGAAAGTCTAGATAGATAGATAGATAGGTAGATAGATAGATACACCGAATGGCGAGCACATTGGTATATATTGAGGCTTTTTAAAGTTTTGGCAATTGGAAGAGGCAATGGCAGTTTTCTGTTTTCTGTTTTCTGTTTGTTTCCATATGGAATATTGGAGAATACACTGAATGGGTTTTTTTTAACTAACTGTCCGCTTTACCTTTTGAGCTCTTTTTTTAGCTTCTTTTAGATTTTTAGTTTTTTTTACGATAAACTTTAATTTATATGGTCTTTTTTTAAAATAAAATAAAAAAAAAAATCCTTAAATGAGCTTAATCCAATTTTTAAACTAAATACATTTGTAACTTGTAATATGAAAATACAAATTGAATTGTAAACATTAGACAATACATATATTTATAGATTGAATTCAAATATGAAAGTTTTATATATGTACACGCCCGCATATGTGAGATAGCATATATGGTATTTGTCAGCTTGGAGTAATCGGATGTAACCTATGTGGATGGATGAATATCTGATGTGGAGTGGTTTTTAACCGCTCACTTGAACACTAATAATTTTGCATCTATGAACAATTTGTCCTAATTATTAAATCTATATATATATTACAAAGGAATACCTACATTTATAAGATATTAAAGATATAACATCATACATGGAAAATATTTTATTTGATAGGGAGAAAATCATAGAAGTAGGATTTTTTACTCATGCTCCATTTGTTTCGACATAAAATGTTTTCCGTCGTAAAATATTTTTGATGAAATCATTTTTTAGAAAAAAAAAAAAATGATTTTTTTGAAAATATTTTTCGGCATTTGGTTTGTATGAAAAATTAATCACCAACGGCGTAAAACGGAATTCGTCAATGTCCGACAACCGTCTTCGGATTTTGGCCAAACTGGCTAGAATTCGGACAAAAACTACTAGAATTCGGCTGTATTGCCGAATTCTAGTCGTGCTGGTCAGATTCCAGCCAATTTGGTGGTTTGCCGGAATTCGACAAAGTCGACGGATTCTAGTAGAAATTTACAAATTTCAGCCAAACTGACTGAAATCTAGACAAAACGACCGGAATTCGGCTGTATTGGTTGAATTCCGGCTAGTTTGGCCAAAATCAGGTTTGCCAGAACCCAGCAAAGTCGCCGAATTCTAGCCTATTTGCTGAATTCTAGCGACCATTGCCAGAATCTAGCCAATGCCGCCGGATTCCGGCAATCGGATACTAAAATTCGGGGATCTTCAGCAATAGAGTCAGGTTACCAACAAACTTCATTGCTCGGCAGTGGTGGATTCCCACAAACGTGCGTGCAAGAATACAGAGTTTAAATTTATAAAACAATTTACGGTTTTAAACCGTAAATCGTTTTCCAAAAATTAAAAAGGCTTTTACGGTCAAATTGAAAATGATTTTCGTTGACTATTATTTTCGCCCCCACCAAACACCAAAAAATGTCGAAAATATTTTTTCAAAAAATTTTACGTCGAAACAAACAGAGCATTAGTATAATTTGATCAATATATTAATCAATCCCTTAAACCTCTCTACTCAATATTTGACAATATCGATCATTAATATAATAAAAGAAATACTACACATATTCATGCTTCTACATGCACACCATTTAACGTGGCAGTGAAAATAATCATTAGATTTTAGATAAATTACTATTGAATGTTAGATCAAATAGTAATTTTTTTCATTGCCATGTCATGAAGTGTGCATGCACTTGTACTTTTGAGAGTAAGAATGTGTGTAGTATTTCTCATGCAATAATACCTACTATATTTATTCAATAGATTCTCATATATTCTTCCAATTAGGTGATTAATTAGGCAATGCCCCATGTTTCTAGTTTTTCGTTTTCATTCAATAGATTCTCTCTTATTTTCTTAGCTAGCTAGTCAATATGGGCTGTATCCCATAATTCTTTTAGAGTTTATCCTAGTGGCTCTCCTGTGTGCATGTAAATCCATATCAGCCCCATGTTTTTAGTTAATTAATATACCGTTTGAGAAATGCTATAAGGTTTTTCAATTTTTTTTTTTTCTATTATTTTAATAAATAGAGGCATAAAGGAATAAGAAGGTGAGAGAAACCACCAAATTTAAAACATAGCAACATTTCTCATACAGTTTTTGGAACAAAAGAGATACAAGTCAATGGCCAAGGACATATTTACGATCCTTAAGGAGGTTGAAAGGCCCTCTTAGATTTGAGGCCTGAGGGACATGGATTTTACTCAAAGGATTGTTCTAGCTAATCTGTACTTTTCTTACCTACCAGTACCACTAATCCATATGAATTGAATTCGATCACGTCACCTTCCTCATCATCTCCTCTGCACAATCGATCAATTCCCACCAAAATAGAAATCAAGAAGTAAAACGAAATGAAAACATACAAGAAAAAAAAATGGCGATCTGAACTCGTAATGATCACTGAGATTTAGCTACAATCACAAAGTTAATTAGGATTACACGCACGAGTGATCGATCCTGTTAGTAAAACTCGATCAGACACCCAGAATCCATAGAACTCGGGAAAGAAGATGAACAGAGTTGCAGAGAAAAACAGTGAGTGCATGATATGATCTATGTGGTCCAAAAAACAACCCAATAATTCTAATCTCCTCTGCTAATCTTCAAACCCAACTTTCTTCCAAATTGCATTCCTCACCTGTCGCAAGTCCCTCCCTTTCAAAGTCCTCCCTATCCCTTCATGAACAGAAAAAGAAGCGCCTCGAGTCCTCGCTAAATACTCATGGGGAGGAAGCCTATTGTCATGATCTTCTTCATCGTCAAAAGTATCACCATCTTCGTCGCTCTCTCTTTTCCGGTGCTCAGTATAGTCCTCTTTAAGAATCTTCGACCAGTCTGGTATGTTCACCGGCAAGGATGCCGATGCCACTACTGGGGTCCTGTCACCCACGTCTGTCGACACTGTCTTCCTAGGGATCACTACTTTCTTAGGTTGCCGCCAGATTGGCAGAGTTTTCTTGGTCTCCAATGGTGAAACATGACAGCTGGGATTAACATTCCAAACATCAGCCTCATCAAACTCGAAGACATCATCGGAAGCTGTTGGGTTTTTAGCATGGAAGATTTTCCTGGATGCCATGTCTGTTCTTTGTCCACTGCAATGATCCATCTACATATTCTCCAAAGCTTGAATTTTCTGCATTTTTATAATGGTGTAATGGATAAGCTCTCTCTCTCTCTCTCTTTCTTTGTACGAACTACAGACAATAAAAGTTACTAAAAAAGACAACAGGAAACTTAGGAAAAGGGTGTATGTGTAAAATGTGTATGAATCCTCCGTCCTCGTGTAGTCGTGTGTTTGCATGATGAGTTTAATTTCTCAGTTAATCCAAATGTCGGACGAAGAGGACACGTGGGCCAATCAGAACTATCTGATCGACTACTCGAATGCAATTGACAGTTTGGAGCCTATGACACGCTTTTGTTCTGGTCTTTCACCTACTGGCTACGTCAACCACTGAGCCCTACCGCCCATCACGGTCTAATAAAGATGAAAGATCCGAATGTCCATATCGTGCCACGTCAGGTACACAGAATTTCCCCCATTTCGATTTTTTTTGTCGCGACGCGGAAAATAACCAGTATCCTGATATCCATTATCCACCGCCATAAATGTTTTTGTGTGGTCGATTATAGGGCAAGCTTTTTATTATTAAGGTTGCCAGCTGTTCGTGTTTCTAGGGATGTGTGTTCGTTTACTGATCTTGATAAAGATATATAATTGGTTAGGCATGCCGAACTATACATATATAGACATGATACACGTTTATTTAGGAGAAAGAGATATGTGAGAGACATGATACACGATTATTTTTTACACGTAAACCTCTTAAACTATCGCTTTATTATTAATATTTTATTAAATTACTAATGGTAAAATACTGTTATCCAGCCCCTTTCCATCGCACCATCATTTTACCCACGTGACATTTTTTTTTGAAATATATATATAAAAGTACACATAACTCCCTCAAACTACCACTTAATTGTCAATGTTCCCCCTAAACTACCAATTGTGTCAATGTCCCCCCCTAAACTACCAAAAACTGTCAATGTCCCCCTAATGACAAAAATACCCTTCATAAAATTATTAAAATAAAATAAAAACTAAAAAAATATTTTTAAAAAACTTTAAAATAAAAAAAAAATTATACCAAAAAAAAATTAAAACTGATTTTTCTTTTTCTTTTTTTTCGTTTGTTTTTTTTTTTTCAAAAAAAAAATTGTTTTTATAAGTTTCAGTTATTTTTTTGTTTGGTTTTTTTTTTTAAAAAAAAATCATTCTTTTTCATTTTTTTAATTTAATAAAAAACTGGTTTTTCCTTTTTCTTTTTCGTTTGTTTTTTTTTTTAAAAAAAAATTGTTTTTATATTTTTCAGTTATTTTTTCGTTTATTATTTTTTTTATCAAAAAAAAAAACTTTCTTTTTCGTATTTTATTAATTTTTTTTAATTTTTTTTTAAAAAAATTAATTTTTTAGTTTTTATTTTTAGTTTTAGTTTTTATTTTTATTTTTTTGAATTTATAAAGACATTTTTGTCTTATTCAAAAAAATTTAGGGTTATTTTTGTCTTTTTGTTGGTCTTAGGGGGGATATTGACATTTTTTGGTAGTTTGAGGGGGGCAATTGACACAATTGGTAGTTTGGAGGGTACATTGACAATTGGGTGGTAGTTTGAGGGGGATATGTGTACTTTTCCCATATATATATGAGTACAAGTGCAACACTTCAGCTTTTTAGTCAATAAATTATGTATGGGTCGGATAAAAGTCAGATAGGAAAGGGCCAGATAACATTGCTCTCAATTGTGTCAATCTCCCCCCTAATCACCCGAAAAATGTCAATGTTCATTTTAATGACAAAAGTATCCTTCATAAAATTATTAAAATTTAAAAAAAAATATTAAAATAATATAAAATAACAAAAAAGTTATACAAAAAAAATAAAAAGAAAATAAAAACAGGTTTTTCTTTCCTTTTTTTTTTCGTTTGTTTTTAATTTTTGTTTTTAATAATTTTCAGTTATTTTTTTTATATATAATTTTTCATTTTTTTAAAAAAATTTTTGTTATTTTATTATTTGTTTTTTTTTAAGTTTTTTTTTTTCTCGAATTTATACGGATATTTTTGTCTGATTGAAAACAAAAATTAGGGTCTTTTTTGTCTTTTTGTTGTTTGGGATACATTGACATGTTTTGGTAGTTTGAAGGGGAACATTGACACAATTGGTAGTTTGAAAAGACATTAACAAATTAGGTGGTAGTTTGAAAGGGATATATGTATTTTTTCCTTTATTTTTTGTATTTTTTTTTTTTTTTTTGGTATTTATGATGTCCACTGTTTTAACAAATTTATTATTGAATTTGTGGCAAATCTAATAATTAATTTGCAAAAAAAACAAAAAAGAAGAAGAAAACCATACGAAAATATACTGCAAATAAAAAGAAAAAATTTCTCATTTTCTTTACAAAATTAGTTGCATTTTGTGAATTTGACCTATAGTTTAAGGTGATTGGACTTAAGAGCATATCCGCAAGTCAGCCTAATCAGGTAAAAGTTTCATATTAATTATATTTTGCTAAGGCTGATATCTCCTTGCTAAGGCTAATATTTTCTTTACAACTGTTGTGGACACACTCATGTCTCTTGACTCCTACACAACAGATATAATTAAATTTTTTTTAATAGTTATATAACTGTTGTGTAATAATCATGTCTTTTTTGCTAATATGATCGCTTTTTCCTGCATATTAGCTAGAAACTAGCTAAAATGCAAAAAGTGAATAGCAACCTTTTGTTATTCACTATAGTACACTAGATAAATATTTTATTGTTTCTCTATATTACTTTTTAGTTGTTTATTTTTTTTCTCTTTTTCATGAAAATAGAATATGATAATATATATATAAAATAAAAAAAAAATAAAAAAAGTGAGAAATAATATTTTAAAGCAGGAAGATAAAAGAATAGATAATTTGTTGGAGATTGTATAGAAAAATAGTAGCTGAAGTAGAGAAGTAAATTTTTTTCACTAGGTATTTTACTTATCGTTACTGAAGATGCTCTAAGTCTTTAAAATCATTTATTACGTTTAAACTTTAGTTCGTGAAACTTTTTTTATTTTTTTATTTTTTTTTATCACAACAAAAATATTAATAAATAACTTAAACATAAAACACATTTTAAAATGCAAAATAATTTTTATTTTTATGTTACATCAAAATATTTTTTTCAAATTAAAAACAAAAAAAAATCTCATTAAACACGTTAACATTTTGATCTTGAAACTATTGTTAGATTTGAGTAATTAAACTCATCCCAGTTAGCCATTAACTTTGAAAACTTTTTGAAAAACGTCGCTTTCCCTCAAATTATCACTCTTTTTGGGATATTTATTTCAAAGTTTTTTAAAAAATTGCAACGTGAGGTTATAATTTATCAATTCTTTTTAATCACCCTTATCATTAGGAATTTTCATTAATTCAAATGGCTTACAAGTGAAATATTTTTATATCCCTATAAAATTTATAAAAATACAAATAGACCCCATTAATAAAAAATAAAAGAATAAAATGGAAAAAGAAAGAAAGAAAAAAACAAAAAAAATAAAATAAAATAAAAGAAGATGACCCACCGTCACCCACGGTGTGGAGACCCACAACGTGCCTTTTCACTTTTCTTTATTTATGTATTTCTAATTTATAAAAGGGTATTTCAATACTTTTTCTTTTTCAATTATTATTTAACGAAAAATATTAATGAAAGGAGAGGGTTGAAAGAGCCTAATATATCGGATACTTACGTTTTTTTTTTAAAAAAAAATCAGCTTTAAAAAAAATTACAAAATTTGTAATAGTTTAAAAAAGTTATGGGGAGAACTTTACTTACAATTTCTGATCTTTCATCACTTTTTTTTTTTAAAAAAAGTACTCAACTTTAAAAAGAGTCAATTTAAAGTATTCATCTTTCAATTCTTTTCATTGCACCCATAGACTATCGTCGGGTGCAATGAAAAGAAAGAAATAAATTAATTAAAAATTAAAAAAAAAAGTTTAACGGAATATTCTTTTGGATAAGTGATGACAGGACCTACCTACCCAATAAGAGACTTCTCTTATTTTATCTTTTTTGGAAGAATACCCAATAAGAGACTTCACGCAAGCAAATGCATTTTTTTAACCTTACCAAGCACTCCATAATGACAAAAGATGCCCAATCTTTATTAACATATTGTTTACGATATACTATAATATAAATAGATAAGATAGAGATAGAGATAGAGATAGAGATAGCTTCATATTCTCACACTAAAAATAATCATCTATGCTTTAAAATATTATCATTAAGGACATCATAATTGGGCTGTGTAATAGCACTTAACATCTTGTTTTGAAATCAACTCTTGGGATTCATGAATAGTTTATCTCAATCGATACCACCCGAAGGGTTGAGAGATCTCCATTCGAGATTCAAGGTTCGTGCTTATTCTCTTATCATAAAACCGTCAGTTAAGGCCGCGGCTAATATTTTTGGCATTTGTGTGAAGATTTAATAGAACCGTATCATTTATCTAACTCGTACATTCGATTATATCGGGACTTATTGTTGAGTTGGCAAACCCTATTTGCATATATATATATATATATATATATATATATATATATATATATAGGTGCTGCACAATGTGGTAGCTCCTGAAAAAACGTAAGAGCTATTAAATTAGGTCTGCATGGGAGAATCCAAAAGTGTAAAGACCAAAACCTCTTTATTTATCAAGAACACGTACCATTGCTTTCAAAAAGAAAAAGAATACCTACTATTATTGGTGCAAACTGTTGTTCATTCTATTCTAAATGCACGTGTTTTGAGACCCACCACCAGATCTTATTATATTTAATTCAATTATACATTTAAATATAATAAAATTGAGGGCAAACCGAGAGAGTTAAGTGTAAACTCACGACGTTTGTTAAGAACTAAGCTGATTTTCACTGCTAGTTAATTTTAATTATATAACAGTCATATTTTTAGCTGATTTTCACTAACTATATAATTGTTATACAACTAAAATTATACCACTAAATAAAATCAAGAAAGGATGTCGTTAGCTTATATATAAGACAAAATAAAATCAAGAAAGGATGTCTAATCTCTTTGTTTGATGAAGTTGGACATGATTGATCATAGAATTAATCGAATTTGATGGGAAGTGATGCTTGTACGAATGAGGGGGACAAATTTGCAACTTACACGGAATCGTCCAAAGCAGAGGGAAAGATACAGTGAGCACTAGAATAACCCAAAGTTTCAACATCAATTCTAACAATTTTCGGGATCTTGTGAGAGCTTTTGTCTCTAGGTGATTAAATTTTTATTTAATAAAGATTATTATATTTTTTTTAAAACAAAAATTATCGAATCTTGTGAATATTTTTTGTTTTTTGTGTTTCGATTTCTTGTCGGGTTTTATAGGCAAATCGATTTGTTGATTACTTTGTCTAGCCCTACATGACATAAGAAACAAGATCTATTTCAATAATCGTAGTTGTATTTAGAAGAAAAAAAAAAAGGAACAATAAAAAAAAGAGAAAAGAGAGATAGAGAGGGAAACAAAGAAAAAAAAAAAAGAAAAAAAAGAAAAAAAAAGGGAAAATTTAGTCAAGGAAGTATTAAATTATGAGAAAAAAAATTTAAAGGGGGTTTTTTTGGGTTGAAAACAAAAATGTGAAGTAGTTTGAGTGTTTTGTATTTGGAGTTATTTGTAAATACTTTTACCTTTTTGCGAAAAACTAAAAAACAAAGGAAAAATTATATACCCGAATTTTCTTTTCAAAAGTTGCTTTCTAAATGATGTGTCACATTCACTTGAGATCTATTATTTTGAAAAATGTGTCACCATCTCATAGGATAATGACATGTCACTTGGAAACTAACTTTTTAGAGAGAAGATTTGATAAGTGTAGCACTTTTCATAAACAAAAAACTTATCCAAAAAGTGTTGTCAAAATTTGCTAACATCTTCTAAAAAAAAATAATTCAAAATTCAAACTTACTTTCACCACCTTAAAACACTTTCCAACAAAAACATTGCTTGAAAAATGCTATCAAACCAATCATTGTTTAAGCTACATAAAGATCCATCAAAACCTTATATGACTCGTGATTAGAAAATAGAAGATCTTATTAGAACGCTTTCAAAAACAAGATTGGAAGTAGTCCACTTAGCTAAACAATGTACACGACAATTTGTACTACGATACACTTTCAAAGCATTTCAGCTTTAAAATGAGGATAAAATTAAACTAATATCAGAAATACAATTTGCAAAGACCAAGAAAAAAAGAAAAGAGAGAGAAGGATTATTAATAGCAAAAACTACTAGCAGGGGTGGAGCAAATTCCTGGAAGGGCGCCGAACCTAAGTGCGTGTGTGTGTGTGTATATATATATATATATATATATATTTCCTTTATACATGCGCTCGCTTTTAAAATAAAAGAAAATAAGTCTTAAATTTAATTTATAATAGTTCATATTATCATTAGCAAGCGAAAAAGCAACAATTAATTAACTAAATCAAACCCATCAAATTAAAAAAAAAATCAATAATCAAAGTAAGTTAGTATTTATTAAAAATCTTAATCTAGAAAAAATAGCAAACACAGAAAAATATAAACTACTTGACAAATAAATTATGCACAGTTAATAGGGTCTAAGAAAAATGAGTACCTTTCAATGAATCAACGTATAGAAAAATAGAGGAGCCCCAAATTTTAAAGCAAAATCATATTAGAGATTTAGAAGTTAGAACCTACAGAAAAATAAGAGCAGATAACTCACGGTGATGAGTGTTGACTGCTACTGGACCACTGGTGGTGTGTGAACAGGTGGACAGACTGCCAACGGTGGATGCACATTGCACATCCAAATCTTAGTCTTAGACTCAGTTCTCTCACTCATTGTAATGGTGGAGTGTGATTTTGAAATTTTGTAGATATATTTGTGATGGAAAGATTAGAAATGGATAGAGAAAAGAAATGGAATTACACTGCTATATTGATAGTGTGGCTGATTCGAGCTCAGCTAAAGCTCCTAACATGGGAGATTCGAGCTCCACCCATAGGCTCCAAGTTCAACTTTAGAATATAATCAACTTCGATACCCAACCCACCGATTACATTGGGCTTTTATAACTCTTCAATCTACTAACTTCCTAACAATTCTACTAACAGAAAACCCATGAAATGCGTTAACAACCCAAGCCCAAAACTGATAAAACGGTGCGTATTTACAAGTAATAAAACTGTGCTTTTTACAAGGATAAAACGGTTCGTTTTAAGCTGTGCCGCACTAACTCTCCAAAGCAAGGGCGGAGCCATACTTTGGCTTGGGGGGGCCCAGGCCAAAGGCCTCCCCCCCCCCCCCCCCCCCTAAAAAAAAAATCTAAATATATATATATATAATTTTTACCCCTATTTTTAAAAAAATATATAGTTTTGGCCCCCCCCCAAATTATTTTTTTTCAATTTGGCCCCCCCAAAACCTAAAAGCTAGCTCTGCCCCTGCTCCAGAGGCTTCTTTTTGTCAACCACCCGTCACTTCTTGTCTTGTCTCGCATTGCTCGATGATCCATCTCCTCAATATTCAAACTCATTTTCAACTAAAGACTCCAACGTTCCTCGGGTTCTTTGAAAGGAAGTTTGAGAGTACTTGTAAAGTAAATCTTGTCTCCTTTTTTTTTGTGCAGTGTGATTTTATTTTATTGAGAGTTGTCGTGTTGCAGAGAATTTGCTGCTGATTATTGTTATTATTTTTTTTATCTGCTGGGTCTGGTGGGTTTTTTTTTCCTAGTTTAATTTTTGCTACGTTACTGGGTTTTTAATATTTTTTTTTAAGAAGAAAAAAAATTATAGTAGATAATAGAGTAAATTTTTTTTAGAGGGGCTTGAATTTTATTTTTGCCGGAGCAAGATGCTTAACCTTTTAAAAAAAAAAAAAAAATTAGAAGGCTTTGAAAATTTTTTTTTTTGGGGGGGGGGGGGGGGGGGGGGGGAACGCCAAACGTACCTCCGCCCCTGACTACTAGAAGAGTATCACCCTTGTAAAACAATTTTCTACAATCAGAAGAAGCAGACAACCGAGAAGCCAAAAGGACAATAGAAGTTTCCCCAATAAGCACATCAGTAAAAATCAATGTTGGATTAACAGCTTGAATGATATTGCCTCGTGATTAGAAAATGTTATCAAACCTAGGCTTGGCAATTTTTGACACGACCCACGAACCCGGCACAAACATGACACGAAAAAATCAAGTTTGGGTTTAGCATTATCAGGTTGACCCGATTATGAACCGTTTATAATCGTGTTGTGGGTTGACCCGCGAACACGATTATGACACGGTTCTTTAATTTAATTTAATTTTTTTTTTTTAAAAAAAAAAGAAGAAAAAAAAAAAAAAGAAGAAAGAATGTGAAGGCCAAGGCACTTGAGTGCCTTATCGGGTACTCAACCGAGTCTCCTATTTTGACACGATTATGACATGATAATGCACTTCCTGAAGATAAAATTCCTCTCACAAAAGCTGGGAAGCTAAAGAGTGTGAAGGCCAAGGCACCTGAGTTCTGAGTTTTCTATATCAGCCGGCACCGAGAGAATGCCGCCCAAAACCAAAGGGCATTCCTCTAAGGCTTCAGCTGCCAAGATGCCTTCGAAAACGCCTCGAAAAAGAAGGCCCCAAAACTGAGAGACACAAGTCTGAGCAACGAGCTACCAATCAGCTGGACATCGGAAGGGGGAACGGGTAGACCATCGAGAAGGTAGCACATGGAAGGGGGAACAGGTGATTTCTTTCTCATCCGGGTCTCCTATTTTGCTCAGAGGTTCATTTCTCCGAGTGCTTCAACGGTTCAACCCCGATCGTGGCTGAGAGCATCTCGGTGCCTGTTGTTGAGGATCGTAATCGAGATGCAGTTCAAGAGGCCAGGTCCTTCTCAGGCTGCTCCCTCCTTCGAATTCCTTGGTCGGCGGTTACTCGGCGACCCCTTGGCTTGGAGGCTCTTATCTCTGTCGTCCCCGACGACCTGACGGTGGATATTGGGGGGACAACTCCCCTCCAATTCGCTAAAGCTTTTGTTGAGTCTCAAGTTGAGGTGTGTTCTTGTCGCTTTCTACGGTTCTACCTCCTTTCCTTATAATCGTGTGAGCGGGTCGTGTTCGGGTTACCCGATTATTAATCGGGCCGTTTTCAGGTCACGGGTTCTAACCCGATTAATAATCGGGTCGGGTTCGTGTTGAACCCGTTTGCGTAATCGGGTTGACACGAACCCGACCCGTGAACCCGAATTACCAAGCCTAATCAAACTAATCCGTGGTATATCCTTTTGGCTCCATAAATATCCGTTATCTGACTATGACATTAGAACATTACCCACTTTGCAAAAATGCTTCAGTAGCTGCAGTGTAGAATTTCTTATTATTATCATATATTATTAATTATGATTGGTTTCTTTATTGTTTTTCACAAGTATGCGAGGTCCCAATTCACGGATTCGGCTTCTATGCGGTACTAAAAAGTGCCGCATAGATGCTGTAGTCTTAAATGAAGTCGTTTTAGGCACAACATGATCCCTCATTTAATGCTTCCACTTTTTGTGTGTTTCTAATCAGTTTCTAGAATTTGAATCCTCTCCATTTGAAATGGAGAGAATCCTCTCCATTTAGTGTAAAGATAAGGGTACAGTTGTCTTTTCACATTCTGTAAAATGTGAAAAGACAACTAAACCCTCCCTATTTAACTAAATGGAGAGAATCCTCTCCATTTGAAATGGAGAGGATCCTTGTCCCAGTTTCTAGACTTTGTACTCCACCACCTATATCTTTAAGCGCGAGTTACTACCCATTAAGGAGTATCAATAAAGGAGTTCTTTTGATAATAAAAAAAAAAAAAAAAAATTTGGAAAATTTATTTACTTTTTTTTTTTTTTTCCCAAATTTTTTGTTTGGAAGAATATATATTGAATTCTTTTGAAATTATTTTAAGAAATAATGATAAAGTTGAAATTATTAACTTTCTCCCATCCAATGGTAGTGACTTCTATATTTTGATTAAAAATAATTATTACAATTAATTCTAAATATAAATTTAATTATTTAAAGGATAAATGTACGACAAATTCATAAGTAAATGCTCGATTTGAAATCACTTTTTAATTTTTAATTTTTTGTGAATTCTAAATTAGGCTATTCGTTTGTTTTCCGTCCAAATTTTCAAACGTTCAGTCATCAACATTTTGTCAAGTCATCTTAAAAAATATATATATATATATAAATGTACGACAAATTCATAAGTAAATGCTCGATTTGAAATCACTTTTTAATTTTTAATTTTTTGTGAATTCTAAATTAGGCTATTCGTTTGTTTTCCGTCCAAATTTTCAAACGTTCAGTCATCAACATTTTGTCAAGTCATCTTAAAATATATATATATATATATATATATATATATATATATATATATATATATATATTAAATATGTTATAAATTATAAAAAAAGAAAAAAGAAAAAGAAAAAAAAGGGTACCTACCACGCAAGGAGAATTCCCATTGTTGGCCCTTAGGGGTGGCTTGCGACAGTCTACCAAAGGTGGCTGAGAGTGGTTGTCCCCCATCCTCTTAGTTGCTTTAATTAAATTTATATTTAGAATTAATTGTAATAATAATTTTTAATCAAAATATAGAAGTCACTACCATTGGATAGGATAAGGTTAATAATTTCAACTTTATCATTATTTCTTAAAATAATTTCAAAAGAATTTAATATATATTCTAAAAAAAAAAAAGTAATTGAATTTCAGAATTTTATTATTATTATTATTATTATTATTATTTTTTATCAAAAGAACTCCATTATTGATATTCATTAATGGGTAGTAACACGCGCATAAAAATACAGGTGGTGGAGTACAAGGTCTAAAAGCTGAGAAACACACAAAAAGCGGAAGCATTAAATGAGGGATTATGTTGTAGTCTAAAACGACTTTGTTTTAGCCTACAGCATCTATGTGGTACTTTTTAGTACCGCATAGAAGCCAAAGAGAAATGATCCCTGCACTCATTTCTCACAACAACCGCACAACAGCTGACATGGAAAGGCTGTTTTTAATTTTCTTTTTTTTTTTTAGCTTGAAAACCGGTTGGACACAGCCCCCCCTCTCTCTCTCTCTCTGAAATTTCTCCTCCGTACAGTCCCCGTCCCTTCGGCAAATTTCCTCTCTCTCTCTCTCTCTCTCTCTCTCTCTCTCTCTCTCTCTCTCTCTCTCTCTCTCTCTCTCTCTCTCTCTCTCTCTCTCTCTCTCTCTCTCTCTGTGTGTGTGTGTGCATCGTCCGTAGCTCACTCGTCAGTAGTCCCCGTCCCTCTCGGCTGTCGGCCTCCTCCGTCGTCCGGCGTCCCTCTCCGGCAGATTTCCTCTCTCTCTCTCTCTGCGCATCATCCGTAGCTCACTCGCCGGTAATCCCCATCCCTCTCGGCGATCGGCCTCCTCCATCTTCCGACATCCCTCTCCGGCAAATTTCCTCTCTCTCTCTCTCTCTCTCTCTCTCTCTCTCTCTCTCTCTCTCTCTCTCTCTCTCTGTGTGTGCATCGTCCGTAGCTCACTCGCCGGTAGTCCCTGTCCCTCTCGGCAGTCGGCCTCTTCCGTCGTCTGGTGTCCCTCTCTGGCAAATTTGGTGGCCGGATCTGTCTCCGGTGACGCTAAAAAACCAGGTTCTCTCTCTCTCTGGCCGGATCTGTTGGTACAAAAAAAAGGGATGAAATTTTTTGGCTGCTTCACATAGTGGAGGTAGCCAATGCCCGATTTTATTTATTTATTTTTTTATGCCATAAATTATTTTAGTAGGAAAATAAATTTCATGCCTATTTATGATTAGCTTCGATTACTTTATGGTTTATGATTAGCTTCTCTGGGTGTACCTTTTCATGGTTAAGAACAAGTCAAGAACTTAGAATAAACGTAGGAACTTGCTACTTCTCTCATGCTAAACATATGATTAGCTTCTCTGGGTGCACCTTTATTGATTCATCAATTACCATTAGCTGAGAAAATTTTATATATGTTAAGTAATTAAATAATTTGAAGTAATCAAATCGAATTAAGTCAAACCCAAAAAAAAAAAATAACTGGATTGAAACAAACATAGCCACACTGCCACTCTCACAATCATTCACATTACTAGTGGTTAGACCACTATGTTAAAGCTAATCTCAACTGCATTATCTCTGTATTATCCTACACTAACCTTTTCTAATGCAGGAAAAAAAAAAGAAAAAGAAAAAGAAAAGAGAGAGCATATAATCCACAACAATGACATATCTAAAATGATTTGGATTTGCATTGGCTACTTGAGTTGTATAATTAATGGTCATTGCTTCTTATTAGAAATGAAGGCCAAGAGATCCTTACGACTTGTAAAAGTTAATGTGACTTGTGTCTTTTCTCATGTCTGGTACTGGTAGAGCTCCAACTTGGATTGAATTGCTTCGTCTTTGTACTAGAAACTACTTGTCTTTTGTCACGGTGCGGTTGTATGAATGAGGACAGCATCTTAATTCCTATCATCCTATGGATAGAGACATGTTTCTATAGACTAGTATTCTCGATCCGTGGCAGGGGATCGAGAATACTAGAATGTTTGTAATAATCCCATCAACCCAAGAATATTCCCTTACTACCTTTTAATTCTCACAACAAAAATATTAACAAACAATCTAAAAAACACTTTTCAAACAAAAAATAGAAAAACACCCCCAAAACACATCAACAAACATACCCGGTTTCTGCATATATGATATATAGTAGTTCCAATGTTTGCCACATGTGGCTTACAATCCCAGTTTCTAGAAGTGGTTGGCCATTTAGAGAAAAGTTCAAGATGTCCTAGATTTTGGTTGGCTGAAAGCCCATGTTCTAATGGCAGTTCCCCGTTTTGATCACATCCTGCAGAATCAACAATGAGAAGAAAATGACTTAAGAAAAAAGAGCAACATGAATTGGGTGTACGTTGTTATGAATTGATTTAGTAGTAGTATAGCTGTAACTGGCCGGTGAGGTAGAAAAAAGTTGTTCCAACCTAAACCTGCCTTAGCATAAAAAAAGAGATTTAAACAAGCAGATAATTGACCAAGATGACAGGATTGAAAGAGATTTAAACCCTGGAGTAATGCTAGGGAGACTCTCAAAATACTCACCCACCATCTCTTAGTTGGGGCCACCCCACGATTCCCGACCACTTGATTTGGTGGTTACAATGGCCACCTAATAGGAGATCGAGATCGATCTAGCGGCCATGGCCATGACTGCCAAATCACATGTCGGGGGTGGTGCGACCACCCCTAAAGGTTTGGTTGAGGTGATATGAAAAATAGGTTTAAGACTTAATATGCCCAAAAGATTTAATTAATTCATTACGACATTACATTTTTTGGTTATTCAAATATTTTTTTTAGGATCATACATATATGAACCTGGAATGGAACTTTATTCATGGTGCATGTACATGATAAATGGCATTCAATTCTTTAACGTGTAATGGAATTTTATTGTTATTAGCATCGACTACAATGTGTGATTTAATTGCTTAGAATGCATAATGAGCTTTACAATTTTTTTGGTTGGGCAACATATCCTTTTTGTTCTCTTATTGTCTCATCTTGTTAATATATTCATTTGTCGAGCAGAATTACTCTCTTGTATTGGATTCACTTGCTTGATATGTAACCTTAAAACTGTCGTATCGGGTGTGGGGAGTATTTTCTCTAAAATGCTAACAACATTTTTCTTGTTTTTTTTTTTTTGTTTTTGCCCTTTTTTTACCCTATTGGCATGATTAAAACTCAGACCTATAATCCACTTTATTCTTTTTTATCATATGATCCAAAACAGGGTCATGCATATAGTGAAAGAATTAATATCCGTACTTAGGACAACAAGTTAAGGGAAATTCCAAGGTAGATTAAATAACACTAAAACATAAACAATTTCTCCTATAACCAAAGTTTTTTCATCTCTTAAACAAAAAGAAAGAAAACGAGTGAAGAAAAAATCAACAAAATGCAACTTTTTATGCACCATTGAAAAGTGCACAATTCTTATGGGGATGAAGCATTCACAATTCTTTTTATGCACTATTGAAAAGTTTACCCTATTGGCATGATCATTATTATATATATATATATATATATATATATATATATATATATATATATATATATTTTTTTTTTGTAGGCCCGAAAAAATGTCGGTAAATAGTGATGCGTCAATACCCCCTCCGTTATGTTACTGTGGAGTGCGTGTATGTCTAAGGTACTCATGGACTAGTGACAACCCCGGAAGAAAATGTTATGGCTGTATAAAGTATAAGGTAATTTTAAAATTAATTAATTGTGATTTATTTTTTCATTAGTAGTTTATGACATTTATTCTTACGTTCTCACATAGGAAGCTGGGGATTGTGATTTTTTTAAGTAGGCTGATAACCAAATGACTTCTTATGAGAAGAGATTGGAGGAACATATGAGAGACATGGAGGAAGGGAGACGGGCCGATATTGATAAAGTTGAAAAGATGACAATGGCCAATATTGACAGATTTGAGAAACTAATTGAAACAAAACACAAGGAACAATATGCTAAACTCCGGTTGGAGTTGGGTCTGTGTCAAAGTAATAGAAAGATGTTTTAGGCAGCAGTAGTCATAATCATTTTGGGCCTCGTAATTTATCTCAGTGGTTATAGTGGTTCTAAAGTTAGCTACTTGATGTTAGAATGAAATGATGGAAACATTATTAGGTTAAAAATGGTCATTGTCAGTACTTGATTAATCAAACCCATATTGTACAAATTTGGTATCTTTCAAGTGATTGCTCTTTCGCTTGAATCGAACCGGCACTTGTTTTAAAACATTTCGTTATATTGGTGTTACCATTGTTCAAAGAACTGTTGTTTGAATCCTGAAAATTGTTGCTATAACTTCAGGGCAGAAAATTTGAAAATGGGCCAGAAAGCTGATGGTGGACACTTGCTTATGTACTGTGCACTGGAATGTGAGGCCATTTTAAGGGCACTTTTGCTTGAAGAGAAACCAGTTTCATATAGACAGTCAAGTTTTATTACCTTAAAGTTATCATAGTTCCTATACATCCAAATTGTTGATTGGGTAGGTGATTTTTTTTTCTTTGTTTTTTTTTTTTTTTTTTAAGTTTCTTGAGATTGACAAATATGTACATTACATTTGTTACTAGAAATTTGAAAGGTATAATCCTTGTTTTTGTACATGTTATGCATAAAAGCCATATGTACACTTGAAAAATTAATATTCTAACATGTATAGAAACAAATTGGTGGCTATTTGTTTGGCTAAAGTCCAAAGGATTTTTAATAACTTTTTGGGTGTATTTACTACTTAAGAAGATTGTATCTTACAAAATATATGCGGTTTTCAGGCTAAATGGCCCATCACGAGTCTTCTGGAATTTGAGTTACTTTTCTGGAAACAATGTCCCAACGGATATTAAGTAGCATTATCTCCTTTGGACAAGAAGATGTACTAAGCTATAAGCACATCTTTAATCAAAACAACTAGAAATCTACAACGAGGAACACAAAATGTATTTACAAAACCCTCAGAGACTCATATTTACAACGGACATATTCTTTCTCGCTCAAACCTGAAAACATGGTGCTATAAACTCCCGTAAGAAACTAGCCAAAAGCTAACATATGAAAAGAATAACACTAAGAAAGATTAACAAGAGAACTCAAAGGCCAAAGCTAAGCTTTTCAGCATGAGGGTTGCATATAACTTATAGCCCAAATTTCAAATAAGAACATGCCACTAGATCCAAAAATGGTGTTAAAAACTCATCAGCAATCATGTTTTCATAAGGATTGTCAATTTTGCACACGGCAAAGGCAATGAAAACAAATCATCTTTTTTCTTTTGGGGGTCAAAATCTTCACTTAAATATACCTTGTTCAGCTCAAACTATAGTTATTGCTATTTTATTCTAGTTACTGCTCCCAGATTTCTAAAGATAGCTCTGACTTCAAATACAATTTCTTGCAACCCACCCGTCAAGCGCACCTTGATAGCCTCGTTTACCACCTGTCCCAAGAATTGAATCAAGTAGTGCCCATTTCCATAATGCAAAAAACAATATTTAGATTAAGTGTAAGCATATATACTTGCAAGATTGCTTGAAGAACACGAGTGAGTTCTTCCTCTGTATACACCACCTGATCATCAAGCTTCAATTCAATATTGTAACCGATAGAATGTTCAACTTTCTCGATGGCCTCTTGCAACATGCATAAAGGTTCATCATTTTCATCCTTCCACTCAAAGATCTTCCCATCTTTTGTTCTTCTAAAAGGAGGTTTCCCTGCCTTCATTTTGACTAACTAACATTTTAAAAAGAAGCATGCATGCAATACAGGGAGAAAAGAAAACAATGACGATCAACAATTACACTTTCGGGCTGTTTTTGGGGTCCATAAGAGATAAATTCAGCTAGAGTGAGATCCGTGACTCTTTTCCCAACAATGGCACCCTAAAACGAAGATAAATGATAAGATCAAAAGTTTAGTGCATATACATAATAGAGTGAGATTTTTGGGGATACAATCAACCTTGTCTTCAGTGAGGATGAAGCCGTCATGGAAAATGACTGGACAATCATCTTTAGAAACCTACAAAAATAGGTTCCATTTACCTTCTTAAGGTTTCTTTTCTTCCATCACCCAATAGTAAAAAAGCAAGCCAAACCAACAAAGACAGACAAGTAAACAAATTAGTACCCATAAATTCAGACAATAATTTAACATTTGTGGAACAATAGTACTTCTAATTAATTCCGATGTTAAAGATCAAACAAACGAAATCTGTCATGTCAAAAAAAGATCAAACAAATGATATTCACGTATCATTGTATAATTTACATAAATGTAATTAAACCACCACATGAAAGGTTAATTAGGTACAAAACCTGTAAGAGGTTTATATAGAAAGCTAAGCATGTTTGTGAAGAACCATATACAACATCCACAATACTTTTATCACAATATTACTAGTGAAAGTTGTTCTAGACATCATTGTGATAAGGATAGTTCATTATTCCTTCAAATATGAACATCATATAAGAACCACCAAAAAAGAAAAAATAAAAAAGAAAAAAGAATGGAGTCAATCTTTTCCAGTATATCAAGGAGTCCATTTGAAAGTCAGCTCCATTACAACTCCCACACAAAATATTTATTTTAGCTCTGCAAGAAAACACATACATATTATAAAACAGGACTATTATATTGGTCTAAAAAAAACATAACAACAACCAAAATGTATATCAAATACCATTAACTATTATATTGGTCTTAAGGTGGAAGTAAGAACTTGATCAGAAGACGGATAAATGACCGC